>NC_080388.1:28186316-28500020 GCF_028751815.1 Salvia miltiorrhiza | reverse complement strand
CAGAGGGACCCCCTTCTTCGAACACCGGCAAAGTGCCCGAATCCGTCACCATAGGGAGACGAGCCTCCACGTCAATCAACTTTAACGCCTCTTGGGTATACGCTGTTTCATCTTTGTACAGGGCGTAGAGCTGATCAACGGCTGTAGAGGAGGATGCACGGTCTTCAAAGTCGGAGGCCTTGAAGCCGGAGGGCAGAGGGGGCTCCAGGCCGAACTGCGGGAACCTCAGAGGACCAGCACCTGCCTGGCCCCTTAGTTGATTCACGAACTTTGTCAAGGAGGCACAGAATGAGGGCCAGTACACGGGAGAAGTGGGCGCCGGCTCGGAGCAGACCCCAAAGGCAAATTGGGGAAGGACCTTCTCCAAGACCGGGTACCACCACCCCAGCTTCTTCGGGGACTCGGCAGTGCTGCCCAGCAACCTGTTCAGGTCTTCATCCTTGATATGGTTCATCAAGGCCTCGGGATCTAGAGCAGCAGCTTGCTCTGCCGATGCTCCCAACAACTCCGCCGTCTTCAGAGAGGTCTCTTCTATTACATGGGCGAAGATTGGGGCAAACCCCTCCAGATAGTCAGGGGTCTTCTGGAAGGCTGCCAAGGTGTCCTCCAAAATCGTGCCCAGGAACTGCTGACCCTGGGGTGACAGAAAGAATTCCAGGCGTTGATCCCGGGCCCCGATTCTGGGTACCCTCACAAGCCGTCTTCCAGTTGTGCCTGGACTCCGTGTGCTCCTCCAGGTACCTCATCCGGAAGCGGACTATGTTGTCATAGCCCTCTTTTTTAGCTCTCTCTAGTTCAGAGGCTAGAGAGGCCTTTTCCACCTCGGCTTGGGCCAGTTTCGCTTTCAGCTCAGCCACATCTGCTTCGGCTTTTCTGTACCGCTCGCGCTGCGCCGTCCGCTGCTTCTCCGCCTCCAGGTCTTTCTCCAGTGCATCATAGTCATCGATGCACTGGATGGCCTCCCCCACCCGAGACTCCAGCTGCAGAGAAATGAAGGGAAAATGTCAGGGCAGAGAAACGAGAGGTTAATAATAAGATTGTTTAAACATGATAACAAATGCAGGGTACCTGAAGAGCCAACTGGCTGAGCTGGTTAGCCAACACCACCCGTTTCAGCTTGCCTGTTGCCTCCTTATCCTTAGGGTGGATATGGGAAAGCAAGGCGTGAACGAAGCCTCGCCCTTTCAGAGCCGAGATTGGCTTGGAGCCAGAAGCCTCTGACTCCTCTGCGGGCAGGGCCAGCGTCTCGCCTCCCTCGGCATCCACGGAGACAGCCTCCACTTCACTTGCTGGTTCCGCTTCGGGGCCTGCTGATTTGCTGGCCTTTCCCGAGCCCTTCTTGCGTCTTTTCTCCGCAAGGGCTTGCACGGCGGCCTTCCTTTTTTGTTGGACTTAGCGGGAGGCGGGAATCGGAATATCCCGAACCAGGGTGGAGATGGGGATGTCATCATCAACGACCACCACAGGGATGATGGGCCCTTTACCAGCTCCGCTAGAGCCAGAGCCACCAGCCCCCTGGCTGTCGGGGCTGAATAGGGACAACACTTCCATATTTTTCCCCTTGCCATGGGCAAAGTGCTGCTCGGGAGTAACCTCCCCAGGAGCATTAGTCACCACTCGGGGGGTATCTACCCCCGAACCCGCGGGCTGCCCAGAGCCCTACCCCTCATCGCCAGAGGGGCGATCAGACAGGAGCGTGGCTCGGCACCTTGATCTCCACGACATGCTTGCAAACAAATATCACTTTGTCAACAAAGTCAAGGTAATAGATAATTTATGCATATCTACTAACACCCAATTTTACCTATAGATCGGCGGGAAACAGGGGAAATAAGCCGGTGGCAGCTAAGGCCGAATTACTCTCGGCCAGCTCTTTACAGGGAAGAGGATCCTCCCTATTCATGGTGTTAAGGAAGCCTATTACACCTAGTTCAAAATCGGTGGGCTTCCCCATAGCAGGAGGTTTATAGCTGGTCCGAGACTCATGCCATAGCAGCTCCTGAGCATCGAATTGACGCCAGGAACCCCAGTTGGTTTTCACAAAACAATAAAAGGCTATGAAGCCTTTGTCATGGGAATTGAGGAAACTGAGGAAAGTGGTGGGGTAGGTTTTGCGGGCGGCAAAACTATACAAAGGGTGGCCCTGCCACCTAAGGGTTTGGGTGCGAAGGAATAGTGTGGCGGTGTCCTGAATACCGTAGACTGTACAAAGGATATGGAAACCAAACAACCTCCAGAGAGCGGAGGGGGCCACCTGGAAGAAGGGGATGCGGAAATGATTACAGACTTGTACTAAAAGGGCAGGAGGCGGAAGCCTTAAACCAGCTTCCACTTGGGCTCAGAAGAGGGGGATTTTATTCATGTGTAACTTCGTGAAAGGCTCGGAGGCCTTGGAATAGGGCTCAAAAGTCAAGCCCTCCGGACGTTGGCACCTGTCAAACATCCTCTGCATCTCCGCTACACCTAGGCGAGATGGAGGAATGGTCTTGGGTGATTTGGGAGTAGAAGGGACAGGTTCGGACGAGGCCGGGGAATCCTGGGGCGAGCTAGGGTTGGAAACAGGGGGAGAAGAAGTCGGAGAAGCTAGAGGAGAGGGAGAAGGAGAAGGGGAGAAGTCAGGTTGGGCGCCGGAGGTAGAGGCCATGATAGGAAAAAACTTAAAAAAGAAAAATCTAGGGTTTTCACGCTCAATCAGAGCACCAACAATTTCCAGAAAATACTCTATACTAAACACAAGTATCGGGAGAGGAGGATACGCGATTTACCTAAACCAAATATTCGTAAAAGTCGACGGAGTGGTCTGGAGGAGGAAGGTCACAGTGTATTCGCCGGAACAGGAGGAGGGAAGTCGCCGGAAGTCGAGAGAAAATTGCGCGAAGTAAAAATGGAAGAAGATGAATAGTAAGGATTTGAATCGCCTAAGTATAACGTACGCGGGCAACCACTAACTAGCGGGATGAACGACACGTGGCACTGAGAATATAATCGACGATCAAGGATTTTTACGGAGAGGTGAAGGGACGCAAAGGTTAAAAAGTAACCTCGAAATACGGGAAAGTACACTGTGAAAGGACGGGCAGTTAATGCGAATGACGTCAGCCACGCGGGTGAACACTCTGACTAGATTACTCTGCCCCAGAGCGAACTAGTCAGACCAGAGGGGGGAGTAGTTGATGAGGAGTAATATATGCAGAGCAGAGGAATGAGCTTTATCGGATGAACGGACCTCGCCAGAGGAACGGACCTTGCCAAAGGAACGGGGTGTCGCCAGAGAAATGGCCTCTGTCAGAGAAACCATACCCGCCAGAGAAGTGGCCCGTGTCAGAGGAATGGCTACCGCCAGAGAAATCACCGAAAGAGCGGAGAAGTCTCTCGCTCGGGAGCAAATTTACTACTATGCCCTCGACCATGCGAGGCGCATGTTGTAGCATTGATTTTACTATTTTGCCCCTAGCTCATGGTCTATAAATAGCCATGCATACACTCTCTGTAATTTACGCTTACTTCACTTACAATACAACAGCAACCGGATTCTCGTGCTCTCAACTTTACTTTTCTCTCTCGTTTTTCCAAACAACACTAGGTATAATTCATAATTCGACGATAAATCACTGATTAAATCTATATACGTTCAATTATAATTCACCAGTATGGAAATTAAAATCCTTTTGCGGTTACGTCTACTGAACAGACGCCTTTTATTTTCTTCTTCTCCAATCCAGAGAATATTCGGATATCTTATATCCGGATACAGTTATATATATCCATATACATATAAATTTGATTTTATTAGATTTAAAATTAATCTAATTAACTTTATCTCGAATAAAATTAATTCAATTAATTTAATATAGAATCAGACTTGTTAATCTATTATATTCAATAAAACTAATTTAATTGAATATCTAAATTAACTCATTAATTTAGAACAAGTCTCAATATAATTAATCGAATTAATTAATTGGATTTAACTATTAAATCAATTCAATCTGACACGTTGCACTAAATTGTGTGTGACCCTCTTAGGTTCACAACTAGCACTAGTAATAGGCTTGTAATACATTACAACTTAATTAATTTATCTGATAAGTTAATTCACTTGAAATTAACTATTTAATTTCAAGAACCTATAAACCATGGGAACATCTAGCGAGTGTTGAGAAATGCTAACACGTAGAGTAGTAGGATTTGACTTTGAGTGTAAGGGTTGTGCAAAGTAATGAGGTGACAATTAAATAATACTCCCTCCGTCCACGAAATGAGTACTCATATTTCATTTTTCATCCGTCCACGAAATGAGTACCCATTTCCCTTTTTGGCAAGTGTACCTCACACATCTCTTTAATTAATACACTCAAAAAGTGGAACCCTTAAACTATTCACATTACACTCCATACATTTCTTAAAACCCGTGCCGTCCACAAATGGGTACTCATTTCGTGGACGGAGGGAGTAAAATCTTTCTGCTTGAAAAAGCATTATCGGATCTGTAATAATCCTTCAGGATTTTGCTAGTTAAAAGCTCTTTGTTTATTCTTTAATAATCAACTTAAATAAATATACAATGCATAAAAATTTAAATAATTAAAATTTACAAAATACTGTAAATTATTTTATTAAAATTAAAATAAATTCATTTTTATTTTTTAAACGTAAATAATCTTAAGCTTGTAAATTTAAAATTACTCTAATTTTAGTAGGACACAAACAGAGTATTACATTGTAAGTACTTTTGCCGCAACTTTTCGTTAGATCTAACACTACATTTGCTATCGAGGCATCATGAAATTTCAATAAATAACTGTGATGATTACTACCCTCTTCCATTCATAAGTCTTTTCATACTTTTACACATATTAATACCTAATTGACCTTAATAAATGAAAATTGCTCTTTAATGACATAATTAGTATATTCTCATGTATGATGCTCGAGCCACGATATATTTATTTATTTTTAAAACTTTAAATTATACTCCCTTCGTCCCTGAAATGGTTTCCTCTTTAGGGACGACACAGATTTTAAGAAAAAGTTGTAAAGTGTATTGATAGTGGAAAAAAAGTGTTATGATTATTATTGGAAGTTCGAAAGAGTGTTATAATTAGTATTGGAAGTAGTGAAAAGTGAAAAGTAAGAATAAATAAAATATTATTAGTGGTGAGGTAGTTGTCCAAAAATGGAAAGAAAAAAAGAGGAAGTTATTTGGGGAACGTACCAAAAATGAGAAAGAGAAAGTTATTTCAGGGACGAAGGAGTATAAAAATATCAAAACATGATTATTATAAGTTAGATTAATTGGTAAGAAAAAAATTATAATAATTTAAATATTAGTATTTGATTTAAAATAATGTATACTAACAAGAGTCCCATTTTGAACAGTAAAACACAATATTTGGCCATCCATCTAAAAAACACAAATTTTGGCCATTTTTACGTTTTAAGATTGTTTTGCCCTTAATTAGGACAAATTGGATTCGGGTTTGCGCGCGGATTAGGTACACTAGACACTATTAGTACCAAAAGTACCAACAGAAAAAAAAAAAAAAAAAAAAAAAAAAAAAAAAATACTCCCTCTCCCTTACATTATTAAAATGCGATTATATATAAAAGAAGAAAAAGAAACCTAAAAACCCTTGAAAGCACACAAAAGCAGACTAAGGGTCGAGCCTCATTAAAACTTTTTCATGAAAAACCCAAAGGGAAAAACCAGAAAAGGAAAAAGAGTGCTCGTCTAAGATGAAAACCTACGACCAGAAGAGCGGAAATGAAAGTTTCTGAAACTCCGGCCTAACCATTGTCCCAAAACAATCCCAGCTCAAGCCAGTCAAAACCACAACAAAAAACACAGACCCTAAAAAGACTATGGCCGATAAGACTCCGTCGCCATAGTCTAACAAAAAGAAAAATAAAGAAAACCTCAGCCGATTATACGCCGTCGCTGAAGAATCCAAACCAACAATAAAAGAACGATACGTAGACCAGTTAGATGTCGTCGCCCATGTCCAAAAATGTACCAGGTAAGAAAAGATCTTCAGCCGGTTATACGCCGTCGCCAAAGACCCCTCACTCACCCCATACAAACGTGAAGTAGGCCGAAGAAAAGTCATCACCAACCTCTCCCTGAAGCACCAACGAAAGTGGCGAGAAAACAGCGCCACGCCAAACCTCGACCAACAGGTGAGCGCACTAAACTGCCGAAAATCCTCACCAACAGTCCACCTGCCGAACCCCGCCCTCGAAACGCACCAAAACAAAAACCAAAAATAGCCACACAACATCAATGCTTAATGCGAACACGACTGTGAGTCGCCATATCCAACGACACCGCAGCCTTGATTTCATCAATAGCAAAAGGCCACCATCTCTCGACCCTTGCATGATTAGCCATAATATCAGCCGCACTGTTTCCTTCCCTATAAATATGCGAAACCTGTAAGCGAAAATTAGAAAGCAGACTTAAAGTCTGTTTCCAAAGAGACAAATAGCGCCAAGGAACTGCCAGAGAACGCGAGCTCAAAAGATGAACCACATAAGACGAATCCGCTTCAATCCACAGCCAATGCCAACCTCGAAAATTCGCAATTCTCACTGCATGCATGACCGCCAAGAGCTCAGCTTCAAAAGCAAACTCTGTATCTCCTTTATAATGGTAGCAACCACAGACCCAACCCCAATTATCTCGATACACTCCTCCAGCTGCAATGCTCCCAGGAGCACCTAAAGCCGAACCGTCCGTGTTAACCTTAATCCACTGGCCCGCCGGCGGCCACCAATGGACCTCTATCATCAAAGGAGGAGAAGCAGCACGCATGGCAACCCCAATCCGCCTAAGCACCAAATAGTCCTGCCAAGAATTATTAAAACACCCAAGCTTGGGAAAATTAGAATCCATCTCCTTAAACATGACTTTAAGGAACCCAAAAATCATATTAGAATGGAAACTAGCATCATTATAAATCATTTGATTGCGACAATCCCAGATTTTCCAAAGAAGATTAATCACCCCCGCCTTCCAAAAGGACCGAACCAACGGACTAAAGTTTTCATTCCAAGCAGCAACCAGCACACTATGAATATCCAAGCAATCAAGAATAGGATCCTTAGCAAACCACTCTAAAAACTCCACCCAAATCGGCCAAATGACACGGCAGTTCCAAAACAAGTGATCAATGGACTCTTCAGCCGTCCCACAAATAACACATCTATTGGGGCCGTGCATGCCCCGTTTGATAAGACCATCCAGTGTCGGCATCTTCCTATGCAAAATCCGCCATGAAACTAAAGATCTTCTATCAGGAATAAAGCGCTCCCAAATCCAAGTTCCCCAAATGACCTTGGGAAAATGAGCAACCTGCGAAACATAAGCAATGGAAGCCGTAACCTCCCCACTAACAGAAGGTTTCCAAAAACGGGTGTCACCATCCTCCCCAATCGGTAGCATCAGAATATCCACCACTATGTCAGGAAACTGAATAATAAAATCCGGGGTGAAATGCCAAACTCCATCATAGAAATAATCACTCACTGTCTGCTGCAGGAAATCCCTCATAAAAATCGGAATATGGAGTTTGTTAGCCAACTTATAACCCAGCCAATCATCATGCCAAAAATAAATATGGTCTCTCGTACCAATATAAGAATAAGAATCATTCACCAAAGTATTCACATGCTCCCTAACACCCATCCAAAAAGGCGAATACGCCAAATAAGTTTTAGCATAGCCAAACTTAGACAAGTAACGAGTGCTTAAAACCGCAGGAGCAAAGTCACGGCCTTGCACTAACCTCCAAGCAATCTTCATAAAACATGAACATTTTGTCATTTTTGGGCGTCTCACAAAAATATGAACATTTTCATTTTTGTACATTATCCCCTTATTTTCTATCCCCCCTTTTCATACTTATTCATAAAAAAAGCCATTATGGCCCACCACTACTTTTCATCAATTAACTTATTACTCTAACAGCACTTTATAAAGTGAGACTCATTTTCCACTCACAATAATTTTCAACTAACATTTCTTAAGACCCGTGCCACTCCCATTTATTCATGTTTTTGTGAGACGGATAGAGTAAAAAAAATAAGTAAATTGGTACTTTTGGCATAAATGACAATATTAGTGTCAAAAGTACCAACAGGAATTAAAAAAACCAAGTAAATTGGTACTTTTGGCACAAATGATAATATTAGTGCCAAAAGTATCATTCGATGATTGAACCCTAAATGGAGAATATAAACCCTGAATGGGGAATCTAAACCCTAAATGAAGAATTTAAACCTTATGAGGAAGTGTTCAAAATGACCATATAACTGCACTCATCTATATAAGACAAGACAATGTATCAGTACGAGTATATGACACTATTGACACAAATATGATCACTAGTACCATTCGTGCATGACACTATTGACACTAATAGTGCAGTCATATGGCCATTTTCAAAGCACTATTGACACTATTGGCATTATTGGCAATAGTGCCAATTGTAATAATTTACTTGAATTTTTTTTTTTTTGGTACTTTTGGCACTAATAGTGTCAAGTGTACCCAGCCCGCGCTAGTGTCAAGTATACCTAGCCTGCGCGCAATCTCGAATCTGGTCCGCCCTAATTAAAGGCAAAATAGTTCTAAAACGTAAAAAATGACCAGATTTTGTGTTTTCAAATCAGTTGCCAAAATTTGTGTTTCCTTTTTAAAAATGGCCACGCAGATGTATTGTTTCTATTAACAATATAATCAATTTAATGAATATAATGTTAAATTTAATTAGTATTATGATAGTAATTAAAAACGTATAATGATAATAATTATATTTATTGATTGTAAAACAAATAATTAAAGTCAATCTTATTTTGAACAAATAACATAAACAATCAATATAACCAAATTAATAGTTATCAATTAATATAATAATTTTGGGCTCTTAAAAATTCAAATTGTATTATTATCAAATGTTCGTATTTAAATAGTCAAAATTAAAAATGAAGATAAATATGAATAATATAAAAGGGAAAATATAATAATAAATATTTAATTTAACATTCATATTGAATAGTTTTTCATGATTTGAAGTTAATAATTTTTTGAAAATAATTAAAATAGAAAAACGAAAAAAAAAATTGAAGGGAAAAAAACTTATCTTTAATATTATATATAGATTCTTATTTGGTGGAAAACATAAAAAGGGTGCAAACAATGACATTTAATGAGGAAAACCATAATATTCAACTCTAAAATACAATTTAAATTTTAAATAATTAAAATTTATAAATGGACTTAGGTTATGAGTAAGATGGTGGATGTTTATATTTCAGTGCATTTATATATTAATTTGGGCAAACTTCTTTGAATGGCCCAATAACTGAAGCCCAGACTTGGTGCTCTGAGTGTGGAAATATATTGTAGTTCTAAATTGTGGAAATAATCTTTAAGGCGACGTTTAGTTTGAATTAATATATAATCAATAAATAATTTAATTTAATTAAATATTTAATTTGTACTAACTTATGATAAATAATTCGGCTGATATTCAAATAATTTAATTAAATAGTTATGTATTATCATAAAATTGGTTAATTGTTCAATCATCATCCAATTTTACTCTATCATATCAATCTTATTTACCTTATGTCCTTATTCGACGAATCAAATTATTATAATAATTTTATTTATCATATCACCCAATTAAACACCTTCTCGTAAAATGAAACGGGACTATTTTTTTCTTTTTTTCTTAATTTGGCGACCAACTCGAAGAATTTTGTCATTTAACTCAATTTCTTTGTGTGATGGTAATTGTCAGGAGATGCCTTTTTTGTCGGATAAATCGAGATAAATATGGAGCGTCCATTAATTACGCATCATCACTACTCGACGCACTTTGCCACTCATCGCTGCTTGGGACGCATTGCATTCCGCCATCACTTCGAATAATTCTTTTGTATTTCTTCAATTCTTTAATGCATATAGCTGGGTTACACTATGTATTTTTAGTACAGTTATTTTACATTTATTTTTTAATTTTCTTTTATTTGCATGTCATAAAATGTTATTAAGCACTCAATTAAAAGAACGTTGTTTACATAAAAAATAAATCTAGCTATATTCTATATTCTATTATAGAAGAACCTTGTTTTACAAAATCTTATTTATTTATTTATTTATTTATTATATCCCTTGTATATATTCAAGTTAAGGTAATTATATAATTTAATACATTATAAATATAATAAATCTAAAAATATATTATGATTTAAATTTTATATTAATTATTTATATAGTACTCCCTCCTCCGTCCACAAAGATTATGTGTTTATTACTATTTTTGTCCGTCCACAAAGTTTGTGTGTTTATTACTATTTTTGTCCGTCCACAAAGATTATGTGTTTTCCTTTTTTATAAATCTCATTCACACTCAATATTTACAAAATATCATCATTTACTTTTACAATTTGGTGGACTCAATATTACCATTAAACACTAAAATCACATCTTCCAATTTATTTATTAAAATCTGTGCCCTCCACTCCATCACACACTCTTTATTGACGGAGGGAGTACTAGCATTCATTAGAACTCTCCGTCCACATAAATTACCATTATGTAAAGTTAATAAGTAATTTAGAAATACAATACAAAAGATTTATTGAATAATTTTATTAAAGTTTAATTTTGCTAGAATCCTTGGAATTAAAATTAATTATGCAAAGATGAAACCTAAACGATAAACATGAATTTCATTTAAATCTTCTTTTTTTCAGATCGTTTCTTTTTTCAAATGATGATAAAATTGGGCAATGCTTAATTAATTAAAATTGATTTTTTTATAATAATTTAGATGTTTTTTTTTTCAATTTTATGAGTTTTATACTATTGTATCCAATAATTGGTTCAAAAATATATTAAAATAATCTTTTTGATAGAATAAGAATCAAGCAAAATTAGCTCACATGATAAAAATATTAAAAATCTTGAAATATTCTAAAATTTTAATCTAACAAAATAAATAAAAAATTAATTTTACAATTTTTATGTATCAAGGCTATTTTTAGAACATGATATTGCAATGATAGTTTACCCATTTTACACCTTGTTTTTATAAGACGATAATTTGTGAAAATATATTTATTACCCTCAAGGGTGCGTTCTCTTTGGTTGTAAATTTATCATGGGAAAATGAATGATAAATAAATTTTAACCCTTTAAATCCTTCATTTTCTTTCCCTCATTTTCTATTTGACCCTTACTCATTCATCCTTTATACTACAAAGGAGGGATAATATTATCCCTCCAAAAATGGTGTGATAATATTATCCATCATTTGTAGTATAAATGAGGAATGAGTAAGGGTTAAGTAGGAAATGAGGAAAAAGAAAAGAAGAATTTAAAGGGTAAAATTTTGCTTATCCCTCATTTTCCTATGATAAATTTACAACCAAAGAGAACGCACCCTAAAAAGAATCCAAGTGACTACGGAGGGTATATTGGGTTGGGATTAAAATTCAGCATTTGGCCTTACCCTAGTTTCATGTTGGAACTCATTTACCTCTATTTTAATTTTATTTTACTCGATTCATTTACTATAATTTGCAGTTTTTGGGATTAATCATTTCAGGTTGATAATATTATCCCTCTAGTTTAGCATTTGGGATTATCATTTACTATGATTAAGTGTTGGAAAATAGAAGAAATATCCTATTCCGTTTTGATGATCCCAAAACCCTTAGACTTATTTTCTCTAGACTAGACTTCTTGTTTGAACTCAACTGTTAGAGTTCAATCTTTTAGTTAGAATGAAGGTGACTGATTGCTGAAGTCTCTAGATGACGAAAACTGAAAAAACTAAAGACTGAAGACTTTGAAGATCAAAGCTCGACTGAAGACTTAACAACTGAGGGAAGATACTGGTGATACAAAGGACAACTTAACTAGAGTTAACGAATGGTCAAGCAAAGGACCAAAACACAACTAATTCTTGAGTTATATCAGTCGACTTTCTTCATCGGACTGAAGCTCAGAGATCCGCATTAAATGCTCCTATACAATGGCATTAAATGCATCAAATTTGAAGATCGTCCTTTCAAGTACGCCAACTTTCTTTTTTGGTGCCAAAGTACATACGCACCATGCTCCTAGGACAAAGAGGACTCAAACTCTTAACCAAATAGGAGCCAAACAGATTGAAGCATCGGCCCAAAGCACAGAATGTCTCACAACGATAGAAATTCTGAAGACTGTCTCTCCAACGGATATATTCAGGACTTCGCCAATAAATAGAGCTCAAGGAATACCTTCAATCTGGGGAGGACCGATTTGAAGACATATGCTGAAGCTCTGTCAAATTCAAGAGCCAACATTTTCATAGATAGATTTCGAATCGAAGAAGAGAGTAATTCATCGTTGTAAAATCAGTCTAACTTATTATCAAAACTCTCTTAGTAGACTAGGCACCCCATGTTTTATGATAAGCCTAGTATAGATTACTTGAGAGCCTGTTTTCAGTAGTCTTAGTTGGAAAGTTGTTCTCAGTAGCCTATTCAGGATTCGTGGGTTTGCTGTGCACCTTGAAGCATAAGCCCAGAGTGTTTGTCAGACTAATCATCTGGCTGTGGAGTAGAAAAGTTGTTTCCGAACCACGTAAAAATCCTTGTGTTTTTTATCTGCTTTCAGTTATTCCTTTATTTGTGCTTAAACTGTTTTCAACTGAACTGGACTAACTGAAAAGTGTAACTAATGATTTTACAAGTGACGTACAAACCTTTTCTAAAGGTTGTTTGCATTAAGTTTAAATTCCGCTGCTGAGTTATTAATCCTACTGACGACTCAACTGATAGTCAGAGTGATTAATAACTCTACTTTGGTTTACAAACTATAGACTGAAGCCTTACGTGAACATCAGTTAAGCTCAGTGCATGACTGATGTCATTTTACTGAAGTCCTTTCAGTATCAGTCTACAACATATTTCCAACTGAAATCTAGTTAAGTTTGTTTTGTGTTTTGCAAAAAATAGTCTACATGTGTATTCCCCCACCCCTCCACCCCATACACTTGTCAATCAACCCTCCGGGACCCCAACATTAAGTATTTTTTTTTTTTTTTGCAGAGATAATGTACATTTCGCACGTAAAAAGCAATTTTTTTAATAAATCATTTTTTATGAATGTAAAATTTATATTATATTTTATAATAATATTTACTCCCTTATTTTTAATATAGTTTTGAATCAATTATTAAATAAAAATACTTAACCATCTATTTTATCAATCGATAATCATGCAAAATAAACACCCTATCAATCGATAATCATGCAATATAAATGCCCTAAGAGAATAAACTAGGCATCTTTTTTTGAGTCGGAATAAATTAGACATCTTAAAATTAAGGATTAATAGCCGGTAAATCCATGGAAATTTTTCATTTTCTGGTTTATACCATGACCCTAAAATTTAACGTCCAAATACATCAATTTATAATCTATTCGCTTTTTTCCTACGGCGAAAATCTCCGACCAAATTAAAACTGACGTGTCTCCTACGTGGCAAAATAAAAACTGATGTGTGCATCGCCCACCTCCGATTGGAGGGCTAAGAGGGATGCGCGGTCGCTACAGAGATCTGCATCGCTGGCGGCGGAGAGGAGGGAAATGAGGAGTGTGTGTGAGAGAGAGAGTGTGTGTGTGAGAGAGAGAGAGAGAGAGAGTGAGGAGTGTGTGGGTGGGTGTGATTTGATATTTTTGATGTCACGTTGGTATTCCGGCTTCCACATTGGTGGTGCGGCTGCTAAATAAGATTTGATTTGGACGAATTTATAATTCGTGGGACAATCGCGAATAAATTATAAATTAATATATTTGAACATTAAATTTAAGAGTCATGGTATAAACGAGAAAATAGAAATTTCTCGTGAATTTATCGGTTATTAACCCACCCTAAAATTAAAGGGTGAACAACAAGGATACTTCCACGTACAACCAAAAATTCCAAAATTTGTCAAATCCACGCCACTTGTATCTCTCCATTGGGAAACATGAATTAGAGAAAATAGAACTCGTTGAATTGTATTTATGGTGTTTATTTTGAATGATTGATAAAATACGTGATTGAATGTTTTTATCTTTAAGGGTAAAATTATTCCAATTCCACTTTTTTGATAGAATAAGAATTAACTAAAACTAGTTTAAAATGATAAAAATAATGGGCTTTAAAATAGTTCAAAATTTCAATTCAATAATAAAAAAAAGATTAATCTTATTATTTTTATCTATCAAAACTAATTCTTCAAAGTAAACGAGCCTTAATGTATCCAGAATTATTACCTTACGAACTTGAAAACAAAGTTAAAGAGTAAATTGCACATTTGTTACACATTACAGAGTAAAAAAGTCACACAGTTTTAAAGGTTTCAGTCCTGTATCACGATTTTAAGGATCGATTAATAGCCTTAATTTGTTATTCCACTTGACGCAAAGTAAAAATATTACTGAGATTGAGATATCAAATTGTAGAACTGTGCAACCCCCTATTTTTCGTGATTTGAAAAATCAATCGCTATATTTTTGTTCTGCATTTCACATTGTAACTTGATTTTATTTGAGTAACATTTTTTTCACATGTAATTAAGGTAACTAATTATCTCTCAAACAGTACAAAATACGTTATATGTGTGCAGGGACGGATCTAGAAATTTAATAATGACCGGGCGAGATTTCACCGGATGATTCTAATAAAGTTTTAATAAAGAAAACGAGTTGAATCTTGAATAATTATTTGAAATGACACAATTATGACCGGGCGAGATTAACATATATAGATAAAAAAAATTAAAATCATACATTTATAGGTAACAAAAAAAAATTTGACCGGGCGACGGCCTGGGGTGCCTGGCCTTTAGATCCGTCCATGTATGTGTGTGAGAGTGTGCGTTTTCCATAATTAGGAAAATCATTACCAAAATCCATAAAAACTAATCCATAGCAGCTATTACAATCCTATAAACAAGCAAACCTCCCCAAAATCGCAAACCCTCGCCGATCAGAATCTAACGGTGGTTGGACCCCAGCAGCTCAGATCCATCACCTTCTTCACGCGCTGCTCTCGTATCTCAATCCTCTCCTTCTCCGCCCCCATCATCCTTCCCGACGCCGCCGCCGGTGATGGTGAAACAATGTGCTTATGATAGTAGGTCTGCACTCTGGTTTTAGCGCGCTGTTCAACGGATCTGATCACGTAATTCCATCTGCAAACCCCTAATTGATCTTTCAAAGCCTCCACCGCTCCGATGCTCGCCGCGATACCCCAGCCACCTTTTGTTGCTGCACTCATTTCTATAGTTTCCTCTGTTAATCGATTAAACTATTGAGAGATTTTGAGCGGAATCGAGAATTGCTGATTGAGTTTTTGTTCAAGGTAAAAATGCCAGTGCGTGGTGTTGTATATATAGGGAGTGTGAGGCCCAAAGTGTGAATTGTTAAAACAAGGAGCAGGTTTTATTTAAGGTTACGGAAACAGTCATGTTTTCTCAAAATAAATAAACATTTATTTATTGTTTAAAGAAAGCAGTTGTTTCGTGTCATTTTCTGTGTATTAGCCCACGGTTTTCGACAACTTTTCCACCACAAGTTTAGGAAATCGCTAGTTTTTTTATTTGTAAAACTAGCTGATTGAGTAGGATTAGCTACTTCAATTTATATGGGCTAATTGCTAAACAATGTACGCGTTTTGATTTAATTTTTAGAATATTTTAATAATATTTTTATTTTCTTTGAAATTGAAGGAATAATATCTTATTTTTAATCTATATTATATATGTGAAAACATAGTTATATAATTCAAATATGAATTATTATTTATGTTTGTGTATGGATATATTTATTTATCTACTTATTTATTTATTTATTAGTATGCCTAATACTCTATAATAATAATGTGTAATGTTAATAATCATTGTCAAATAATTTAAATATTTTATATATAATGATAAATTATTTATGTACACATATTCAAAATTATATTCAATTAATTTTTATAAAATTTGAAATTAAATTTTCTTTAGGCAAAATTTGAAATCAGATATATTTGATAAGAAACTTAGGCAAAATGATATATGTCATTTTGTTGGAGTTTCCTTTTCAGGTATCAAACAATTACTTAATTTTTTATTAGTATTTTTAAAAAGGGATTATTGCTGTAAAATACATCAAGTTTGTCAATTTTTTTGTTTATATCATGAGCTTTTTTTTTGGCAAAAAAATACATGAATTTATGATTGATTCTTAAATATCCCATAAGTTGTAATTTCGCCCAAACTAATCTGAGGTGGCTGCCGGAATTGCCAACGTGGCTGCCGGAATTGCCAAATCACATATACACACACTTCTCTCTCTCTCTCTCTCTCTCTCTCTCTCTCTCTCTCACACACACACACACACACACACACCCACTGCGCCACATACACACACACGCGCAGCCCCTCCCCCTTCTTCCTTCTCCGGCGATGGTAGCGTCGCCGCCGCCCTCTCATCCCTTAAAAATTGTACGAATATGATTTTTTTTTCCTATTGTACGGTTCAAACTTCACTTAGAGCATCCGCAGCGCTGGGTGCGATGGCCGGATCGAACCCGGCCTATCGCACCCAGCGCCGTTGCTGCACCCGGGTGTGAAGGGGGAGGGGGGGAGCGATGCTTCGCACTCGGCGGAGACGGGAGCGAAGGAGGGGGCGTGTAAACACGCGCCCCTTTTCGAACCAAAAAAAAAAGAAAAATTAAAAAATAGCCGTTTTTTGACCGTTTTTTTTTCCCGTTGCCCTTTTTTCTTTTCTTTTTCTTTTATTTCTATAGCCCCTCTATATATACATATACAACCTCATTTTCTTCTTCATCCTCAATCATTCATCCATTCTCCTCATTCATCCATTCTCCTCATCTTCTAAATTATTTCAACAAATAGCAATGGAAGGCGATTGGAGCAACTATTGGCGTGAACATCCTCAAAATCCATCCCCCGGCGAATCAAATGCTTCCAGGCAAGGATTCTCGCCGTTCACGCAAGAATCGAATGCCTTTCAATCGGCGGCCACCAATTTGAACCCCCGCTTTGCCGCCGTTGCCGAGCCCGAGCCCGACGTGGAGGAGATTGCTTCTATGCCGGCGGCCACCAAACGTAGCAACTATTATCCGCCAGAAACGGTGCTAATTTGCCGTTTATATTGCGAGCAGACCCACGACTCTGTGGTGGGTGTCGACCAAAAAGGGGCGAAGTTTTGGGGCTCCCTCTGCACCGAATACAACACTAAAAGGCCCCAAGGATCTATTTCACGCGACGTCACGCAAATCAAATCTCACTTTCAACGGGTGTCGAAGGATGCGAAGAGGTTTGAGGCCATGCACAAAAAATGCCACGATCAATGGAAATCAGGCATGAGTGATATTCAAATCCTGGAGCAAGCAGAGGCAATGTGGCTAGCCGAGTACCGTGTTCAGTTTCGGTATCCGCATGCATGGAAGATCTTGCGCGAGTCCAAGAAATTTGCAAGTCTCGGCGAGGATGTTCACTCCGATGTCCATTCGGACAAACGATCAAAGGGGTCCGACGGTCTTCCCACAACGACTTCTAGTGACGCGAGTATCTCCACCCGGCCCCAAGGCCAAAAGGCGGCCAAGAGAGACAAACGGAAAGGCAAGAAAAAGGCCGAATAGACGTCGGAGGATAACCAAAAAGCTCTCGGGTACATGGCGAATATGGTGAATGCAATGGAAACTTTCTCCCAAGTTCAACGTGACCTCGCCGATAGCATGTTGATGAGCCGGGACACCTCTCAAATGAATCCCGACGAATTGGCATTTTACATGTGCAAGGTGGCGGAGATCAAGCAACGACACAACATCCCGTAGATTTTTAGGATTTTTTATTTTATGTTTGTTTTAATTTAAGTAATTTAGGATTTTAATTTCTTGTATTTCTTTTATTTCTATCAATGTAGGATTTGAATTTTAATTCAATGAAATTTTAATTTCTTAATTATTGTAAAATGGAAACTAGAATAAAACTAATTCAAAAATAAAATAAAATTTATTGCACCCAAGTGGGTGCAATACCATTGTTGGAGTGGGTGCAATAGAAGTGAGACCCATTCTATTGCACCCACTATGGGTGCAAGCATTGTGGATGCTCTTATAAGAAGACATAGTTATGCAATGGATTAACACTACAAAAAATATTTTGTCCATAGTAGCACAATTTTTTTTTTAAAAATATTCATTATGACGTGAGCATTTTATTTTTTACTTCTCCCCTTTAACATCAATTATGTGTTTCTTCTATAATTTCAGGAAAGAAAATGAAAGTTTCCATCAAAGAGAAAAATTAAAATGATACATTTCAAAATAAAAAATATAAAAACATATATATTATGAAAATCTTTATAATACATATTACATATTGAAGCTAAGAGATATGAAGTTACATAAATATAGAACATATAAATACAAGAGGCGATTTTTAAGATAATCATATAAAATAGTAAAAATCAATAGTTCATAAATATTATTTCATTAAATTTTGGACTTTTGGACGAGAATGTCCTTGAACCCATTATTTCTGACAATTTTCGTAGAAGTGTTATAACTTATGCTACAGAACTCTAATTAAGGTGATTCGAGTGGCCACGAAAAGCTCTTTTAAAGATAAAGAGATCGTATTTCGGGATCTGGAGTCAAAAGCGATTGTTTAAGGCATTAAAATAGGAATGATTGGTATGAATGGAGTTCTTTTGTATAATTTGTCCCAAGAGTGCCTCAAAATAAAGGAATTTAGGCATATGATGACTTGTGTCTTCGCGCAAGGTGCAATATGAACTGAATATATGCTTATTTTATATGGACTGAAGTTGATATCCTAAATTAATTAATAAAATCACTTGTTTTCTCCACCTCATATAAATTCAGAAACGGGCCATATATTTCATTATTTTGCTGTGACGCTACAGGGTTGTGAACATTCATCTAGATCTATGATGTACGGATTCTTAAAAAATTAGCATGTACAGCGAATCGAATTCTTTTAGGGTGCGATTTTCTCGGATTCTCGTCGGATTCGCACCCGATTCGCCACGTGGCGTATCTTTTAAAATAATTTATAAAAATAAACCGAATTTGCAAATTTCATAGGCAAAATTCATGTATCTCGTGCACGAAAGGCCTATACAAGGTTATTTTGATAATTTTATTTTCAGGTTATGACTTATATATTGGACTAATAATATTTGAATCGTTATATTGTTGCTCAATTAACTTATATAATTGAAAATGCTTAACTTTTGGGTAAAATAAAATGTAAATTATATATAATTAATTTTAGAAAATTTAAATTGTATATATTTTATAAGCATTATATATCATAAAATTTTAATAATTAGATGTATCTTTGCCGAATCGCACCCTATAATTTTTAAAAACTCGTATCCCCGTACTCGTATCGTATCGCCCCCGCATCCGCACCTCCGTACCTATGCAACATAGATCTAGATTCTATAGTTCTTGTCACGTCAGTATACATTGTATATAAAATATCTGGTAACAACATAAGATGTCTAAAATATGAATATTTGTATTACTCGTCTTCACTCTTATTTTGTCGATTTTCATTCAATTATTTGGGTACTAGATATGCGGTTTTTAATCATCTTAATTCCCTTCAGCATCATGCTACTCTATTCAATCTCTTATCAATTTTGGTACCTAAGTTATAGTATACTAGTGAATAATCCGTCGAAATCTCTTATAAATTTTAGTACCTAAATTATACTCCATTCGTCCCATTATAAATGTCCTATTTTTCATAATGAGATGTCCCATTACAAATGTCTCATTCATTTTTTGACAATATATTCTCTCTCTATACATAATATTTAAATAATTTTCAACTACATATTTCTTAATTTTCGTGCCCAAATATAACGAGACATTTATAATGAGACGGAGGGAGTAGTATATATCGTAATTGTAGCACATATTGTCTCTCTTTAGGTCCGTTGCATTTGCAATAATCTTTTGAAAAGTTAACCGCAACTTATTTACCAACGTTTCATTGTTTCTTTCGTCAATTGAACACGGGGATTCTATATATAATTGTACTAGATTCAATAAGTCATGTACAAATGACATTGAGCAAATAATTACAGAACTTAGTTTATTGATACTTAAATACATACGAATTTTGAGTCTATTTTAATTTTTTCTATGAATTTTAAAAATTGTAAAATATACATGAATTATGTGACTAGAAATTTTATCACGATTTTAAATTATTCCCTAATTGAAAAATTCAACATGGACGAAGCAACGGATTTAACAATCTGATCGCACATTAAAGGCACGTTGATGAGGGCCAAACAGGCCACAGTTATAATTTGGACCTAATTGGGCTAGTGAACTAGGGCCCATTTGAAATTAAAGAACTCTAGAATAAAAGTTAAGCTAATCCAAATATGAAATGCGAAACTCACACCACCATTGAAATCTGAATAATTTTTCAAATATGAGTATTTAAGATATGCATTTAAGGACGACCAAAACAAGCGTGATGAGCTTTAGGAAATTGGAACCAATTTTCTTCGATTCCTTTTTATGATTTTCGTGTCCTATTATCAAAGGATTAATATGTTAATTAATATTTAAAAGAATGCATTGACAACATTAAGTGGAGTTCATTTACAGCATTCACGGGTGTTTATATGAATAGCCACCTCTCTATAAAGTTACTCCTTCCACAACATGATCTTTACAAAGTGTCTCTATAAATATTTTATACTCTCTCGTCGCAATATTCATGGCTCATTTCTTTTAGGAGTATTTAGCAAAACTAAAATTAAAAGGTAAAATGTATCCCACAAACTTAATGTTGATTTTAATTAAGAGGCGCTGCGCTGCCCCTGTTCTCTCTCTCTCCCTCCCCTAATCTCGTTCCACAGTCCGACCGGCGAAACGGAGGCGAAAACCACCGCGCCACCGCCTCATTTATGTCTCTATCGGATCCTGAAACCCACCCCTCTCTTCCTCTGATTGACAGCAATAGAGCTGCCGCCGGAGCTCTATATCCCCAAATCCACCGACTCCACCGTTCGCCTCGTCTGTTGCTACATCCCCAGATCCCCAAACTCCCTCATCTAATTCCTGTCGACGGCGATGCCACCCACCTAATGTCGCCTTCCTCCGTCCACAAACCTAACAGAAGCACCTTACGCCGCCTCCCGCACAATGACGTCTATTACTAGAAATTTCTTTTACCCTTCCCTACCTCTCGCACAAATTTCTAGGGTCCCCAGATGGTTTACTGTTGTAGCATCATTGCCGTTGTCGCCGCCTCACCCTCGTCGTCGTGAAACCTCGACAAAGGGAAATCTAGGGTTTGCAGTGGAGGCGGCGCAAGAGGATGGTGGTGGAGGTGCGAGGCGGTGGAAGGTGGAGGGATTGGAGGCAGTGAAAGAAGAAGAGGCAAGAGGGGGATGATTCAGAGTTTCAGACGAAGAGTTGTGAAAATTAGATTAATTTATGATTTTTATAGTGTAGTTAATTAAGCTAGTAATTCACTCATAATTATGGCTGAAAAAGGAAACAAGCCATGTTATAAATTATAAAAGGATTAATTGCCTATAAATACACAAATTATACCCAAATTTTGATTTTTAACCAAATCTATTTTTTGGTAAAAAAATACATAAACTTTTAATTTTTTGGAATTTGACATGACCCAAAAAGTTCGCTGGCCAATAACTTAATTGACTGAATTATGATGACCAATCTGAAGGTACAGTTGGAAAGCTATTGATGTTGTCTTTCTAATGATACTTATATTGTTGGATTTTGGTAATCGGAGGTAGTCGAAAAAAGAAAAAATATAGAGTTTCGTGACTTCGACTTTCATGCCATTTTTTTTACCACTTCCGGTTATCAAAACTCAATAATATAAGTATCATTAGAAAGATAACATTAAGAGCTTTCTAACGGTATCTTCGGATTGCCCATCAGAATTCAGACAATCAATTTATTAGCCGACGAACTTTCGGCTCCGGTCAAATTCCAAAAATATAAAAGTTTATGTATTTTTTGACCAAAAAAATAGATTTGGTCAAAAATTAAAATTTGAGTATAGTTCGTGTATTTATAGGCAATTAACCCATTATAAAAAGGAAACAAGCGCTTCTTATAGAGCCAATGCATTGGAGATGAGAGACGCTAAGATGGGGACCAGTAATTAGAGCACTCCCAGCAGAAATCTCAAAATTATGCTCTTATATTCCTATCTAAAGCTTCCCTATTTAATTTTAAAATCTCGATTTTATAAATGCATACACCAGATCTCCTATTTTCTACATAAAAACAATAATTATGTATGAGCCCTACTAATTATAAGCTTAAAATAAATTTAGGGTGGGTGTAAATTTAAGATTGAATTTAGGTAGGTGTAAAATTTTTTGTGAGCCCCATCAATTTTAAGGGATCTGTTAGATGCATTTTTTATCTCATTTTCAATTATTTTAGCCTAAATTTAGAGTTAGTGATGCATTTAGGTGATCTGTTGGGAGTGCTCTTAGCGCCTCCCCTTAGGGCTCCCCACTATGAATGTTCTTATAGGCCGCAAAAATGATCCTTTAACATGAGAGAGAGAACACAAAAACTTAAGTTGAAGAACAAATTCGGTTCAATATATATATACAAATTGAGAAGATGAAATTAATCAAGTGGGAGCCCAACAACTTAAGTACATGACTTTCCTAAGAGACTCCTCCGACTGTTGGTCTTGCCCCTTTGTCGGCATCACCGCCGTAGATGAGAGTTTTTTGGCCTGAATGTAAGATCTGAGATTTGCCTTGGCGTGCTGCTGGACAACTCGGAAACCATAATTCCATCGGCAAAATCCCTGATCTTTCAGTGCTTCTACTGCTCCAACGCTCACCGCTACCAACCAAGCTCTCCTTGACGAACTCATTTGTATTTGCAGAAGATAATATGTATAGAAATTAGGATTTGAATAATTGAAGCGGAATAGAGAATTTAATAGTGCTAGTTGTTTGATTTTTTGTGGTGGTGATGGTAGGATATAAGAGCAGTTAGCTATATATAATGGGAGAATATCTTAGGATAGAAAGGAAAGATGAAAAATGGGTGGTTTGGGCACAAACGAAAACAGAAAAGAAAAAGTCGAAAAGAAGAAAGCCCCCAGTTTTAAAAATTGCTACGTGCGTCTACTGTTGCTTCTGAATTGAGGAAATTTCCATGTGTGGGCACTCAAACTTACTCCCTTGCTAGATTATAAATTGATTTTTTTACAGGAAGAATTGATTTAACTTCACATTTTAGGTTCAATCATTCAATCATTCAATTTTTTTTATACTTAATTAATTTTTCTTTTTTTCACTCGATCAATATTCTATCCAACCCCACCACATCTATGTTTTATGGTTTACCAGTGAACACTTCAACTACCCAACCACAATATTTTATATAATTATTTTCTTATTATCTTTAATTATATTTTTTTAATTATGTTAAATATAAATTAAAATTATAAATAATTATTAAAATTCAAAAAAGAATAAAATAATAAAAAATTCAAACATTATAAAAATTACAATAATCGGAATACGAAATATGACATCACACAGACAATAAATAAATAAAAATTAAAAGTTAATTAATATAATAAAATAAAAAATAAAAAATAATTAAAAAACAAAAGCAATACATCATGGTTGGGGTCGGTCTGCCCTTAATCCATTCTTTTTCATTTTTCCTATTATCCTATATGGCGGTTCATATAATATTTCAAAGGTTGCTACTACATGTGGTTTTTAAATAGAGAAACCTTCACATAAGGTGATTGTCTGCTCCAAAGGTAATGAACCAATTTTTGTAAGGACACATGTGGACTGTGGATCCTGAGTCAAAGATCCATTCTCCACTAAGGTGATTGTTTGCTATATTCACAACTTCAGCATTTTCACAGTGCTCCACCACTTCAGCTGTATTAGATGGCTGAGGCTTCTGAGCCTACTTTCTTTTTCAGGAATAAGAGCATTCGCAACGCTCTACTCGATGGCTTACTCGAGTAGAGCGTTGCCATCGTGTAGGGGCATTGCGGGGGGGGGGGGGGTCTACTCGAGCATTACTCGAGTGCTCGTGTAGCACTCGAGTGGCGCGTGCTCAATTAAAAAAAAATTCAACGGCTTTTTAAACGGCTTTTTTGATTTTTTATTTTTTTGATTTTTTTTAATTTTTTTTCCAACGGCTCTTTTAGCCGTTTGACACCATTTTTTTATTTTTTATTTTTTTTCTCTTTTTTTCTCTCTATAAATAATACTTCTCCCTTCCTCATTCATCACAACTCACTCCTTCCTCCTTCAATTTTTCTTGCAAAATATCATCTTTGTTCTTCCAAAAATGGCGTCACCCCAACATGATTCTTCGCCTGATTCCGACGAAGTAGCTGAAACGTTCATGGAGTTGGTAGAGTTGCAGAAACAAGTGCTTGCTCCATACTGCTCCCCACCGGCGCCAGAGCCGGCGCGTGTCAAACGTCCCCGATCATACGTCCACCGTGATCGTGAAGAGGCCCATGTACGTCTTATGCAAGGCTACTTCATCGATAATCCAACGTACGGTCCTACTTTTTTCCAGCGTCGTTTTCGCATGCAGAAGGAGCTGTTCTTGCGCATCGTCGAGGCTGTTCAAGGTGAAGATATTTTCTTCCATATGAGCACTGATGCAATCGGTCGAGACTCTCTTTCTCCTTTACAGAAATGCACGTCGGCTATCTGCCAATTAGCCACCGGGGTTAGTGCGGATGTTTTCGATGAGTATCTCAAAGTGGCCGACTCAACCGGGCATGTATGCCTCAAGAAGTTCTGCAAGGCGGTCATCTGAACTTTTGGAGCCTATTACCTGCGCCGTCCAACGCCAACTGACGTCCAACGCCTCCTTCATATGCACGAGGCGCGACACGGTTTTCTCGGGATGCTCGGGAGCTTAGACTGCATGCATTGGGCATGGAAGAACTCCCCAAAGGCGTGGCACGACGCCTACACACGCGAGGATCAGGGAGAGCCCACCTTGATATTGGAGGCCGTTGCATCCCACAATTTGTGGATTTGGCACGCCTTCTTCGGCGTCGCTGGTTCGAACAACGACATCAATGTGCTGAATCAGTCGCCTCTCTTCTCCGACGTGTTAGGAGGAACTGCGGCGCCGGTGGTCTTTCATGCCAACCAGCGCGAATACCGGATGGGCTACTACTTGTATGACGGCATATATCCGGAGTGGCATTGCTTCATCAAGAGTCCATCAATGGCAACCAATCCGAAGGAGGCAAGGTTCAAGAAGATGCAAGAATCGGCACGGAAGGATGTCGAACGCGCCTTCGGAGTCCTTCAAGCTCGGTGGGGAATCATTCGAAGTCCGGCGCGCAATTGGTACGTAGAGCACCTTAAGGACATCATGTTGTGTTGCATCATTCTCCACAACATGATTGTGGAGCACGAAGGTGAAACGGCTCTCAACTAGAGAGATGATGACGGGCAGTGCTTCGACGGAGAGTGCTCCACAAACACCGGTGTCCTTCGAGGAATATGTGCAAAGGGATACAATTCTCCGAGATAGACATCTACATGCTCAGCTCCGAAATGATTTGATGGAGCACATTTGGGCACGTTTCGGACCTCTAGGACCAGAGTAGTTAATTTTTACAAATTGTTTTTATTTTCTTAAAGTTTTATGTAATATTAGAATTTTAAAATTAATGCAATTTAAATTTGAAATAAATTGTGTTATTTAAATTTGAGCAATTAAAATTAAATGAAAAACATAAAAATCAAAACTAATGTTATCAAGTAGGCTATCAAGTAACCCCAATGCGGATGCTCTATGTGGTCCCCCACTATCAAGTAGGCTATCAAGTAAGCCCATTGCGGATGCTCTAACAATCTTTCTTTAAATGCCCAGGTTTCTTGCAATGGTGACATTTCCTAATCTCATTCTCATCGTTCTCTTTCCCAATATTCTGTGGAGCTTTCTTCCCATCCGCCCCTTGCTTCTTCTTCTTCTTGAATTTATGCTTAATGCTAAGGTTTTCTCTGCATTATCTTGATTCTCATCAGATTGCTTCTGCAATTCTTTTGCTTCGAGGGCAGATTGAACCTAATCCATGGTTGTAGTGGTCTCTCTGCCATACATCATGGCATCCTTCAAGTGTTCAAAGGATCTTGGCAAGGCATTCAACAGTATAATAGCCTTGTCCTCATCTTCAAGCTTCACTCCTATGTTTTCTAGATCATCCACAACTTTATTAAATTCATCAAGTTTATCTAGAATGCTCATTTCATCTGTAATCTTGAAAGAATAGAGTCTCTTCTTTGTGTACAAACGATTTTCCAGAAATTTGGTCATGTAAAGGCTCTCCAATTTCTCCAGACACCAGTTGCACTCGATTCTTTTGCAACCTCCCTGAGCACCTTGTCACTTAAGCACAAAATGATAGTGCTATGAGCCTTCTCCAAGATCTCCAACCTCCTTTCTCTACTAATAGTTTCTGGTGAGTGCTTCTCCCCTTTAATGCGTTGGCTAACCCTTGCTGCACAAGAATCGCCCTCATCTTTATCCTCCATAATTTAAAATCGTTCTTGCCCGTGAACTTATCTGTGTCATATAGTTGCCATTTCAATCAAATTTGATCTTCTTCGCCTTCCTCGATTCCCACAGACGGCTCCAAATGTAAATTCAACGACTTAATACACCAAGAACTATGCGATGATCGATCAAGAACACCAACCAAAAGTATTGAGCTCAAATTAATAACATAATTTGTGAAATGAAAACAATGCAAAAAGATTTACATGGTTCATCCGTAAGGCCTACATCCATGGGAAAGATGATCACTAATTTATTAGCAACAAAATACCGCAACTAACGCAGTGCAATTGTAGCATATATAGCAATCGAGTATCGTATCCACAGAGACTGATAGGCAAAAATACTCTAAGTAATCCTAATAATTCTCTAGAAATATTCAGGCAAAAACACAAATATAAGATGGAGAATAAAAATACTATACTCAAATAAAATAAATAAATAAAAAGAAATAACGCAGATAAATAAAATTGATCCTAGGGAAGTAATATTGTTAATCAAATTTACACAACTAACTTATTAATCCAAATTACTAATTTTAATCCATTCCTGAGGAGAGATCATATAGATAATCACACACTCTCGCTAGAGCACTTTATGATAATAGATTAGTAAATTTTCTATCTTCATTAGGTCTCAAGAAAATCTACTAACTCCCAAAAGCTCAAAAGAATAACTCCATATGATCCACATATCTCCGCTAGGTCTCAAGGTTAAAATTATATCACACATTCCTGAATTTGCTAAGCAGTTATCTCCGCTAGGTCTCAAACTGAATAACTAGACATGCAAATTATTGGCCAGATAATCCACACGAAACATACACCGAGAGTTATAAATCAGAAACTGGAAGGCAAAAAGTATCAATAAATCAATCAGATTATTATTAAAATGCGATTTTATTGAAAAAGAAAGAAAAAAGAAAACCTAAGAAAAACCCTTGAAAGCACAAGAAAAGCATACTAAGGGCCGGGCCTCGTTAAAACCTTTCTACGGAAAACCCAGAGGGAAAAACCGTAGAATGGAAAAAGAGTACCCGTCTAAAGAAAGAAAAAAGGGGGGAAGAGAGCGGAGGGGTAAGTTTCCGGAACTCCGGCCTAACCATCGTCCCCAAACTAACCCGGCTCTCACCCCACAGAAACGACCGAACAGAGGCAAGATGGCCATTTATACGCCGTCGCCAAAAAGCCCAGAGAAGAGAGCTATACGGCCGGCTAGACTCCGTCGCCGTTAGCTCAAACAAGAAAGACAAACAAAAGTAAGAGAAACACCGAGAAGAGGCAAGATGGCCGGTTATACGCCGTCGCCAAAATGCCCAAAGAAAAGAGCTATACGGCAATAAATCAATCAGATAAATCTAATTAACTATTTACAAACCCTAGAACCAGAAAAGAAAACTAGTTAGACATCATAAAATAAATCAAAGACATAATAAAGAAGAAATCAATAAAAATAAATAAAATTGATAAAACCCGAAAAAAATTCTGAAGTAACAGCAGGAATCTTGAATCTTACAGAAAATAAATCTAATCTATGAAAGCAAATAAAGTTCTAAGTATAAAATTGAAAAATATAAAAAAAAGAGAAAAAAGGTGAAGAGAGGTTAAGATATGTGTCTAATAAGTCAAGAAAAAAACTATATATAGGCACAAGGGATACATACAGTACATAACTCGAAAATACTGGTAAAATCACGAAATTTCCGATAATTCGAAAATTCCCGTCAGCCACTATTCACCACTGCGCGACTTTCTTGTTTCAGCTATATCTTTCTGGTCTGAACTTTGATTTGCGGTCTGTTTGCGCCCATGAACTCATATCAAGATGATTTACAACTTTCATTAGGACTAATCTTCCAAATTCAAACTCAATATTTTCTGTAAAATTCATCAAAGTAAGAGCAAGTATCATATTAACAAGATAAAATAATTTAAGCACAAAATAATCATGAAAAACTCAATTTCCTATAAAATTGACATCATAATAACATTAAAAATCATGAAAAAAATGAGTTTTATCAAAAGAGATCACCAAATTCACTATCAAACCAAGAAGAAATGTACATATTACAAGATTGAGAATAGAATGGATGCTCAACTGTGACTGCTATTGCTATTCTCTAAGCTCTCCCAGATCATTGTTTTCTTGAGGAATATAATCTCAATGAACTGAGCAAACTAACTACTACACATACAACTAATAATATGGTTGAAACACAATCTCAACCTTCCACAAACGAGCGGCTAAGATGCTAAGAAAACCTGTTGGGAAAACCTCTCCTGCAATTCTGCTATAACTAACTTGTGTATGCTTATTTGGATATTTGCATGCACGATCCTGAAGTTACTGGAATTATAGGCTTACCCCCTTATTACTAGTGTATTTGTGTAGTCACACCTTAAGAAATCTCCACCTTGACTACATAAATCCAACAAGACAACCTCTTTCCAATACTTATAACTTGTTGCGAAATTCCAGAATTTCAGAAACCTTAACACTTGCTTAAAACATGAATAAGTTCTAAGCAGTACGTGAACTTCACTGAGGGTAGCGCCTTAGTCAACATATCAGCTGCATTTTTCTCTGTAGAAATCTTTGAAATCAAGATAATCCCTCTGTTCACAATGTCCCTCACAAAATGATGGCTCACATCTATGTGTTTTGTTCTCTCATGGAACACCTGATTCTTTACCAAATGAATGGCACTTTGGTTGTCACAATTCACCACAAATGCTTCTGTTTAAACCCAAATTTTGATAGCAAACCTTTCAACCAAATGGCTTCCTTCACAGCTTTTGTCATAGCCATGTATTCAGCTTCTGTGGTTGATAATGCCACCACTAATTGAAGTACAGACTTCCAGCTTATTGCAAATCCAAATAGTGTAAATACATATCCCGATTGTGACTTCCTTGAGTCCACATTTCCAGCATAATTAGAGTCCACAAAACCATTAAGAAAATCCTTACCAGAGCAGACTATTTTTTAAAATAAAATCCCATGATTTGGGGTGCTTATGAGGTATCTCATAATCCACTTCAATGTTGCCCAATGCTCAATTCCAGGGTCTGCCATAAACCTGCTAGTGATACTTATGGCATGAGCCGAATTCGGCATTGTACAAATCATGGTATACATATGCTACCAACAATGTTAGCAAAAGGCATCCTTGACATATAGTTGCTTTCCGCATCTTCTTTAGGCTTCTGTAAAACTGATAGCTTGAAATGCTGAGCTAATGGAATTTTAACTCATTTTGGATTTTTCATATTGAATCTTTTCAACACTTTCAGTATGTAACTATTTTGAGTGAGCCACAACCTTCCATTATGTCAATCTCTATCAATATCCATATCGAGTATTCTCCTTGCATTCCCAAGGTCCTTCATCTCAAACTCATCATATAATTCATATTTAACCTTTTCAATCTATTTTATATCTTTGCTAGCAATCAACATGTCAACCACATATAACAATAGATAGTCATGACACCAGAATCTCTCTTTCTAATATACAAACAGTAATCATATTTTGATCTAGGAAATCCAATATTTGACATATACTCATCAAACCTTAGATACCATTGCCTAAAACTCTGTTTTAAACCATAATCTGACTTCTTTAATAGACATACCTTGTCTTTGTTCTCAGGCAGCAAGAACCCCTCAGGTTGATGCATGTATATTGTTTCTTTCAAATTCTCATGAAGGAATGCAGTCTTCACATCTAGTTGTAGTTCTAAATCCAGGTGAGCAACTAATGCAAGTAAAACTCAGATAGTACAGTGCTTGACAACATGAGAGAACATCTCATTAAAGTAACTACATTCTTTCTGTGTAAATCCTCTAGTCACAAGCCTAGCTTTGTATATTACCTCACCAGTTTATCTCAATCTTTTTCTTTAAGATCCACTTGCAGCAAACGCATTTTTGATGCTTTGGCTTTTTTTTTCCGTCAAGGATTCTAGCTCTTCCTATATAGCCTTGAACCACAACTTGTTTTCTTTTCCCTTGATAGACTTTGAGTAATTCTTTGGCTCACTGTAATCCACCTCATCAGCCCCACTTAAGGCATATGATATAAAGTCAGCATGCCTAAACCTATCAGGTGGCCTTATATCTCTTCTTGTTCTATCTCTGGCCAACAAGTGTTCTTCAGAATTTTCAGTTTTTGACTCCACCTGATTTTCTTGATTTTCATCTTCACTATCTGTGATATGATCATCACCTTCTTTTTCAGATGCCTCCACCTCAATTTGAGTATCATCTGCAGTTTTAGTTTCTACTTTCTCATTCTTAAGAAAAGGCATCTAAGTCTATTTGAACACCACATCCCTGCTTATCCAATCATAACACACCTTGAAGCTCTAGGATCCAACTTGTCTTGTTTATGATGAACATAAGCCAGGCAGCAAAGATTCTGAGGTATGAGTAGTTCATTTTCCTTTCTGTCCAAACTTCTTTTGGTATTTTAAAATCAATAGCAGATGATAGACATCTATTGATTAAGTGGCATGCAGTATATGAACTGCATCCCCCCAAAATTTCTTAGGTAGATCAAAGCCTCATCTTCTCAATCAAGCCATTCTATTGTGGGTTTTCGGGAACAGTCAAGTGCCTCTTGATGCTTGCAGAACTTTTGAAATTCTTCAGATAAGAAATCTAGACAATTGTCAGTCCTTAAGCATTTCAGCTTAATGCATTTCTCATTCTCCACAGTAGCAGGCCACTCTATAAATTTCTGAAAGGCTTCAGACTTAGCTTTCAAAATACAGATTCACAACTTTCTTGAATGGTCATCTTCCTCCACCCAGAGTTTCTTTTCTTGAAGGGCCCCAGAGATCACAGTGGACATAATCAAGAACTTGAGTGGAGAATTTCTTAATTGTCCCATATGGAAGCTTCTTCATTTTGCCCATAATGCATTATTCGCTTGCATTAATTCTGAACTTATGATGATATTTTAATCTTCCTAGCTTTAGGAATTTTCAAACAAACATATTCAACCTTCTAGATCCTATAACCTAATCTCGGAGAATATACAATAACAACTAATCTAAGTATAGACTAGTTTAACAACATACATAAATGAGAACAAACTTCACAGACGTAAATCTGCCTAAGGAATTCTCAAATCAAACATAAAATCATCCTAGGAACATTCTAAATAAGACTACCTACACTCGCGTTGTTCGAATTACACAGATTGTACAATCTGTCCGAACTAACAGCACTGTCAGAAGACGGAGTTGCTAACGCAGGCAGGCAGAAGAGCACAATTAAGAACAACTTTACAGTCATAAAACTGCCTAAGTCATTCTCAATGGAAAACATGATTAGTTTTCGACTAATCAAGTTAAAACCACATACACATGTGTTGCTCCTTTAAAACATTGCAAGAACTGGGCTTGAAGTCTTCACATATTTATCTATTCTAGACTCACAACACCTCTGTCGGAAGATGCATCAGCTAACACTGGTAGGTAGAATGATGAACTTGGAGGAGCTCTCGAATTTGCAGCAAGGGTTCTGGATCTCCAAATGCATAACCTTGCAAATGAGGTCTTCTCAGGTATTTATAGACGTTCCACAGATCGTGGATTTCATGGATGATCAGTTGCATGAGTTGAGGTAACTTCCTTCGGTAGTTATCTCCATGATCTCCATAACCGCCCCTGCCCACTCTTTTTAAAACTGCTCCTCCCCTTTATTGTATAACCTGTAAAACCGTATAATAAAGAAATACAAATAATAGGAAGATAAACTGATTAAATAAACCTCAAGGATCCGAGTGGTTAAAAATGAGTAACGATTTTCATGTTTGTTAGTTAGCCAACTAACAATTTCATGTTTGTTAGTTAGACAACTAACAAACAATATAACTTGTTGGTAACACACCAACAAACACGTGTTCGCATCATGTTGGTAACACACCAACTAACAAGCGTAAAATGAAAACCTTAACAATTCAAAAATAGCAGATTTTGTTTTTTATTTGATAGAGCCGTTGCAATGGATCTTTCATTTTATTTTTATTTTTTTCATTTCTTTTTTAGCTATAAATACTATCATCTCCCAATTCAATTTTCACACTACTTTCTTCTTTTTCCTCTTCATCTTCTTCATTCTATTTCAATTTATTTTTCCTTTCATTTTATTGTGCTAGAAAACATGGAGGATAATTGGCGTAATTGGTGGAACAACCACCCCCAAATCCATATCCGACCAATCCAAATTCGTCCGGCGGAGCCTTTTCGTCTTTCACTCAAGAATCAAACGTCGAGCCTACGGCGGGTCTTGAGGGAATTAACTTGAATACAAATTTTGTGGCGACGATAAACGATGATGTGGAGAATATACCTGTCATGCACATAAACCAAACAAATAGGCGGCTATACTAAGACCAAGACGATGCTCGTATGCCGTTTGTATGCGGAGGCTACACTCGACTCCGTGAAAGGAGCCAACCAAAAGGGCGGCGTATATTGGAGCGGCATCGTCACCAAATACAACGAGCAACGGCCCCAAGGCACCATTCCACGCTACGTGAAGAAAATCAAGTTGCACTTTCAACGCGTCCAAAAGAACATCAAGGTGTGGGAGTGACACGCACCCGTCGTGCGGTACGATGAAAATACCTGTGTATGCCCCAGACGGAGAGTACACGCTCCTATTACTCGCAACCAAAGAACAGTCTTAGCAGCAAGTATAGGGTCGATCCCACGGAGAGTGAGGAACCACTTTACTCTTCGGGTGCACAAATTGAGTTGTCACGGTCTCAACCTGTTTATCTACACAAGTAAACTTAAACAAAGATCAAATATAAAAGGGGGTAAGGTTTTCGGTTAGGTTATAACTATTGTCGATATTTGGTCATAGGCATACTGAGGATCCGTCCATGATCTATATAACCTCAAGGCGTGGCCCAAAGACATTGGGGCGTTTCAACATACTTCACACTTAGGATGGTTGAGTCCGTTGTAATCACTTGGTCCGAAGATCACGGTTTTTCCCCGGTCACAAGGTTGTGCTTCACTTCTCCGTAGATAGTAGCCATACCCGTTATCCACCAAGTATGGCCCTCATCAACCTTCTCTCCCAAGGTCCCCGGAACTGCACCTTGAGAACATATGACCTTTGCTTGATATGGACAGGATAGTACCGAGTGGAGTTCTTCTGTTAGGTCCTTACTGGCCATGGTTCTGCCAGATCCCAGAACTACTAAACTCAACCGAGAGCACAAATGCCTCACAATAGTTTTACATATCGACAACAATTATTTCCACCCCGTAACCTTACCAAGGGAACTACTCATACATATTGGAAAACGTAAATGCAAAATATAATGAACACATGAATGAAAGGGAATTCGAAATACTTAATATAAAAATACCTAAGGCAACAACCTTGGCTTTGTTCGTCACAACGGAATTAAAATACGAAAAGTAAATAAAGTGTTTGGTACGAAAAATGTAAAAGAACTAAAAGTAAATTATTTTCTCGGTGAACTAACAAAAATCTAAGTCTAGAAGAGGATATAATAGTGTTTCTAGAGTTCCCAGCCTTCTAAAACTACCCTCTGCCAGCCACACATGCTGGACATTAAATAGCAGTTAGGTAGTAGTCAAACCCTAGCCGGCGGACCAAATCTGGCAGATTATTTCCTTCCATAATTAGCTTGATCCTTGATTTGATTTGATTGATAATGGATCCCCAGCGGATTTGGGGTTGATTCCACATTATTCCAGATCCTTCCATTGCTAGAATTCGCCAGAATCTTCTGGGCAATCTCCTCCACACGTCTTTCCATATATAGCTCCAGCTGATGACTGTTGTTGACGGGCATGGTCGTACTAGCTTCTTTCTTCGGTTGGCCTCATACTAGGTGGTACACCTCGGAGGTTCCCGCGCCTCGAATGGTTCTGAGGGGTACTTCGCCGAGCTCTCTTCCTGGTTCATATATAGCCCATCTGTGCTGACTGCGACTGCTGTTATGGCCTTACCAACTGCTTCCTTCGGTTAGCCTCACACCAGGTGGTACACTTTGGAGGTTCCCGAGCCTCAAATGGTTCTGAGGGGTACTTCGCCGAGCTCTCTTCCTGGTAAGTTTCACTTCTGCCAGCTTGGATAGTTTTGTTCCGGTAATGCCCATTCTGACCGTAGTTTGTGCATATGCTATTTTCCGAGCTTCCTTCTCCTGAATACATATTTTCTCCCCTAGACGACTCAAACAAACACAAAGAAGAGAAAAAACTAGGGCCACCAAAAGTCGAAGACGCATCAGGGAGGTCATCTACAACATATGCCGAGCGTATTGGGTGTATTCAAATATTCCCATGCTTGAAATATGTTCCGCGAAGCTCAAAAATTTGGATCTATTAGCGAGGATATCTACTTCGACAAACGTTCAAAGGGCTCGGACGGTCGCTACACGATGACTTCTAGCGAGCCAAGCACCTCAACAAAGCCCTAAGACCAAAAGGCGGCAAAGAAAGACAAAGAAAAATGCAAGACGAAGGTAGAGTCGTCCGTCGAGCAAAAATGAGCAGTTGAGGCCATGAAAAACATGGTGAAAGTCATGCGTATTTTCTCCCAATCCAACGGGACCTTGCGGACGACAGTATCATGGGTAAGGACACGTCGCAAATGAATCTCGATCCAAAGATAAAACCAGCCGCGAGAGTGGGCTATCGCAATAGCCGTGATAACAACCAGAAGTTCGGCCTCAAACACAAACCCAACACCGCCTTAGAGATGGAAACAGCCACAAACCCAATTCCATTTGTCATGAAAAACCGCCCTCATTGCGATACTACTCGGAGCACCCAAAGTAGAGTCGTTAATGTTAACTTTAATCCATTAATTGACAGGAGGTCACTAGTGAACATTATGAACTTGAGGGGGAGGGATGGGCCTTAGAGGAAACCCCAATAGCGGGGATAATGGTGAAATCTTTCTAGGAGTTGGACAAATTCCCAAGTTTAGAGAACGTGCCATCCATTTCTTTAAAAGCTGCCCTGGCAAACTTTATCACACTGTGAGAATCAAACTTCTTGCCATCGAACAAACATAGATTACGAGAATTCCAAATCATTCAAAAAAGATTAATGACGCATGCCTTCTAGAAATTATGAAGTTGAGAAATAAACTTAGAGTTCCAAGCTATAGCTAAAAGCCTGTGTATATCCGTGCATTCCATACCATGCGCCTTATCAAACCAATTGAGCAAATTGGACCATATCAATTGAACACATTTGTACTGCCAATCCAACATTGGCATTCTATCATAACCACTGTCCAACATATCAATGAGTGTTCATAGGGATTTGTCGATCCCAAATCCAGGTGGGTTTGGGGGGGGGGGTGTTCAGGGTGTTTGGGAAAGGGGTGGGTGTTTTTTAATTTTTTTATAAATTAATTTTTTTAAAAATTACTCCCTCCATCCCATTATTATTGACACGTATTCCATTTTGGGGTGTTCCAAGTTAAATGACTCAATCATATCTTTGGTAATAATTTTACAATACAAATCACATGGGCCAACATATCTTTATACACTTTTACACTACAAATCACATGGGCTCATATACATTTACACACTTTTACACTACAATCTTATTTTACTTAATCTCCGTGCCGAAAAGGTATGTGCCATAAATAATGGGGCGAATGAAGTATTATATTAAAAAAATCATATTATTAAAAAAATAAATTTAATTTTAAAATTATTTAAAAATTATTAATCATATATATAATCATTTATCCACTAAATTAGAAATACACTTAATACACTAAACATCAACTCCTGAAATCCTGTGTCGAAAAGAAACGTCTCGTTTATGGCGGGACGGACGGAGTTTTTTTTTTTTTTTTTTTTTACCGTTCATAAAAAAAATTCTATTTTTGGGTTTGAGATTCCATATTGAGAGATAATTATTATGGAAATGTAAAATTAAATAATAAATTAATATTAAAGTGATTAGATGTAGAATTTAGAAAAATAAAAATAAAAATCTCACATAATTCCACATAGCAGAGAAAATTAATGTTAATGTATGAATTTTTAATCATACTATATAAGGGTTTGTTGTGTATAAATAAAAAAAACTATATCCAAATTTTGATTTTTAATCGGGTCAATTTTTTTGATAAAAATTTTTATAAACATTTAATTTTTTGATATGTCAAAAATAAAATATCATTAAAAAGATAACATCAAGAGCTTTTCAATGACACATTTAATTTTGGTATAGTTCATGTATTCATAAATAGTTAACCATTATATAGTGATGTATATCGAATGTATTTAACCCAATAAATTTCCCAAAATATATTCTGAAAATATAAGAATATTTTTTAACTGAGTTTATTTTTCCCAACGATTTCATAGAAACCTCTCCAATTCTCTTGAAATCTAGTTGTATTCATTGATTGCTTAAAACCAGTCAATTAAGCCATTTCTTCAGTACTTAAGTTAATTATTAGACAATGAAGATAAGATACCCGAAATCGAAGAAGAAATTAGATTCAAAATTTTCCATGTATATGAATATCACAATATATACAAATTAGAAATTTAGAAATGATGGTATCAATTGGGAGCCCAAGAGCTGAGATACATAACAGTTCTAAGAGACTCCTCCGATTGCTTCGACTTATCTTGTTGCCTCGTTGTCGGCATGACTGCAGGCGACAGTTTCTTAGCTTGAATGTAAGATCTGAGATTGGTTTTGGCTTGCTGCTGGAGAAGCCGGAAAGCGTAATTCCATCGGCAGACGCCCTGATCTTTGAGCGCCTCCACGACCCCAACGCTCGCTGCTACTGACCAACTCATTTTGTTTTGGGGATCGGAAAAATTAGGGTTGGGATTAAGGAGTTTGAAGGAGGAGGAGTTGAGTGTAGTTGTGAGGCGAGAGTATAATATATAGAGTGCGGCAGAGGGGTTTGGTTTCGCCGCTTCGCCAGTCGGAAACGGGAAGCCCGCTGTTTTAGAGTGGAATTGCTATGGGCCACATTATTCTACTTAAATGCTGGCCCCACTAACGGATTAAATATATTCAATTTTTTAGAGACTGAAAGATGGGTGAAAATCAAATCGTGAACTGCAAAAATCAAATAATGGAAACAAATATTAAAATATTAAAATAGTCATTTAACTTGAGTGACAATAATACTTCAAAGATGAGTATTCATATTTTCTTCTTAGTCCGTTCACCAAATAAGTATTCATTTTTTTCTAAAATGTATTCCACATATCTCACTCACAATAAAAATGGACCTCTAATTCCACTTATACACACTTAATCAATTTTTTAAAATCTGTGTCTCTCACAAATAAGTACTAATTTCATGGACGGATGGAGTCATTGGCGGAGCTAGGGGTGGGGCAGGGGGGTCACTCACCCCCCTGTGATTTTAAAAAATAGTAGGCGTTTTTTGTAACATTATAGTCTCTTCGTCCCCCAAATAACTTTCTATATTTCCTTTTTGGGACGTCTCTCGAATAACTTCCTATTCATTTTGGGACATTACCCCACTACTAATAATATTTTATTTACTCTTGCTTTTCAACATTTCATCATTATCAATATTAATTATAACAATTTTTCATCATTCTCAATATTAATTATAATAATTTTTCACCATTTTCAATACAATTATAACATTTTTTTCTCAACTACCAATACACTTAACAACTTTTCCTTAAAATTCGTGTCGTCGAAGTTATTTGGGGGCGGAGGGAGTATTAAAAAAAATTACATTCATCATTATTGTGTTGAACTATTTTATATTGTAATTGATATATAAACTTTAGAATTAAGACGTTCTGAAGAAGTGAACACATAATTAATATATGCATATCATGCTTGGATTGGATTCTAGAGATTTATTTTTTGTATTTGATATTGAAAGTTACTTTGCCTTACAAAGTTTTATGGAATTTGACAAATAAAATCACGAAATATTTCAAATTTTCAATTTTAACATGACTTTTGAATGTGGCGAATTAAATCACCATTTTTTCAATTTCGTCCCAATTTTTTTTCAATCGCCAGAGTGTTGAATTGGAGCTTACGTGGATAGTTAAGACGACGTTATTTTTGTGAGGCCTTACGTGGATTAGTAAAGACGACGTCGTTTTTGTACAATTTCAATTAAAATTTCACCAAATTAGAAAGTGATTGTATCCTGTATTTGCATCATAATTTTCAATATTTAATAATTTTATTGAAAACTACGTCGTAACATGAATATTACGTGGAGAACTATTCCACATAAATTCCAAGTCAACAATCTGACGATCAGAATAGTTAATGATTTTATTTGCCAAAAGTCCAATTTTTATCCATCTTGATTTTCTGAAGTTGTTTTGTATGAACTTGAAATTTTGGTTGAAATGCATTTTTTGTAATTTAAATGATATTATAATTATGATAATGATTATATATTTTTTTAAATTTAATTTATTTATTTTTAATTTAATTATTAATTTTATTTAAAAAAAATTGGACCCCCCTGAATCGAAAAAATCTGGCTCCGTCCCTGGATGGAGTAATATATTAATTATAAACAATCTTACTAAAAATATTCTTTTATTAATTTTATTTTAAAACTGATTCATAATTTAAAATCTTGTAACAAAAAGCAGAGAAAATCACACGTTCAATCGACTATTAAACAGTTAATGGCATAATGCAGCAAAGAGTTGATCCACATTCTTAATCTTCACACAATACAGAACCGTATAAATGATGAACACAGATATTTTTATATTTTTAAGGTCAATATGATATCAATTTTATAGGGAATTGTGTTTCTTTGTTAATTTGAGTGTTATTGATTTATTATAAAAAACTTATTACTTCCTTATTTTTAGTGAATTTTCAGGAATGTTGAAGCTTAATTAAGGCAAACGATCTAAAACAAAGTTTAATTTCATCTCGATATGAATTCATGCTCGCAAACAGATCAAAAATTGAACCACAGACGAGGGAGAACATGCAAAAATAAAAATCACTTCGTAGAGCTGAAAAACACACATGGCCGCGTGGTTTACCTATTTTTGTTGTTTTGGATGCATGACCGTGTATCTCTGATGCTCGGGGTGCGTGTGTGCTTTATATTTGATAGGGTTAGGCAAATTTCAGGCTCAAAGTTAATTTTCACTTTATTTCTTCAGCATCTGACATCCTAGCCTATAAATACCACTTGAAAGTTTCAAGAAAAAAAAAACCTTAACCTTTATTTTCCAAATTTCTACATTGTGGAGCTTCAGAGACGAGAAGAGAAGAGAAGATCTATGGAATCAAAGCAAGATCTTCAGCATCTGACATCCTAGCCTATAATTTCTACAGTTTTCTCTTGTAATCTGATCTTCTACATTTCTACTACATTATAAACGCCCGCAAGATTATATTTACAACAAATACTCACCCCTACTCACACAAGTCTCAAGACCTCCCGGCTAATATTGACAAGCATGTTCCATATTTTTCGTTCAAGCATCAATAATCATCTCATGATATCAAATTAATGCAATCAATCATAGAAAATTGATGATCAATCAAGCAAACATAAAAGCTCAAGAACACAAAAAAGAACAAAAAAATATGTTTAGATTAATCAATCAAAATAATTCAAAAATTCATCATATGTTTACTCCCTGACTCTAAGAGAAAACTGTATTGAAATTACTAGGAGATAAAGAACCAGAAAATAGCCGAGTTGAGAAGGATCCTCTATCCGCAAGACGAGATACGCCCCAGTAGTGCTCTCAGTTTGGCGTGTCGTCTCCAAAGATGTAACGACTTCGTCTTGTGGGTAGCAGCACCGCAAATCAATGAGTTTCTCTCTTCTCTTTAGGCTCCGAGTTGTTTTTGGGTGGGCGAACTGGAACGAGGCGATGACAGAGCTCTGGGACTATATGAGTGTAGAGTGAAAGCGTGAATGCAAGATTTTTCTAAGTGTTTTGGATGCATGGAGGTTGTCCTATTTATAGGCACAGTCCACTTTATGGGGGAGCCTACAACATTAATTCCTATTGATGGAATTTAAGTGCTGCTGGGGAGTTACAGGTAACTCCCTCCCGTGCAATAATGACGGCAGTTACCAAGTAACTCCCTCCCGTCCAATAATGACGGCAGTTACGTTGTGGAAGCTTCTGTTGCTGGGAGACCAACGGTCCTCCTATCGGGTCGAGCCCCATGTGTACGTGTAGGCCCAACCAAATTTGGCCTCGTTCTTTGGGCCGAGAAATCATTGGTCCAAAAAGATAAGGTCCGTTGGGAGCTAAGGGTAGGCTCAAGGACCAGTCCAAAGACCAATTACCAAGATCCAAGATCCAAGTCCACGGCCGAGTCGGGGACTGGGTGCCGGGAGCCGGAGCCGGAGCCGGGCGGACGGCGACGGCGCGCGTGTGGGCTTTGCAACCCATCACTTGTGCACACAATCTTATTACATGTATTGATGTAATAATTTATAAACTATAATAATTATTATCCACAAATCAATGTGGGATAAGCATTAATATCTCTTTAATGCTTATCACTTTCCCACAACTCTATATTTCAAGTACCCAACTTTAATTAATTATTTCTCACTCACCGAAAATCGGTTTTGAGTAAATAAATATACTACGATCATCTAGTCGAAACGTAGATTGATCATGTACTATTTAATTCTGCTAAATTAAATATTTTCGGTACTCGAAAATTAGTCAAATATTGGTCAATACAAAATCAATTTCCTACAATCCCCCACATGAGTGGAAATAGCCAAAATGCATATACAGACACAAGCTCTGTTCTCAAGAGACCTTAGTGCATTGAAATAGGTGGTTTGCGGCCTTGAACTATCCTTAGTTAATACTATCGGATATGCTGGTGAATTGGTAGAACTCGATGTCTTTGAACCATTTCTCCTTCGTGTATACTAAAACAACAATATTAACACACTAACGCTTCAACCTCATTTCGTTCTCACGTTTTTGTCCTTTTGCGGGCCCTGGACAACTATTTAGATTTCATAAGTGTTAGGTCGATGTGGCCCCCATATCTCACTTATATAGGTGATTCTTTACCGATTATCCTGCTATACTCAACCTCCTAGAGGTGTTATCGAACACGTATTTTCTTAGTTGTGATACATGGAACACATTAGAAACACTACTGAAATTCGGGGGTAGAAAATGTGGGCTTCAATTTTCCTTTGATGTCGAATATGTGCGCTCCCTTAGAATGCGGAACTTTAAGAAAACTTTATCCCCTATTTCAAAAATTCAATTCAAATTAACGAGTATCTGCATAAAATATAAGTCGGTCTCGAACTTCTTTAATTCGCTGTCGAATTTTTTCAGATGCATAATCATTTCTTCAGCTGCATCCAAGCTCAATACTTTTCTTTCACTTACCATGTCTTAATAGAGTGGGAATTCAACGAGTAAAAAAAGCTTGTTCCCAATTCGTTCTTCGATCTAGTACAACAGCCCATATCATATCTCTTCCAAGGTCTAAATAGTTCTCTCAGATTGTCAGTCTATTTGAGGATGGGAGGTTGTTTTAAAATTTTAGCTGAGTTTTCGAAGATGAAAGACTATATGAAATATGTGTTAATGTATCAAAAATGGAGTGGGTTGTGTGTTGTTGCAAAGTGTGAGAGTTATTGTTAATGGGTCAGGAAAACTTAGACCACAAAAATATAATTAACCAACACACGAGTTGGAACTAGCAACAACAATATTATGGAACAAGATGTGAAATTTATACATACCATAACAGTCTAAAATAATTATTCGAGCAAAAGATCAAAATATGAGACAAAGAAGATGGCTCAAATTAGTAAGGGACGATTGTGAAATAAATTATCACCCACGCGAAGCCAATATTATAGTGGATGTTGTGAGTAGAAAAGTCAAGTTAAGTAAGGATTTCTCTTTACCCATGAAGAAAAATTCATCAATGATTTTGAAAGGTTGAATTTAGAAGTGGTTCCACCACCACAAACCATAGAAGCTATAATTGCAATATTAACTGTAACTCCTGATTTGAGAACCAGAATTGTTACAGTTCAAAGGGAAGATGAAAAAGTAGAAAAATTATGAGTAAGAAATTAGATAGAAAAGATAATTACCAAGAAGTCGGGGTAGTGCAAACAAGAGAAGAAGTTATGTACACTCAATAATGAACACTTTAGAAATAAAATCATAAGTGCAACTCGTGTATGCTAGATGCATACCTAGTAAACATTAAAATGTATCAAGATCTCAAACAAAGGTTTTGGTGGGAATGAATGAAATGAGATATAGCTTCAGCTGTTGAAAAATATGTGGCCTGCCAACAAATAAAGGCACTACCTCGAAAACCCTATGAGCAGTTACAACCACTATTTATGCCCATGTTATAAAGCGCATATTAAGATATATCACAAAACTCTCGATCATATTCAACTATGGTTTTTTTTTCCTTGCTTTAACTTGGTAAATTTCAACTCTTTTTGCTTATGATAGCTTATGGGATCATACTCTTCATAAAAACTTGTACGAATTGCCCCTAAGTAAGAATGTCAAATAGCTCGAGAGTGTATATCTTATGTTGCGCCTCCCACGAGTAATCAACTGATCCTTGTTGTGGAAAGGACATATAAAGAAGGCGCTCCTGATCATTGTATCTAGGAAATCGAGAAGAATACGTTCCATAGCCCTAATCCATTATTCTGCTTCAGACTCTCATCTCCACTATATAAGTAGGGGATTCTAGTGAAGAAAAACTTCTTCAATTCTTCTTTAAGTTTGAGGATAAAGAGTATGATCTTTAATTTGTTAACCTAATGGACTTCTATTTCTTCTTTGAGGCATCACGCCGAGTAAATACACAAAATCCCCATAATTGAATTTTCATCCCCTCAGTAAGGTCAAACTGCTACTAACTCATACACACAGAATCAACTGTATATAGCTATTAAAACTCATCAACCTAGTAAATAATCACTTTGGCCCTTTTATACCATGAGAAAATTTGCCTCAACAAGGACTCTTACAAAAGATGGAAATATACCTTGCAAAAAGCTCTTAGTAGTAATTGTGATGCCCTAACTGTACAACATCACTACTAGTACTAGGTTATGGTGCCACTGACATATATCACTATTGTATCATCAAACTGTCTATATTACATACATACACACAATCATCTAAAAGATTTCTATTGATGATATATAACTGATGGAAATTCCCCACATGTCAAGATATAACTACTAAAGTATGAACAACATTATCATGAAGGTTTTCAAAATCAACCATATCATAATACACTATGTTCCTACTAAAGAAATACACCTTCATTCACTCAATAAGTTCATACTAGTAGAGGATACTCATAAATAACTCATGTTATTCATATTTGTCACTTGAAAATATGTAGATTTCTGACTCAACCTAAAACACCTCTAGATTGACTTGCAATAGGACAAGGACACTCTAGCAATGGTAAGTTGACCCAATGTCGTCTCTCAAGGAAGATCTTAAAGGGCTTCTAATTGTGTCACACGAAAGCAGTAAAGATCAGATTGAAAGCAGTAAAATTAACTAAAGCTTGGAAATTAAACTTAACTAGAAACTTAAACTTAAGAATTATCTAGGCGAAAAAGAATTATTAACTAGTGCTTGTAAATTAAACTTAACTTAAAACTTAATCTTAAAATTAACTAGGCAGAAAAGAATCATTAACTAGGCAGAAAAGAACAAAGTGTAAATACTTAAGCAGAATAAAACTATTAAGCATAAAGTAAATGAATTAACTAGGCGAGTTGAATTAAAGGTTACTACGCTAAGAATTTAAATACTTCTAAATTAAAACTTCTAATCTAACTAGGCAGAAACGAAATTGCATAATTGAAAGCAAAGCATAATTAAAGTAGAAGCAAGGAAATTAACGTAAATAAAATAAATACCGAAATCATCGAGAAGCAAATCTATCACTTGATTACAACTCGAACGAAGAACTAACTAAAACTGAATTAAAAGCTAACTAAGAACTATCTAAAACTCGAAACTAAAGAACTATCTATGAAAAACGAGAACTAAACTAAGATTGTTTTGATTGCCTAAGGTCGAAGCTATTCTTGATCGAAGGCTAAAGAATTATTTCTCATGAAGAACATTGAGCCCTATATATTGACTACCGATCAACCCTAAAAACCCTCAAAACGGCCCATCAAAACTGGGCTTAAAAGATAAGCATCAAACAGCCTGCGCGCATAGGGGACTTCAGGATAACTTGCTCAGCAAGTCTTGGCAGCTCTGGCTGGTGTAGCTCTGGCGAGTTTTTGCAGAGCTGGAAGTCATGGCAGAGCTGGAAGTTATGGCAGCTCTGGATAAGTAGTCAGCTCTGTAGATATATCAGCTCTGGAGCGTCGGCTGTGGAAAGTTCAGCTCTGTAGAGTTGTAGTCTGTTCTGAAACATTCATCTCTGGAGATAGTGAGCTCTGACTATGGAAGTCAGCTCTGGCTATGGCATTTCAGCTCTGTTCTGCGTGGTCAGTTCTGGCGCGGGATTATCAGCTCTGCTCTAGCGCGGGCTTTTCAGCTCTGGGCACCAGTTTACGCCTAAAAATGCACTTCTAATCCAAAATCTCGAGAATATCATTCTTTCTCCTATTTTATAAAAATCTCCTGCAAAGCATAAAACAGACTCATAAACGCACCAAATTCCAGAATAATTAACTCTAACATGGTACAAACAAACCCCCAAATTAAGAACAATTAAGCATAAATCAATTTCTATCATACTAATACTTGCAAAATTGCAATTGATAACTCAAACTTATTTAAAATTGTACATTGATAATTTAAAACTTTGAAAATTCATACCTGGTTAGGGTGGATGAGATGGAACGCAGATCTTTTATTATATTACTTATGCTAGTCTAAGATTCAAATGTAGACTAGACTCAGAGGAATAATTAGGCTCAGAGCAAATAACCTGCTCTGATACCACTTTGTCACAGCCCGACCTAAGCTAAGTAAAGCTAAGCTAGGGAAAAGTGTGACTGGGAAAAGAGTAAGAAACTAAAAAAGAAAATAGGTCTCAATAATAATCATTAGTCTGCTTAAACAATAACTTACACTAACGCAACGACAAGTTGTTTAAGTATGAAGTGGCATAATTCTCTGAGCCATTAGTTTAAAATCTTTACAACACATCAATAAAGTAGATTGCACTAAGTGTTGCAACAGAAAAACTTAAGTGGATTACATGTATGAAGACCTGAAATCCTGAGCCTAATTTAATACATATACATCAAAAGCTTTGCTCTGCTTGAAGGAATATTAAATTTAATTAAGACTCAATTTGCCCGAGGATCGTCTCTTGGATTATCTTAATTCACCATACATCGATTAAACCTAGCATGCTCCTATTAATTTAAGTCCTGCACCTTGGAGTTAGAATCACTTACTTGTGAATTGAACGCATAGGCTGTTGACGATTGAATCAAAAGACTCCAGTTCTGACCCAATTCGTCACTGAACAGGTCAGCCAACTTCAACTCTCCGTTTGACCCCTCTAACGACCTCCAATCGTATTTTTTACAGAAACACGACTTCTTCATCTTCGAAAGAGCTTTCCGTGGCCACCTGTTTCACCTCAATCGGAGTTCTGTAGAGGAAGTTAAGGCTGTTTTTTGGAGACTGCCGGAACTTGGTTTCCTGCGAAAATCTGACTCCAGCTCAGATCTTCTGAACTGTATCTCTCTCAGTTCCCAATGTTGGATGGACAACGAACTATGAGAACTCCCAAAGAATTCGACCCCTACAGTTGGCGCCTCCTTATTGCTCTGCTCTCTAAAACCCTAACTTTTGTGTGTCTTATTCTGAGAGCAGATATCTGTATTTAAAGACAAAACACAGACCTAGGGCCTTAATAACTGTAGTAGGCGACTCCTACTGGGCTCAGGAGACTTTGGGCCAGTCCAGGGATCAGATACAAGGAATAAAGATAGGACTCAAATGAATTAATTCTTATGATCAGCCCAGATCACAATTAATTCATAAATATTAATTCATTCCACTAGAGAATCAATATTGACTTACCCCTTTATTATTGATTATGAGTCGGGCTTGTATTTAGACTTATTAGACCTCCGTATTTAAAATACCCGACATCCATTAATTAATTAAAGCTCTGACAGCTTATATTAATTAATCTCTTTGTAATCCTTAAGTAGTACCACTCAACCCTTATTATTGCGACTGAACTTAATCAACTTGCAGGGTTTAACGCAATAAACCTTTTGAGCTCCTTAAGGGGATGCTATTATCCTATACCGGATATGGATACTAATACAGATAACCAAATATCATATATTAATTGCTATCACCCAAGATACAGAGTACTCAAGTTAATATATAACTCTCACCCATAGTAAATCAAAGTGATACACGAATCAACATATATATTTGAAACCTTATTAGTATTATGATCTTATTAAGTCACCGAGATCTTGATCCTTCACATATGTCAGATAGAAGAATACATCTCACTGTGATCCTATCAATACGTTACGGCATACCAGTATAGACAAGTAGTCAAGACAAACTCCTTCCATCTATACTGCAGCCTAAACCAACGAGTCATCCTAGAGTCATCTCGGCTGTGATCAGTTTATATCTCTTAAGGTTATTCCAATTATATGGTCTTCTATGATCTACAACACACCATATAATCTACTTATATAGAGACAAGGGACATACATATGCAATCATGAACACAATCAGATAGGAGATTAAATAGTGAACTTAGGAAATATTGTATACAAGCATAAAACGTTCTTGCTTTCAGTATACAAATCAACACTTGATTGTGCCCAGAATAGTACCGGCCGGATAAAGCACCGAGTTTGCCCTAGTTGTATTGGCATTAGGCCAAATGCTTCAAGAATGTGACTGCACAAATCTTGTGCCCGTTTTGACCTCACGAATATTATTATCCCATATCAACCTTAACTAGCCCATACCGGGCAAAGGAACTTAGCTACTCATAAACGTAAAAATAAAGGCAAAGTACGTAAAGGAAAACATACTTGAATTGAAATTGTCTAGGCGGAAATTAAACAAAGTACTTGCTAGCACCAACTCCGGGCATAGACAAACAATACATAAAACTGAAAAGTAAAATGGCTTGTGGCCGTGTATCTGCCTCACAGTCACTCAACACATGAACATAAAACTAAGGAAAGCTATTAAAGGAAAGTGGTTGCGTAGGGGGTGGAACTGGATCAGTGCACTCGCCGGACTTCAACTCTCTGGGTTGTCGAAGACTCCTCTGGGCTTGTAGTGCATCCATATTTATAGAGAAGGCATGGACAAGGGCTTGGCCCAGAACAGGCGGCTGCTGGGCTAACCGATAGAGATGCGGCACACATGGAGGATGAGACCATGAAGGAAGCCATCATGGAGCTCTACTCTCTCAACGAGAGTATGTTAAAAGCCGAGTTTGAAGTAGACCAGAAAATCAAAGACATGATCCATGAAGTCTATTCAGTTGGAGAAACAGAAGAAAGCAAACCGGAATTATTGGCTCAGTATGGGCAGAAGGAGAAACTTCTACCCTCTATAGTAAAGGCACCCGTATTGGAACTTAAGAAGCTGCCCAAGCACTTGTGATGAGGAGTGATATATGCAGAGTAGGGAAATGATGCAAATCAGAGGAATCGGCCCCACCAGCGGAACAAGTATGGCAGAAGAAACACACCCGTCAGAGGAATCATCCTCACCAGAGGAGTCGTACTTGCCAGAGGAACCACTCTCACCAGAGGAATCTCATTCACCAGAGACATCTCACCCACCAGAGGAATGGCTCTTGCCAGAGGAATCATGTTCGCCAAAGGAATCACCCTCGCCAGAGAAGTCACCTCCACCAGAGGAACTACATCCGTCAGAGAAGCTGCTCTCTCCAGAGGAATGCTCTTCAACAGCGGAGTCACTAGAAATCGCGGGGAAGTCTCTCGCGTGAAGGCAAAGTTACCATTCTACCCTCAAACATACAAGGCGCATGCACCACAGACGAATTTACCGTTTTACCCTTCATTTGTAATCTATAAATTGGACATACGTTCTCTCTTGTACACTACGTTATCTCTCATTCTCGAATACAGCAGCAAATTCTCTCTTGTGTTCTAGCTTTCCAATTGTTTTTCTTCGTCTTCTTCAGCTAATCAAACTAGGTATAATTTATGATTATCGTTTTAGCTTAGGTGTTGGTCCTTGATTCACCAACTGGCGCCGTCTGTGGGAAGGCTACTGAGTTAGGATGTGAGTTTGTGGACGCCGGCGCATGCAGATCTGAAATTCCAATCGGGTTTGCGTGTGTCGGTACCGTTTGAGCCGATAATTCGAACACCCAGATGGTTTCGAGCTGCTAATTACGTTTTTCGGGCTGATGTGCTTTTAATCCTTTACGATCTGTGTTTAATTGCGTTTTTGATGCATGGGGAAAGGTGGTGAAAGTCGTAAATCATGAATTGGGGGGATATGTGTTTATTTACCGATTGATCGGTTTAATTATGGGTGAACACAAGGTTTCTTCGTAGAATCGGGATTTTACTTATAGATCTGATGTTTATACCGGTGAATTGTGGAGTATCGCTCTGTTTCTACTTGAATTGGGTTTTGGTTGATGATTTACGGGGTTTCACCTCGGTAGAATGTTGGTTAACACTCAATTTCTGCTGTGATTGAGCTTGTGTTGTTGATTTGTGGATGTTTTTCGTGTTTTTCGTTTAAGGGTAATAATCTTCATTTTCTATCGGTGGATTATGGGGTAATGCTCTGTTTCTGTTATGATTGGGTTTGCACTGTTAATTTGCGGTCGTGTTTCGTCTGAGGATGATAATTATCGGTGTGCTCCATGTTTTCTTCGACTAATCCTCGTTCTATGCCCTGTTTAGCGCGTTATACTACTAATCCGGCTGATTGCCATGATAACTCTGTTGTTTTTGGGTTTTTGCAGTTAAAATAGCACGCGATCGTGTTAATTTCGGGTTATGATGTTCGTTTTCTTGCAAATTCCTTACTATATATCATGCTTAACGTTTTGTGCTAACAAGCTTCTTGGTGGTTGTTCAGTTTATGTCTATCTCCGGATCTCTTACTTTGGTTCTCTGGACACTCTGTTTCTTCTGCCGGATCTTGATAAGAGTCTACAGGGGAAATTTCTGTTGTTCGGGCTCTGTTATTTTAATCTATGCCCTGGGTTTATTTCCCAGTGTATAGAGTTACCTTGAGGGAATTTTTTAACGGCCTCTGCGCCGGTGCTTGGAATTTCTCATATCGGGTTTTCAATCAGTAAGGGAGGATCTATTCATTGGCCGTATGGATTCTTTCTCACTTTGTTTATGTGCAGGTACTATGGGATCCTATGATGGTCACCGCAACTTGGAGAAGGAGTTCGATTCTGCTGCTATCACTACCGAGGTGCCTACCTCACTATTCAACGGCCTTCAGGGTAACCCCACCTTCACTGTGCCACCGGGTTTTCAGGCTATCTCAGCCACTCCGACAACAGGGTTGAACGTTAACACCCAGAGGTTTGCTCTGGTAACACCGGGCTCTGATCCGCCATACTTGGCCCCCACGTCTGGTGGAGGATCGCTTAACTTCGGGCTGGCAGAGCAAATGATGGCTTTACTCAGCTATGCTAATATGCGTCAGGCACTGGGAACTCCGATGCTGTCTGTCATCCCCACTGTAGCTCCCTCGGTTGGAGCGGCCAACCTGCAGGGCATTGAGGCCCCACCTCCCGCTGCTCAGGAGGCAAACATTTTGGCAATCAACAAACAGGCTGTGATGCCTGGGGAAATGCAAGGGAACCCTGCTGATAGGGAAGTGGAAAGAAGACCAGAGGGGAGCCGTGTTAGGCTCAACAGTGTTGTCAGGAAGGAGAGGGTTGACGAGTCTGATAGTCAATCCGTCTCCCTTGTGTTTGAGGAAGAGAGACCGAAGGAGAAGGCACGGTTGAAAAACCAAGTGTCGCAGCTGAAACACCAACTCCAGAATCTGGAAGAATCGTTGAGGGAGAAATCCCGGAGGGACGACAAGGGACAGAGGTCAGAGCGGTCGTACAGAGCAGAGAAGTCCCATCGTCCAGAGAAATCACGGTACACCGAAAGATCAGAGGAAAGGGAGCTGGAGTATTCCTCTGGCAGGCCAGGGCACAGGGCTCACAAGCGTCACGGCCATGACGCGCCAAGGGACAGAAGGGAGCAGGGAAGATACAAGGAGGACAAAAGGGCCAAGACTTCAAGGTTTCATTCCATCAGCAACCGTAGTCCTTTCTCTGATGATATTCTGGCAGATACTTTACCCCGAAGTTACAAGCCCATTTCTCTGGATTATGATGGCACCACTGATCCAGAGGTCCACCTCAATCGGTTTGAGGGATTGGTCACGCTGCACATGTACACTGAGGGCATCAAGTGCCGCATCTTCTCCACTACTCTAACTGGAGCAGCTCAGTTGTGGTTTGGGACGCTGGCCCCAAATTCTATTCACTCATTTGAAAATTTACAAACTCGTTTTCTACGACAGTTCGCAAGCTCGCGAAGGGTAGGGAAGTCAGCTCTTTCATTGATGGATATCAAGCAGGATCAGGGTGAAACATTGCGGGAGTACACTGCAAGGTTTAATCTCGCTGCTCTGGAGGTGCCAGAGGCAGAATCACAGATCAAGAATTGTGCCTACGTCAGAGGGCTCAAATCGGGGCTCTTCTTTGACGAGCTACAGATCCGACCAGCAAGGGATTTCGACGATATTATGGCAAGGTTGCCAGGCTATCTACAGTTGGAAGACGCCAAGATAGCGAGAAAAGCGGAAAACGATAAACATAAAGCTAAAAGAGCTGAGGAAGCACCAAAGAGACAGAGACACCAGGATAGAGCACCATTCAGAGGGTGGTTACCTCCGAGGGTACTGCCACCCCAAGGAGAAATGCCACCCCGACAGCAACGTACCGTGAACGAAGTCACACGATTTACCGAATACACGCCTTTAAATAAACCACAGGAGGAAATCTTTCATTTGGTAAAGGATCAACCATTCTTTCGGGCACCGGGAACCTACCGGGACGGGCCGCCACAGGAGGGGCCTAATAATAAGCTGTGTGAGTATCACAACTCTTTTGGACATTATACAAAATATTGCGGGCATCTTAAGCATCAGTTAGAGCTACTGGTGCACCAGGGAAACCTCGACCAGTTCATTGACAGAGGAACGAGGGCCAGAGGCGGAATGATTCATAGGGACCAGCGGGATCATAGAGATCAGAGGGATCAGAGAAATAATCGGGATCAGCGACAAGAATAGGGAAATAATAGGGATAAAAAAAATGATAATCGGGATAATCGTAGGGAAGGGCCAGAAAGACAAGAACCTCCTCCCCCGTATCGGAGGGAAGTTCATATGATTTGTGGAGAGAATGGAACGCCCACATCAAATAGGGCTAAGAAACAAGTGGTCAGAGCAGTGAAGTCAGGATACTACCATAAGCAGGTTATGGAGATTACAAGCGCGGCAGAAGAGCCGACGATCACCTTTGGGGCAGAGGATCTACGTACACTAATGTACCCGCACGATGATGCACTGGTTATTATGGCAGACATTGCCGACTGTATCGTTCACCGTGTCTTCGTAGACTCGGGCAGTGCGGTGAATATCTTATATTGGGAGTGCCTTCAAAACATGGGAATCGACGTTCATATTGAGCCAACGAATGCCCCTTTGTTTGGGTTCGGAGGATAAATGGTCATGCCTCTGGGTTATGTGGAGTTACCGTTAAATCTCGGCACTACAGCTGCTAATAGCAAAACTAGGATGGTGCGGTTCTTGGTGGTCGATATGCCAAAGCCCTCCTACAATGTAATACTCGGTCGGCCTGCCCTGATGGCATTCAGGGCGGTGATCTCTATGTTTCACTTGAAAATGAAATTCCCCATCGAGGGGGGGAGAGTGGGAGAAGTTTGTGGTGATCAAACAGCATCAAAAGCTTGCCATGTACAAATGCTTACACATTCAGCGGGGCAGAAAAGGGAAAGAGTGACAGAGGGATTGGATACACGGAAGAAGGGGAAGGTGGGCGAAGTGAATGCCTCGGCAGAGGAGCGCCAGGAATTGGCAGACATATTGAAAGACAGGGACAGTACAAAAAAAACCGCGCTGGTGTCTACTAGTGATGTTTGCAACATGATCGAATTGTTCCTAGGGAAAGAGAGTTTTCAGACCAAAATTGGGTCTTCCATGAGTGATCAAGTCAGAGATGAGCTCATTATTTGCTTGCGCAGAAATGCGGATGTGTTCGCATTCAGCACTACCAATTTAAAGGGAATTGACAGAGGGTTGGCAGAGCATTGCCTTAATGTGGATCCTAAAATTAAGCCAGTAAAGCAACAAACAAGGAATTTTGGGCCCGAGAAGGACGCTGCAATAAGGGAGCAGGTCTATGGGTTGTTGGAAGCAGGGCACATTGTGGAAGTGCAATACCCAGAGTGGATTTCAAACGCGGTGAGGGTACCAAAGAAAACAAATACTTGGAGGATGTGTGTCGATTTCAGAGATCTGAACGCTGCTTGCCCAAAAGACCACTATCCTCTGCCGAGGATTGATCAGCTGGTGGATTCCACTTCGGGATGTGCTTTATTATCCATGATCGATGCATATCAGGGGTATCATCAAGTCAAAATGAACAAGGGAGACATTGCTAAAATGGCTTTTGCCGTCTGTTGCGGGGTTTATGGCTGGAAGAGTATGCCATTCGGTTTGAAAAACGCGGGGGCCACGTATCAGCGGATGATGGAAAGAATCTTCAAAGAACAGCTCTCCAAGAATATCTCGGTGTATGTGGATGACATGCTTGTGCGGAGTATAAGGGCAGAGGACCATGTCTCTGATCTCGAGGAGATCTTCACTGTGGTTAGAAAGCATCGGCTCATGCTGAATCCAGCAAAATGCACCTTTGGGGTTACAACAGGGAAATTCTTGGGCTACAAAGTTACGCCCGCAGGGATTGAGGTCAACGCAGAAAAGGTCAAAGCCATTATGGAAATGACACCACCCAGAGGGATCAAGGAAGTGCAGACATTGAACGGGCGCATCACTGCTCTGAGCAGGTTTATCTCACGGTCGGCAGAGCGCAGTATGCCGTTTTTCAAAATTCTAAGGAAGGGAACCAAATTCTTGTGGACAGCAGAATGCCGGGCGGCATTTGAGGATCTTAAAGTATATTTAGCGAAGCTCCCGACTCTGACCAAGCCGGTCCCGGGAGAAACGTTGTATCTGTATATAGCCGTGGGGGAAGAATCAGTCAGCTCTGTACTCATCAGAGAAGAGGGAAGTCATCAGAGACCAATTTATTTTGTCAGCAGGATCATCCAAGGTCCCGAGCTAAATTACACAGAGATTGAGAAGGCTGCTCTGGCGGTCATGGTCACGGCGAGAAAGTTGAGGTCGTATTTTTTATCACATCGGGTAGTGGTGCGCACTGCCCTGCCTTTTAAACAAGTGCTGGGGCGCTCGGATTTATTGGGAAGAATGGTGAAGTGGGCTGTGGAGTTGGGGGAATATGATGTGGAGTACGAGCCAAGAATAGCGATCAAAGCACAAGCGTTGGCAGATTTCATCCAAGAAACAACTCGCCGTCCTGTACCGGAGTTTTGGGTTGCCTTTGTGGACGGATCAGTGACAAAAGAGGGATGCGGAATTGGGGTATACATCACATCACCGGGGTATGGTACATATCAGTTTACAATCAAATTCACTTGCCGACTGTCCAACAATGAGGCGGAGTATGAAGCTGTGGTCAGAGGGGCGCATATTTTGTCAGAACTCAAGGCCGAATGTGTCATCATCAAGACAGACTCCCAGTTAGTGGCCCAACAATATTCAGGGGGTTTTAGTGTCAAAGAAGAACGCATGAGGGCGTACCACCGCAAGATCAGCGAGATGAAGGATAAGTTTATGGAATTCAAAATCGAGCAGATTTCCCGGGAAGAGAATACGAAAGCAGACCTACTGGCGCGAATGGCTAGTGCAGTGGAACAAACCTGGAGTGATGAAGTTATTTTACTCTATGATACCAGAGAGATGGGGACTTCACAGGTCTTCTCCGTAGAGATCAGAGACGACTGACGGGCTCCTATTATACATTTTCTCAAGACAGGGGAGCGGTTGAACAAGGAATCTAATCAGAGGGCCCGATACGAAAATTATTGCTTGCTTAATGACCAACTCTACAAACGATCCTTTACTCAGCCTTTACTAAAATGCTTATCTCCAGAGGAAGCTAATTTTGCTTTAAACGAGGTTCATGCAGGTTGCTGTGGTGGTCACACGGGATTCCGGGACCTTGTACGCAAAATCATTCGGGCAGGGTTCTACTGGCCTAACATCAACAAAGACGCCAGAGAGTTCGTCCGCAAGTGCGAGGCTTGCCAGAGACACGCTGGGAGAATCAACATTCCAGGGGAACCTATGGGCGTTATGTACGCTGCATGTCCATTCGACAAGTGGGGTATCGACATAGTCGGGAAGCTGCCCACGGCACCAGGGGGCAAATGCTTTCTGCTTGTAGCGGTGGACTACTTCTCTAAGTGGGTCGAGGCTGAAGCTGTGGGGAAAATCGATGAGGTGACTGTGGAGCGCTTCATTTGGCGGAATATATGTTGCAGATTTGGGGTCCCAATGATTATCGTTTCTGACAACGGAACCCAGTTTACAGGGCAGAGGATCGCGGATTTCTGTGATCGGATGGACATCACTCAAAGATTCGTCTCGGTATCTCATCCGCAAGCAAATGGCCAAGTGAAGTTGGCCAACAGGACAATATGCGAAGGGATCAAGAAGAGGCTGACTCAGAGCAAAGGCAAATGGGTTGAGGAGCTGGATACTGTACTTTGGGCCTACTGCACTAGCCCAAAGACAGCCACGGTGAAGCACCATTTACTCTGGTGTATGGAGCTAATGCGGTAATACCAGCGGAGGCAAGATTGGAATCATATCGGATAACAACCTACGACACTGAGCACAATGCTGAACTTCGCCGAGCAGAGCTAGAATTGGTGGAAGCACAGAGGGATGAAGCCCGGGTCAGAGCAGCAAAATACAAAGGCATTATCAAGGCAGGGTATGACAAGCGGGTCAGAGCACGGAAATTATCAAAGGGAGATCTGGTTCTCAAGCGAGCCGATGCATTGAAGGCAGTGGGCAAGTTCGAAGCTAATTGGGAAGGCCCGCTTATCATCACAGAGGTCCTAGGTGGTGAAGCGTATACATTTTCGGATCCAGACGACAGAGCTCTTCCTAGACCATGGAATATCAACAATCTCAAAAAGTTCTATGTATAACTGCTACTTAGCAGGACTAATGCCAATGTAGACCGAATACTCTTTTTCCCCACAGGGGTTTTAACGAGGTCCGGGGCCATAATATCAATAAAACAGATATGTGGTTCAAGGGAATTCCCTGGTGTTGTTTTATTTACTTTAAATTATCACTTTTTTACATCACATATGCTACTTAACATGTTCATGCAGAGCATTGCACATGTCACCAGAGGGGGGAGTAGGGTGTATACCCCTAGCCCACAATCTACAAATTCAAAATACAAACTGCTTCTTAGCAGGACAAGGGAGAAACAAATACAAAAACTGCTTCTTAGCAGGTCAAAGGGAAAGCAAACATCAGGGATTGACGACTTCTCTTCCATGCGCCAACACTTCAAGCTCTTCTTCTCCGCTGAGACATGCCCACTTCTCAGATCTACTCCAGATCTACCCCACGCCTGCAGAACACCAAGAAAAAACAAACAAGTCAAAGTGCCAAAAAGAAAGAGTACAGAAGAGGAACATACCAACCAACATCCAGATCTCAGGAAGCCGATGATAATGCTCCCGATTGCCGGAAGCCTACTCCTTGCAACCACAATACCGGAGATCTACCCCGGAAACACAAAGGGAAGGGCGGAGCCTTCAAAGATGTGGGTGCCCTGAACAGGACTTCCCGCAATTGGGTGCTTTATAACCAAGCTAGGGATGAATCAGGGAGGCCATTAGGAAGGAGGGTAGGACACTAAAGTCAGAAGGGGGTAACGAGGAAGTTTTCTTCAGGAACCCTGGAGATAAAACTCTCAGGCGGGGGAGAGTCCTATTTTTTCAGTCTCCAACATTGTGCACTTTCTTAACAGGACTCACTCCCCCGACTGAGTGCTTTACAACCAAGATAGGAAGGGATACGTGATACGAGAGACAAAGGGTCGGGAGATCTAGGGTTTGAGAGGAGATCAGATTGGGGCGGCGGAAAGAAGATAATGGATTCTAAGCTAGGTCATGAAGGGTGGGGGGTATATATAGAGATGGTTTTGGGATTAAGAAAAGGGCTAAGAGGTAACGGGCTCACGCGAGTTTATGGGCCGGAGATGGAATAAGGAGTAATTGGGCCAACATGTTCATAACAGAGTATTGCACATGTCACCAGGGGGGAGTAGGGTGTACACCCGTAGTCCCCAATTTTCAAATTCAAAAATCCAAAAATTGCTCCTCAGCAAGTCAAGGGAAAAGCAGAGGAATCACGCTGCCATCAGAGCAGAGGGAAGCTATCGTAAGCCGCGAAAGTTGGTTGTGCCATCCGGGCCCTCCATGCTCCGCACAGAGGGAAGCTATCGTAAGTCGCAAAAGTTGGTTGTGCCATCCGGGCCCTCCATGCTCCGCGCAGAGGGTTACTATTTAATCGTAAGCCGCGAAAGTTGGTTGCGCCATCCGGGCCCTCCATGCTCCGCGCAGAGGGTTACTATTTAATCGTAAGCCGCGAAAGTTGGTTGCGCCATCCGGGCCCTCCATGCTCCGCGCAGAGGGTTACTATTTAATCGTAAGCCGCGAAAGTTCGTTGCGCCATCCGGGCCCTCCATGCTCCGCGTAGAGGGTTACTATTTAATCGTAAGCCGCGAAAGTTGGTTGCGCCATCCGGGCCCTCCATGCTCCGCGCAGAGGGTTACTATTTAATCGTAAGCCGCGAAAGTTGGTTGCACCCCCCGGGTCCTCCATGCTCCGCGCAGAGGGTTACTATTTAATCGTAAGCCGCAAAAGTTGGTTGTGCCATCCGGGCCCTCCATGCTCTGCGCAGAGGGTTACTATTTAATCGTAAGCCGCGAAAGTTGGTTGCGCCATCCGGGCCCTCCATGCTCCGCGCAGAGGGTTACTATTTAATCGTAAGCCGCGAAAGTTGGTTGCGCCATCCGGGCCCTCCATGCTCCGCGCAGAGGGTTACTATTTAATCGTAAGCCGCGAAAGTTGGTTGCGCCATCCGAGCCCTCCATGCTCCGTGCAGAGGGTTACTATTTAATCGTAAGCCGCGAAAGTTGGTTGCACCCCCCGGGTCCTCCATGCTCCGCGCAGAGGGTTACTATTTAATCGTAAGCCGCGAAAGTTGGTTGCGCCATCCGGGCCCTCCATGCTCCGCGCAGAGGGTTACTATTTAATCGTAAGCCGCGAAAGTTGGTTGTACCCCCCGGGTCCACCATGCTCCGCGCAGAGGGTTACTATTTAATCGTAAGCCGCGAAAGTTGGTTGCGCCATCGGGGCCCTCCATGCTCCGCGCAGAGGGTTACTATTTAATCGTAAGCCGCGAAAGTTGGTTGCACCCCCCGGGTCCTCCATGCTCCGCGCAGAGGGTTACTATTTAATCGTAAGCCGCGAAAGTTGGTTGCGCCCCCCCGGGTCTTCCATGCTCCGCGCAGAGTGTTCAAGCTTGGATGGGAAGCAGCAAAGGAGTGCTTGGATGGGAAGCAGCAAAGGAATGCATTGGATGGGAAGCAACAAAGGAAGACTTGAACGGGAAGCAGCAGCAAAATCCTTGCGAGAGGAGTCAGCCAAAATCCTCGCCAGAGGAGTCATCAAAATCCTCGCCAGAGGAGTCAGCCAAAATCCTCGCCAGAGGAGTCATCAAAATCCTTGCCAGAGGAGTCATCAAAATCCTCGCCAGATGAGTCAGCCAAAATCCTCGCCAGAGGAATCATCAAAATCCTCGCCAGAGGAGTCAGCCAAAATCCTCGCCAAATGAGTCAGCCAAAATCCTCGCCAGAGGAGTCAGCCAAAATCCTCGCCAGAGGAGTCATCAAAATCCTCGCCAGAGAAGTCAGCCAAAATCCTCGCCAGAGGAGTCATCAAAGTCCTCGCCAGATGAGTCATCAAAATCCTCGCCAGAGGAGTCAGCCAAAATCCTCGCCAGAGGAGTCACCAAAATCCTCGCCAGATGAGTCAGTCAAAATCAGCAGAGAGGTCATTCAGATTTCAACAAAGACAGAAATCAGCATCAACATCAAAAATGACATAAAGCATGAGGGAAAGCAGGATCAACACAGAAAATTTAAAGACGAGACAAGTAGGGAAGAAATTTCATTCAAAATGCCAAGGAGGCAGAGCTGTACATCAAACATTAGAAACAAGTACCAAGTTTTTACAGACTAAAGAATTACAAAAATGTTCGTCAAAGTCAGAGAGGGGAGATTGGGGACATCAAGAGGGAGGAGCAGATGAATCTTCAGCAGGAGCAGAAGAGACTGGAGCAGAGGTGACAATTGCAGGGACCTAGCTAGCAGAGGCTCCCTCTGTAAATACCGGCAGCATGCCAGATTCCTTCATCTTCGGGAGACGGGACTCCATATCCAGCAGCTTCACAGCTTCTTGTACATATGTGTTTTCGTCTCTGTACAGGGTAAAAAGCTGATCCACCGCAGAGGAGGAGGAAGCGGATCCCCCCAGATCAGAGGGCAGGGGAGGTTCCATGCTGTATTGAGAAAATTTCCGGGTGCTGTTGCCAGTAGGATCCCGTAGCCGGTTCACGAAGCCCACCAGGGAAGCAGAGAAGGCAGGCATATACATGGGAGCAGAGGGCAACGAGGCAGACCCAACCCCAAAGGCAAAATAAGGAAATGCCTCCTCTAGCACTGGATACCACCACACCGGCTTCTCCGGGGAATTCTCAGGGATCCTCATCAGCTTGTTTATGTCCTCAGCCTTGAGGTTCTCCATCAAGGCTCGCAGATCCAGGGTAGCAAGCTGCTCCGGAGACGCCCCCACCATCTCTAACGCCTTCGTGGCGGATTGCTTTATCACGTAAGCAAAGAGGGGCCCGAAGTCCTCCAGATACTCGGGAGTCCGCTTGAAGGCCTCCAAGGTGCCCCCCAACATCACCTCCAAGAAGTGTTGGCCTTGAGGGGACAAGAAGTACTCCAGACGCTGGTCTCGCGCCCCTAGGACATAAGCACGGTTCTGAGCCTCCACAAGTGTTTTCCTCCAGCCACGCCTGGCCTCCCTGTAGTCTTTTTCGTACCCCGCCTTGAATCTGATAAGACTCTCATGACTCTCCCTCGTCACCCTTGTCAGTTCGGAGGCCAGGGACGACTTTTCCACCTCTACTTGGGCCAGCTTGGCCTTCAACTCAGCAATTTCCGCCTCAGCTCCGCTCAGACGTTCCACTACCCCGGCGACGTCGTCATCACGCTTGGCTACTGCAGCCTGCTCTTTCTCTCTCTCTTTCTCCAGCACATCATAATCGTGGATGCGTTAGATAGCTCCCCAGAGTCGAGACTCCACCTGCGAGAAAATAAAATGGGTCCCGACAGAACGATCAAGAGGTTAGTAACTCAAATTCTCTACAATAAAAATACAAGCTGCAAGGTACCTGAAGAGCCAACTGGCCAAGCTGACTTGCCAGAGCCCCTCGTGTCAAGTTCTTCACTTTCTCCTTGTCCTTCGAGTGGACACGAGACAACAAGGCATCAATAAACCCCTGCCCCGACAAACTCGAAATCGGGCCAGGAATAGTATCCTCTGACTCATCAACAGGGGGGACCACAGCCTTGCCCTTGCCCTTTCCCCCAGCAGAAGGGAGGACCTTCGAACCTCCAGCAGACTTCTTTGCTGGATCCGCGGACTTGCTGGCCTTCTTCAGGCTTTCTTGCCTCTCCTTCTCACCCACGGAGATCAGAGAGCCCCTCTTCCGCTTCTTCGAGAGCTCGGGAGTGGCGATGTCCTGGGCTGAGTTGGGAGAAGGAACTTCATCAGTAATGTCCACAATCTGGATATCTTCTTCACCAGCACCGGATGCATCACCAGTACTGGGGCGTCTGCGCCTGTGAACAAGGCTACCCGCATCAACCTCCTCTGCATCAAATGTGCGTGAGGCTTCCACGTTTCTCTCTGGGACCTCGGCCACAGGGAGAGTGGTGACCATCTCGGACCCAGTGGGTTGTTCTGAGGGGCCCGTTTGGGAAGCAGAGCCTCCCGAGCCATGTTCCCTACTACGAGCGGGAGAAGCAGCGTCATCCAAATTGACCCCGCACTGTTTCCTCCAAGACATGTCTGCAAATAAAAATTCTACACCGTTAGAATCAGGGTAACAAAAGTTAATATATTTCCTAACTCATATTTTTTACCTATTGATTTCTTTGGATATAGGGGAAATAAGCCATTGTATGCCAAGGCCGAATTGTGCTCAGCGAGATATCTACAGGATAGGGGCTCAGCCTTATTCATGGCATTAAGATGGGCTATGACACCCAGGTTAAAAGTGGAGGGAGCAGCCTGAGAGGTTGGTTCATAGGTGGTCCGAGGACTATGCCACTCCAGCTCCAAGGCGCCGTAATCGCGCCAGGAACCAACAAGGGTGCGCACGTAATAGTAATTAAATAAAAAATTCTTGTCAAAAGAATTTAAGGAGGAAAGGAAGGAGGTGGGATATTTCTGAAGACCGGCAAAGCTATACAAGGGACTGCCCTGCATACGGAGAGATTGGGTCTGACATAATAGTTTGGCGGTGTCCCCAACACCGTGGGCTCGGCACAGAATGTGGAAGGCATATAGCCTCCGGATGGCAGAAGGGGCAATTTGATAAAAAGGGATGCGAAAATGGTTGCAGACGTCAACCAAGAGAGGAGGAGGAGGAAGCCTTAGGCCAGCATCTATCTGGGCTTGCCAGATGGCTATTGTTTTGTGGTCACGAAGTTGTTCCGGGGGTTTCGAGGCTTTAGAGAAGGCCTCGAATCTTAAGCCTTCAGGGCAACGACACTTGCTCCTCATCTTTTCCATCGCCGCGAAGCTAAGGCGAGATTCGGGAACAGGTTTAGGGGGCTGGGGCACCTTTTTAGTTCTCTTCTTAGGCCCAGAGGGACTCGGAGTAGCCTGAGAATCATGTGAGACGGAGGGGGAAGGAAGGCTTTCAAGACCCTGAGGCTGGGGGGAGGAAGATGAAGAATCTCGGGGAGAGGGCGACCGCGAGGGTTGGGGAACGGAAGTAGAGGCCATTATCAGAAATTTTAATCCTAGGGTTTCTAGCACGCTCAATCAGAGCACCAACAATTACACCACTACGCTACGACTAATCACAAATATCGGGAGGGAAAGGTACGCGAATTACCTAGGTCAAAGAAAGATTGACTGTAAATACCGGAACGAAAGGGTCGCTGGAAGTACGCCGGAACAGGAGGGAGGATCGTCGGAAATTGCAGATGAAGGAGTTCGGAAAAATTGGAGAAGAGGAATAGTGGAAAGTAAAAGTTCAAAACTGAATATGTAACGTACGCGGGCAATCATCAGTATACGGGATGAACGACACGTGACCCTAAAAAACAATCGACGGTCGAGGATTTCTACGGGGAGGCGAAAAGAGGCGAAGGCTGAAAAAGTAACCTCGGGATACGGAAAAAGCACTGTAGAAGGGACGGGCATTTAATGCTGGTGACGTCATCCACGCGGGCGAATCCTCTGACTAGTTGCACCGTTCCAGAGCGAACTAGTCAGACCAGAGGGGGGAGTAGTAAAAATGCCAGAGAACAATTTACAGGGCTTACCTTTATCTTCTTACAATATTAGAATTCTCGTGTCTTCATGATTTGCAGGGACCAAGGAAAACAGCACAGCGCTAGCTTTAACAATACTCCACTAGTTGAACACGAAGAATACCCGGTTCAACCAGACTAGAGGGGGGAGTGGTTGATGAGGAGTGATATATGCAGAGTAGGGAAATGATGCAAATCAGAGGAATCGGCCCCACCAACAGAACAAGTATGGCAGAAGAAACACACCCGTCAGAGGAATCATCCTCACCAGAGGAGTCGTACTTGCCAGAGGAACCACACTCACCAGAGGAATCTCATTCACCAGAGACATCTCACCCACCAGAGGAATGGCTCTTGCCAGAGGAATCATGTTCGCCAAAGGAATCACCCTCGCCAGAGAAGTCACCTCCACCAGAGGAACTACATCCGTCAGAGAAGCTGCTCTCGCCAGAGGAATGCTCTTCAACAGCAGAGTCACTAGAAAGCGCGGGGAAGTCTCCCGCGTGAAGGCAAAGTTACCATTCTACCCTCAAACATACAAGGCGCATGCACCACAGACGAATTTACCGTTTTACCCTTCATTTGTAATCTATAAACAGGACATACGTTCTCTCTTGTACACTGCGTTATCTCTCATTCTCGAATACAGCAGCAAATTCTCTCTTGTGTTCTAGCTTTCCAATTGTTTTTCTTCGTCTTCTTCAGCTAATCAAACTAGGTATAATTTATGATTATCGTTTTAGCTTAGGTGTTGGTCCTTGATTCACCAACTTGCAATATGCTTATTTGGGTCCTGACGAAACACTTCCAATTATCATCAGTGCTGATCTAACCCTTGTCCAGGAGGAACATTTGGTTAGAGTTACGGGAAAACAGGGAAGCCATCGGTTGGACCTTGGCCGATATTAAAGGGATCAGCCCAACAGAGTGCATGCACCACATCTATCTAGAGGAAGGAGCCAAACCTATTCAAGATTCACAAAGAAAGATGAACCCAGTTATGAATGAGGTGGTACTTAAGGAGATCCTGAAGCTTTTAGAGTTGAGAATCATCTATCCCATCTCCGATAGCCAATGGGTGAGCCCCGTCCATGTCGTACCGAAGAAGTCAGGGATACAGGTCATTGAGAATGACCAAGGAGAGCTGGTTCCAACCCGATTATAGACTGGATGAAGGGTTTGTATAGACTACATGAAGCTGAACATGGTCACACGCAAGCGCCATTTTCCATTTCCGTTCATCAATCAGATGCTTGAGCGCCTAGCTGGTAATGCCTATTACTGCTTTCTTGATGGGTATTCTAGTTACATGTAAATTTTTGTGGCTCATGAAGACCAAGAGAAAACCACTTTCACTTGTGTATTTGGAACATTTCCATATCGAAGAATACCATTTGGGTTATGCAACGCACCGGGAACTTTTCAACGGTGTATGATGAGCATTTTCATTGATTTGCTCGAAAATTATATTGAAGTTTTCATGGATGACTTCACCGTATATGGAGATTCATTTGGCACTTGTCTCAATCATCTAGAGCTCGTGTTGAAGAGATGTGTGGAGAAAAGCCTCGTGCTTAATTATGAGAAATGTCATTTTATGGTAAAGGAAGGAATTATGCTGGGCCACGTGATCTCTGAGAGGGGAATCGAAGTCGACAAGGCGAAAATTGATTCTATTGCCAAACTGCCCTACCCGACAACATTAAAGCACATACGGACGTTCCTTGGTCATGATGGCTTCTACTGGCGATTTATCAAAGATTTCGCTAAGATTGCTCAACCCATGACTAGAGTCTTACAACAAGATGTGCCATTTGAGTTTGATGATGACTGCAAGGAGGCATTCACTATTTTGAGAAACAAGCTCGTATCGGCCCCGATCATCCAACCTCCGGTATGGGACTTACCATTTGAGATTATGTGTGATGCCAGTAGCCATGCAATTGGGGCAGTACTGAGGCAGAAAAAAGGGAAAGATAGTTGTGTCATCTACTACGCCTCCAAGACTTTCAGCCCAGCACAACGCAGTTATACCATTACTGAGAAAGAACTTTTGGCAATTGTCTTTGCCATAGAAAAGTTCTGTTCCTATCTTTTGGGAACATAAGCAATTGTCTATATGGACTATGCCGTTTAGAAGTATTTCATGGCTAAAAAGGAGTCAAAACCACGACTAATCAGGTGGATCTTGCTGCTGCAAGAATTCAACATCGAAATCAGAGATAAGAAGGGGGCTGCCAACTTGGTTGCCGATCACTTGAGTCGACTTCAACTGGAAGAGAATGACAGTATGCCCATAACCGATGAATTTCCAGATGAGAAGCGATATTCCATAACAGCCCATACAGAGAAGGAGTCTCTGTATGCCCTAAACAGTTGAGAACCTCGGTACGCGGATATTGCAAATTACTTTATTACAAGAGCGTTACCACCAGGGAGATCCAAGGCAGAGAATCAGCGGCTCATTTCACAAGCTCGCTCGTATTTCTGGGAAGATCTTTATTTGTGGAAAATCGGAGTGGACCAGGTGAAGGAATATTAAATTGAATTAATACTCGATTGCCCGATGATCGTTTCTTGGATTATTATTAATTCATCATACAACGATTAATTCCTAACATGCACCTATGAATTTAACAGCTGCACATAGGTGTTAGGAAAACTTACTTGAGAATCGGATGCACAAACTGTTGATGATCGCGTCGAAAGATTCTGACTCCAGCTCTGATCTTCTCGACTGTATCCCGCTCAATCCCCAACGTTGGATGGACAACGAGCTATGGAAATTCCCAAGACAGAAAAGCCTCACACGTTTCCTGCGCCTCCCTCTGCTCTCAAAAACCTAATTTTTATCAGTGTGTTTTTCTGAGAGCTGACAGCTGTATTTAATAATACAGAAAGGAGGAGGAGGCGCCACTTTTAGTGAGAGGGCCGAAAATCTGTCTTCTTGGGCTAGGAGACATTGGGCCAGCCCAGGGACCAGATACAAGGAATAAAGATGGGCCTCAAATAAATTAATTTATCCATGGTCAGCCCAGACCATAATTAATTTATAAATATCAGTTCATTCCACTAGAGAACCGATACTGACTTACCCCTTTATTGCCGGTGATGAGTCGGAGCTTGTATTTAGACTTACTAAATCTCCGTATTTAAAATATCCGACATCCATTAATTAATTAGAGCTCTGACAGCTTAAATTAATTAATCGCTTAATAATTCCTTAAGCAGTACCACTTAATCTTTATTATTACGCCTGAACTTAATCAACCTGCAGGGTTTAGCGTAATAAACCTTATTGAGCTCCTTAAGGGGATGTCATTATCCTACACCGGATACGGGTACTAATACAGATAATCAAATATCATATATTAACCGCTATCACCCAAGATACAGAGTACTCGAGTTAGTATATAACTTTCACCCATAGTAAGTCAAAGTGATATACGAGTTAACATATATATCTGAATACTTATTAGTATTAAGATTTATAAGTCACCGAGATCTTGATTCTTCACTTAAGTCAGATAGAATAATACATCTCAAACTGTGGTCCTATCAATACGTAATGACGTACCAGTATAGACAAGTAGCCAAGACAAACTACTTCCATCTATATTGCAGCCTAAACCAATAACCTGTCCTAGAGTTATTTCGGCTGTGATCATATTATATCTCTTAAGGTTATTCCAATTATATGGTCTTCTGTGATCTACAACACACCATATAATCTACTTATACAGAGATAAAGAACATGCATATGCAATCATGAACACAATCAGATAGGAGATAAGAATAGTGAAAACAGGAATCATTGTATACAAGCATAAAGTTCTTGCTTTCAGTATACAAATCCAACACCAGGTCATACGAAGGTGCATTCCAGAGGAAGAGCATGCAAAGGTCCTTGACATGTGTCATGGAACTACTTGTAGTGGGCATTTTGGGGGAAAACGCACTGCCCACAGAGTTCTTGAAAGTGAATTTTATTGGCCCTCATTGTTTACTGATGCTAGAAAGTGGGTACAAAGCTGCCCGATATGCCAAATGACTGGAGGCATTACCGCTCGAGATGAAATGCCACAGATGCATATCATGCCTGTAGAAGTCTTCGACGTATGGGGAATTGATTTTATGGGACCTTTCCCAAGGTCAAAGAATTATGAATACATCCTCGTTGCAGTCGATTACGTCTCCAAGTGGGTTGAAGCTAAGGCAACCGTGAACAGTGATGCTCATACCGTAGCAGAATTTCTAAAGGAGCAAATCATTGAGAGGTACAAGGTGGCTAAGATCTTGATCAGTGACCAAGGGTCACATTTCTGTAATGCCACTATCAAAGCTCTGACCAAGAAGATGGGATTCAAACATAAGGTGACTACCGCCTATCACCCACAAGCAAATGGGCAAACAGAAATTTTGAATAGGGAGATTAAGAGTATTTTGGAAAAAATGGTTCACCCTAACCGCAAAGGCTGAAGCAATCACTTGGGAGAGGCGTTATGGGCATACCGAACTGCTTTCAAAACCCAGATCAACCTCAGTATGAACCAGGCTGGTCAAGGAAGGAAGTTATAGTTGAGTGAGCTGGAGAAAATTCGGTTGGAGGCGTATGACAACGCCGTGTTATACAAAGAAAGAACCAAGAGAATTCATGATGCCAAGATTAGGAAGAATGAATTCCATGTGGGGCAGAAGGTCCTACTCTTCAATTCTCGATTCAAGATGATGGCCAGAAAACTCCGCTCAAAGTGGTCTGGACCGTTTGTGGTCAAGGAAATTTTTCCAAATGGAAGTATTGAAGTCTTTGATTTGAATGGAAGAGATATGTTCGTGATCAATGGGCAGCGTCTTAAGCCTTTCAACGAGTATACAGAATTTAATAAGGAGAAGAAGGAGTGTCATCTCCTCGACCCTGTTTATGAGTAAGAGAAAGAGAGGTCGAGCTCGAGACGTAAAACAAGAGCGCTGACTGGGAGGCAACCCAGAGTCATAATTCGGTATGGCCTTTATCGAATTCCTTTATTTTCAAGTGTTTGTTTCTTTGTTTTGTTTTGTTCTAGAGCTAACCTTGTAGGTAAGTCGAGCCAAAAAAGTTTGAGTTGGAGGCCTAGTGGAGAATCCGAGCCCACTTTGCGTTGCAAAGTGTGTAGGTGGAGGATTGGGGATTTTGAATTCTCTGGCTGAGGGCTTACTGAGGGTGCTGACGTAGGTGGGTCAGCGGCAGGCGATGATTTGACGGGAACCCTTCGGTTTCCGCAGCAAAATTTGAAATTCAAATTTTGCCATGATTTCTTTCCTTAGAAATCAAATATTTTGCCATAATCGTCATCTTCCCTTCATTTAAAACCCCCAACCTACGATTTCACTCCCACAAACCCTAACCTCCAAAAACTGCTACACCCACGATCTCCACTCCCTCCAAACCCTAAATTTCCATAACTGCCAATCACCCTATATCAAAGCTGGCCTTGTTCCCTTATTCCCCACAATTCCAAATTCTCCCCATCAAAAATCCGAACTTTCTCTGCAATTCATCATGGTAAAAACAAAGGGAGGAACCACATCCGGAAGCACTCAACCCCCGAAAGGGAAGAACACCAAACCGCCCCCTCCAAAGAAAACCACGAGGTGCACCACCTGTCACAGCCCAAAACTATTTATTTTCTTTACAAATTTTATTTGAAAATTATTAAATTTTTAATTTACAAAGTGATTGAAAAATATTTTATTTATTGAATTTATGTTAAGCTAGTCGCTCCCCTAGTTAATATATATATATATATATATATATATATATATATATATAATAATCATAATAACTTTAATATTATAATTAGACTTTAAAAATAAAATTATAAAGTTATAAATATTTATTTGTATATAACTATATATAATAAAATAAATCATGAATTAGAGATTAGGCTTTATGTATATATTTTAAATTCTTGGAGGTCAAGCAATTGATATATACATATCTGTGTACATATACTATTAAATACTTCAGCCGACTCAAATTAAACTGAAGGAAAAGAGTATAATACGTGTAAATTTTTCATGAACAGTAAGAAAGCCTATAAACCTAAAATACAAGCCTATTGATTGACTCATCAATCCTACTATCTAACTAGTATAAATAGAATGACACACACAAAATAAATCTCATAAGATAATTAGAGAGTGTTCGACCAATGTTAAGGAAAAGGCAAAGGTATTCTCATATTAGTTCTTTATTACTTTTGGAATGCTTAGTCTATTTAGTCACATACACACACATACGAATAACACACATTTATAATTATACATGCACACACATACACACATATATAAGTATATGATGAAATTGAGGCTTAATATAAAAGAAAAAGAAAAGATAGTATCCCTTGAAAGCACATGAACGCAGACTAAGGGCACGAAACACAAAAAAATCGTTAAATAGAAAGAAACCTAATCAAAGGCTCTAGCAAACGCAGAGGACATCTACGCATCAACCAAATAGGATAGTCGTCCATTTCATCCGACCAACGTCCATGGACTATATTATTCATTGCACGCATACTAGCACTATTGCTAAGATCAACCACAAAGTCTCTCGGCTTGTAACCCATTTCCTCTGCATTCCTGAGGCGACTTTTTATGTTACCTTCCGGAGCTGCTTGTGTAGGCTCCCTTCCCATGCCTTTTCCCGTGCCCTTTGGACGGCCACGACCCCGCTTGGCCAGCACGTCCGAGAGCATTTGCATCCCCTGACTAACCTGTTCCTCTACACGACTAAGGCGACTAGCAATATCCTCTGGGGCATGAGTGGACGAAACCGTGTTACCATTAAGCGAGACACCCCCGCTAATATCCTCATTCTGTGGAGAAACCCGACTCACCGTCTCCCCCAAGCCTGGTCCAGCCAGACTAACCCCGACTGAATTATTATCACACGTGCTGCCCTTGGGGATGCCCTCAGCAAGATCCACCCGAGCCACCCCATCCGGATCCTCCATCTTAATGGTCTCATCCACTTCCGCCTCATCGCCGTCCAACTGCTCATCTATTCCAGGCACCGCATTCACCGAAATTAGCTCTTCATTAACTGGAACCAACACTGCATCAAGAAAATCAGGCCCTAACATAGTACTCCCATCAACCGGAGCTCGCCTTCGCTACTCAATATCAGAATTGCCCCCAAATTTCTCTCCGCCAGCAAATTCAACATTCCTCTGATCATCCTCATTAGGAACTGGAACAAGGCAAGCCGCAAGCAAATCTGGTCCGCGAAGGTCTCCCTGGTTTTCAATGTCAAGCAAACTTATTTTGCTTCCCCTCATCGACCTTCACTATTTGAGGTTTCTGCTTCCAGTTATGCTGAAACCCATCCTTGGACTGCATCCCCGTCTTAGCAAGGCCATTGGCAATATCCGAATCCACACAAGGAAACTCTGAGCTCTTGCTCTTTTTACACTTCTCAAACGAATGTCATGTTATCTTGCATTTAGAGCAAAACGACGGAAGTTGCTTACACCCAAATTCAACATGAAATGATTTATCAGGGCAATCAATTAGAAAAGTTTCTGGCAAAGGAGCAGCCAAATCAACTTCAATCAGGACTCTAGCATAATGCCCTATTTCACCGGCAGCCGTAACACCATCAACTTTAATCGGCGTACCGACCGATTTTCCAATAGAAGTGATTATTTCAGTCGTCCAGTACTCCACAGGTAACTAGTAAATACGAGTCCATACCTGGCTAAGGGATGAAATTTCCTTGTAAGGATCAAAATTGAAGGTCCATTCTCGAATTCTCAACGTGCCAAGAGAGAGTTCCCAAACAGCCTTCTGTTTCACTTTTGCTTTGTCTTCGACTGATCCGAATTTAAGGGTGTAAAAGCTCTTACTCATCGGTATTAATTGCCAATCAGATTTGATGTTCCATAAATATTGGAGCTCCTTTCGAATCTCATCAGCTAACCGCGGTTTATCACCCTTTCGAAGATATAGCCGTCCAATGACGGCATGCTGAAATTCCTTAAGAAGATGTTGATACATGGACGTTGGAATCGTTAGAGTAATGACACCCCCTTTCATCTGCGGCTCGAGCGTGTTTAGGCGGTGCACTAAAATATCAGGCCTTCGGGTACGCGACATCGGTCGGGAAATATCCGCATATGATCGTCTATCACCAGCGACAATCATAGAATTCTGAGGTTTACTGGAGATGGTAGTGGTAGTAGCCTCATGGTTGGAGGTTTCGGTGATATCGATGTGATTCTTCATAGCCTCCTAACTGGAGGGAGATCCCCTCTGACGCCCCTCCCTAACAGCGGCGCTAGCCTTCTGGTTATCACTAACGTCTGAAGCCGAAGCAGTCTGGAGTAGAGGTTGTGGCTGTCCTGAAGGAATATTAAACTGAATTAATACTCGATTTGCCCGAAGATCGTTTCTTGTATTATTATTAATTTATCATACAACGATTAATCCCTAACATGCCCCTATGAATTTAAGTGCTGCACGTTGGAGTTCAGAAATACCTGAAGAATTCAGAAGAATTCGTCAAAATCGCAGCTGAGCAGACCAGTCATCTTCAAGCCTTTGTTTCAAGCCTCAAACGTCCTCAAATCGTATTTTGCCCAGAGATACGACTTCTTCATCTTCGAGAGAGCTTTCTGTGGCCGCCTGTTTCGCTTGAATCGGAGTTCTGTGGAGGAAGTTATGGTCGTTCTCCGGAAACTGCCAGAACTTGATTTCCTGCGAAAATCTGACTCCAGCTCAGATCTTCTGAACTGTATCCCGCTCAGCTTTCACCGTTGGATGGACAAGAGAGAATTAGTGTGTATTTTTCCTGAGAGCAAACATCTGTATTTAAATAAAAATAAATACGAGGAAGCGCCAGTTTCTTAGTAATAGGCGTGTTCTCTCTTTGCTAGGGCAAGGAGATTTTGGGCCAGTCCAGGGACCAGATACAAGGAATAAAGATGGGCCTCAAATAAATTAATTCTCCATGGTCAGCCCAGACCATAATTAATTTATAAATATTAGTTCATTCCACTAGAGAACCAATACTGACTTACCCCTTTATTGCCGGTGATGAGTCGGGGCTTGTATTTAGACTTATTAAATCTCCGTATTTAAAATATTCGATATCCATTAATTAATTACAGCTCTGACAACTTAAATTAATTAATTTCTTTGTAATCCTTAAGTAGTACCACTCAAACCTTATTATTGCGCCTGAACTTAATCAACCTGCAGGGTTTGACGCAATAAACCTTATTGAGCTCCTTAAGGGGATGTCATTATCCTATATCGGATACGGGTACTAATACAGATAACCAAATATCATATATTGACCGCTATCACCCAAGATACAGAGTACTCAAGTTACTATATAACTCTCACCCATAGTAAGTCAAAGTGATATACGAATCAACATATATATTTGAAATCTTATTAGTAATAAGATTCTATTAAGTCACCGAGATCTTTGATTCTTCACTTAAGTCAGACAGAAGAATACATCTCACGGTGGTCCTATCAATACGTTATGACGTACCAGTATAGACAAGTAGTCAAGATAAACTACTTCCATCTATACCGCAGCCTAAACCAATGACTCGTCCTGAAGTCATCTCGGCTGTGATCATTTTATATCTCTTAAGGTTATTCCAATTATATGTTCTTCTGTGATCTACAACACACCATATAATCTACTTATAAAGAGATAAAGGACATACATGTGCAATCATGAACACAATCAGATAGGAGATTAGATAGTGGTAACAGGAAATATTGTATACAAGCATAAAACGTTCTTGCTTTATAGTATACAAATCCAACATGTCCTAGCAGAACAGTCTTCGTGGGTGACAAAACCCTAGTCGAGGAAGCCTTGGATGGAGAAACCCTAGCAGTTAATGGTAGCGGCTGGAGTTTATATTGGGGCGTGAAATTGGTGGAGACATCAGGAAGATATAGTTTAGCATTGCGAATGGGTTTGGTGATCGCCGGAGGCTGCACTGATGCTGGAGCTTCCATGGCGGCGCAAGGTTATCTTGTAGAGAAAGTCATCGCCCTCCTTCGTCTACATATATAAGTATATATTATTAGTTATAATATATTAATTATTTGAATTATATATATATATATATATTTATATACTTTAAGATTTATATAAATCTCTAAGATTTAAGTTATTTTTCTAAAGTTTATTTAGATAGTGGTAACAGGAAACATTGTATACAAGCATAAAACGTTCTTGCTTTATGGTATACAAATCCAACAATCTCCCACTTATACTAAAACAAACTTTTAGTATACAATGTGTCTATTTACCAATCACCTGACACTTCTCCCACTTATACTTAAAGTTTCCTAAGTGGGTGGCATCAACAGCATTCCCATCTTTCAATGACCATTTGCGATAAGCCTTTTGTGAAAAGATTATTAGGTTTCTCCAATATGTGAGAATTTATTCTATGAGCACAAAACCTCGATTTACGAATAATCGTATAACTTGGTACTTACTCTCCATGTGTTTGACCCCTTGTGGTTCTTGAATTCCTTAGAGTTTGCAACTGCACTTGAGGTATCACGAAGGTGATGCTCTCACGCAAACTAGGAATCACCCTTAGATCCTGGAGGTAGTGGTCAAACCAAAAGGTTTTACCTCCCAAGGAAAACACATAGCTCGAGGTAATTATTCTTTGTTCCGGTCAGCTTGGAAATCCGAAATCGTATAATCCAAAAAGGAACTAAACTGTTCTTATCCTCTAGTCATGGACTTGAGAATATAATTTACCACAGTTCAGTGTCCTTAACTAGGACTATACTGATATCTTACAACCATGCTAACTGCATAGCAAATATAAGATCTCGTACATAGTAATCCATACATGAAGCTATCTACTGCGGAAACGTAGAATACTGCCTTCATTTCCTCAACCTCAACAGGCATCTTAAGACATAGTCTTTAGATAAAGGAACGCCATATGTAAAAGGTAGCAATCCTTTCTTGGCGGTATTCATACTAAAACGAGCATTCACAGTATCAATGTAGGACGCTTGAGATAAGTTCAACATCCTTTTCTAGTGATCCCTTATAACCTTGATCACAAAGATGTATACTGTACCTCCTTAGTCTTTCATCTGAGACTGTTCGGATAACCATTACTTTATGTCTTGACAATAGCTCCATATTATCGCCAATTAGGAGGATATTATCTACATAAAATGCAAGATAAACCACATCACCGATGACACGAGAGCGATTGACACGAGATGCTTCTCTCCCTCCCTCACGTAACCTTCAGGTTGTTGCACATGGATGTCCTTACCTTTTTCCAAGGTAATATATATGACATCCATTTGCCAGACCTCGATGGTTTAAGTGAGCTGCTATGGGTAAAATGATCCGAATGTTCTGAGCATGGCACTGGCGAAAATATCATCATAACCTATACCCTTACACTGGGCATAACCTTTCGCCACTAGTCTAACTTCGAAAGCTACGACCTTGCTCATTCGGGCTTGTCATTATCTTGTATACTCACTTACAACCTAAGGCTTTACTGCCTCCTGGTAGCAAGAGCTTCTAGTATACACCCATATTCTTAATGGATTGCTCCATTGAGGCGTGCCAAGAATCTACATTCTCGTCTTCCACTAATTCCTAGTAGATATCTGGGTCGATTCTCTTATATTCACTACCAGGAACTGAATCCAAAGATCTTCCCAAGAACATAAATCAATCGGGTTGTCCCACAACCCTCCCACTACAATGGATCTGTGGTGGCACATGTGTGTCAACAGTGCGTGCAGTGTCTTGTGGTACAAAAACTCTTGCACACTTGGCTTGGGTGATGGAATCGCCTGTCTAATGTCTTCAATTTCTTGAAGCACACTATCTGACTTGGATTAGTGATTATTCCCATAGTCCACTTCTAAGAATCGTGTGTCATTGCTAATAACCACCTTCTGATTCTTTAGGACTAATTGCAAAGATGCATAACTCATCATCGGACATATTTTTCCAAGAGTGACCTATTTCTTCTCTCCACCACACCATCTTATGTAGGGATTACACGGTGTAGTAAACTGGGTTGGAATCCCAAACACTGACAATGAATCAGAAAAGATCATTCCTAACACATTATTGGCCCTTTATCCCCTTTGCCATGAATGACCCGGTCTCCATCTTTTTCTCTATACAGGATTCGCAGGTTCCAAATGGTACAATCCTGGATTGAATCCAATGTACTATTTAGACACGAGCCTTTGGATCCTGTTAAGATAGATGTGACCTAATCTAGGGTATCAATATATGTGTAAGATCCTCATGAGAGATTAGCCTTAACTTTTCTTTTTCTTTTGTTTGATGATGTAAATGCAATATAAATGTATTTTGTAGACAAGTTATAGTATGAAGTGAGATGTTCAAAAATACTAGAATAGACAACTTTATCATTTCTTATGATAGAAACACCACTATCAAAAATGACATGTGATCCATCTATTCAAAATTTTGAAACAAGATAAGGAACTCTCAAAAACTAAACTATGTCTTTAGAACTTAAAGACAAGTCTCCAATTGCAACAACTGCGACACTAGTCACGTTGCCTATGAAAACAATCATCTCATCACTTTTCAGCTTCCTTGTCAGCCTAAAAGTCATGCAAGGTGCAACAATCATTATCAGTTTCTCTCGTTATCCACTACTCACAACTGAGTAGAAAACGAGCTGACATGTCTCAGTTACTATAGCAAGTGAAGTACCTTAACCCTTTGCCTTGAGTATTGAAAGAAGAAATCTCCAATACTCAATCTTATCACACCACTACTCCCACTATTTCCCTTGTCTTTCTTGTCCCTTGGACCCTTCTTCTTCCCGTCATTCGACGAAGAAGATGGCTCTCCTTTGGCAATAACAAGTGCTTGCACATCTCTTTCCCACAACTTCCTTAGCCGTAACTAGAGCATTCAACAACTCAAAAAAAGTATTATCTTTCTTGCTCATAACAGCGTTGAGGCGGAAGTTCTTAATTAAAAGACTTGGGAAGAGAGTTCAGGATAATATCGACTTTTGCCTCACCGTCGATACTCCCTGGTGAAATAGGGAACCAACACCTAATCTAAACAGTAATAAACAACGCAAATTATACCTAGTTGCAATTGATCGGAGAAAGCAAAGGAAGAATGCTAGAACACGAGAGAAACTTGCTGCTATATTAAAAAATAAGAGATAACGTAAATACAATGCACGAGCTCAGGACCTATTTATAGATTACATAGGAGGGCAAAGTAGTAAAATCAAGGCTAAGGCATGCACTTGGCGTGTTCGAGGGATATGATGGTAATTTCGCCTTCACGCGGGAAATCTCCCGCGTTTCTGGCGATTCCGCTGATGAAGACCGTTCCTCTGGCGAAGGCTGCTTCTCTGGCGGAGGTGGCTTCTCTGGCGGAGGTGACTTCTCTGGCGAAAGTGACTTCTCTGGCGAAGGTGACTTCTCTGGCGAAGATGACTTCTCTGGCGAAGGTGACTTCTCTGGCGAAGATGACTTCTCTGGCGGAGGTGACTTCCTCTGCCATATTCATTCCGCTGGTGGAGCCGGTTCCTCTGATTTACATCATTTCCCTACTCTGCACATATCACTCCTCATCACTCCCACTGAGCAAGTCAAGTCCGTCCAAATCTGCATGACATGCTCGTGCACTGAGCTGTGCTCACTCATAAAAATAACAAGATTATTCTTATCAAATTTAAATGAGCAGCTCAGTCTGACTCTCCGAACACTTTCTTGAGATTCAGCATGATGCTAATAGCATCGTCCATGCCCTGATGTTGGAGCTACAAGGTTTGTGATATTATACTCATAATATAGCATATAGCCACATTATTCGTCTTATGCCACCTTTTATGTAATTCCTTTTTCTCATCAGTTAACTATTGTTCGGACCATAAGAACGTGGAGTAGTAAGCAACACAAAAAAAAAATGTGTAAGTTTGTGATAAAGATAAGAAACCAAAACTGCGTTTCTATTTTATATATGTGGACCGGTTAAAAAACTTTGTGCAAGATTAAAGAAGAAAGGAGACATAGACATATCTGATGTTTTGAGATTTGTTGGTACTCTGATTGAGCGTGTTAGAAACCCTAGGTTTTGAATATTCCGACAATGGCCTCCACTTCCGTTCCCCAACCCTCGCGATTGTCTTCTCCTTCTCCCCGAGATTCTTCATCTTCTTCCCCCCAGCCCCAGGGTCTCGAAATCCTTCCTTCCCCCTCTGCCTCTCACGATTCTCAGGTTACCCCCAGTTCTTCCCAGCCTAAAAAGAGAGCTAAAAAAGCACCCCAACCCCCTAAGTCTGTTCCCAAATCTCGCCTCAACGTTGCGATGATGGAAAAATAAGGAGCAAATGTCGTTGCCCTGGAGGCTTAAGATTCGAGGCCTTCTCCAAAGCCTCCACGCCCCCAGAAAAACTTCGTGATCACAAAACAATAGCCATCTGGCAAGCCCAGATAGATGCTGGCCTACGGCTCTCCCCCCCCCCCCCGCTCTTTTGGTTGATGTTTGCAATCATTTTCGCATCCCTTTTTACCAAGTCACCCCTTCTGCCATCCGGAGACTATAAGCCTTCCACATTCTGTGTCGCGCCCATGGTGTTGGAGACACCGCCAAATTGTTCTGTCAGACCCAATCCCTCCGCATGCAGGGCAGTCCTCTGTATAGTTTTGCCGGTCTTCAGAAACATCCTACCACCTTCCTTTCCTCTTTAAATTTCTTTGACAATTTTTTTTTATTTTATTACAGTTACGTGCGTGATCACTAATTTATTAGCAACAGAATACCGCAACTAACACGGTGCAATTGTAGCAAAAATTGGTAACCGAGTATCGTATCCACAGGGACTGATAAACGAAACGACTTTATCTATCTCCTAAACAAACTTAAGTAGTAGACAGGCAACAGAACGTAGAGATTGGTTGGCTTAAATTAAAATGCAAATAACGATAATTAAAATCACGTAAGAAATATCAAATATAAAAGACAACTGATCCTAGGGATGTACTTTCACTAATCAACTACATGCATTTAATCTATTGATTCAATTACCAAATTTTAATCCAACCCTGATGAGAGATCACAAAACTATTCACAAGCTTCTCTAACGAACACCTATGAAAGTAGATTAATTTATCCCCTTCACATTCAAGACTCCAAGGAATAAATTAACTCCTAAGCGTACACAAAGAATAGCTTCCTATAGTTTCACCTATCCCAATAAAGTGTCAAGGCTACTACTATAACATGCATTCCTGAATCGGCTGAACAATTATCGCATTCAAGACTCAAACTGAACAGCTAGACATGTAAATTATTGGCCAAATAATTCACAAGAAATTAAGCACCAGGAATCATGAATCACAAGTTGGAGAGCAAATTGATATCAATAAATCATACACACATAATTAATCAACTATGTACAAACCCTAAGTTCAGATGAATGAACTAGCTGGACATCATAAAATAAAATAAAAGCATAAATAAAATAAAGCAATTGAAATAAATAAAATAGATAAAACCCGGAAGAAATTCTGGATGAACAGCTTGAATCTTGAATCTTGCAGGAAAAGAAATCTAATCTATGAAAGCATTAAAATCCTAAGTCTAAAACTGAAAAATATGAAAAGAGGTAAAGAGATGTGAAAAGATGTGTCTAATAGGTCAGGGAAAGGACCTATATATAGGCACAGGAGATAAATACAGTGTAGAACTCGAAAATACTGAGAAAATCCGAAAATCCCGCAAAATCCCGTCGGGTACTATTCACTGCTGCGCGCGACTTTCTTGTTTCGGCCATATCTTTCTCGTCCGAACTCGGATTTGCGAACCGTTTGCGCCTATTAACTCATATCGAGACGAACTACAACTTTCATTAAGATCAACAGTCCAAATTCGAACTCCATAGTTCTGTAAAATTCATCAAAGTACGAGCAAGTAACATATTTCACAATATAAAGCAATTTAAGCACAAAACAATCATCAAAAACTCAATTTCCTATAAAATTGACATCATATGAACACTAAAAACAATGGAAACATGAGTGTTATCAACTCCCCCAAACTTAAGCCATTGTTCGTCCTCGAATAATGAGAAGAACACAATCAATAACACGAATGGGTAAGAAATCTAGCTCATCGATGCCTCCGAATAATAAAGAATGATATAATTCTCAAATCCTCAATAATTAAGCACAAAATTCACCAACAAACACAACCTATAGCAAAATCAACCTTGACATTCCAAACAATTGAATCTCATAAGGTATGTGTATCACTCAACTCTCAATTTATGGAACGGGACGTGTATACTCTCATCGAATTCAATGCAATGCAGATCTCTTACCATAAGCTTGCCAATCATCTACAATCTCCATCGCTAATAGTGTGCCAGGATTAAGATCAAAAAGGTCTTTTTCTTTAGGTTATAATGTAGGGACATTGGTTTAGGTAGGAAATATAGGCTAAGTGACTCAAAATAATTTAAGAACACCAACCTTATAGCTTCACAAATCACAAATCAAGTATGGAATAAATTCCATCTTCCACCCAACTATATCACCATAATCAACACAACTCAAGGGATTTAATCATCACAATACAGAACTAACCACTCTTTTATACTCTCCATTTATTTCCAACACACGAAGTCGATTATCTAACAACACTCTCAATATACACTCGACTTCACACTTTTCTTTTCTTTGAACAATTTTTTTTTCTTTTCTTTGAACAACTTTCTAGAGCTTATAAGAGTAAATAGTAGCTCAATATCATCCCTTCTTTTTCACAACCCACTATGAATATTCACCACACGAAGATCCTCATATACTTCATCACCCCCTATCATCCGACTAAAGAATAAAAGCTAAATAGGCTCAAAGAGGATAACAAATGATAATTTTTTTTTCAAGGATAGTGTTTGGGAAAAATTGTGGCTAACAAAAGATGGCCTAAAATCATCTCATAATCATGGGCACAACAGCAACCTCAACACAGAAACCATGGCAAGTTCTAGAAGATCACCACATGCAATGACAAAACTCACAACAAAGAATAAACTGTGTATGATAAACAGTTATGGCTCAAAATCTCACAGGTTTATTCAACGTCCAAAAGTCAAGGTCAAAATCACTATAGAATTATGCAAATTAGTTCCAATTATGCTTAAATCATCAAAGAAAATCAAACTCCAAATTTTTTTTCACATAAATCATCATTGGCATCTCACCAGAAATCTAATGGAGCAATAATCATCTCAAAAACAATCACAAACACACACCACCAACCAAGCAGGATAAAACAATAAAGCCAACAAAAATAATAAAAGTGATACACATATCTACTCTCACCCCCCTCCCCCAAACTTATTACAGAACATAAGTTCGAAAATAAGTTTGGAGGGATGATGATATGTGTGTCACTACTCACAGAAAAATATGCTCCATGGTGGTGGTATGAACAAAGCGCGAGTTCCCTCATCTTCCAAGCTCAACACTGCACTAAACTCCCAAAGAAAACAACAAAACAAAAAGAAACAAAAAGAAACTAAAAGAAAGAAAAACAAAACAAAGAAAAACAGTTGGGTTACCTCCCAACAAGTGCTTAATTTAACGTCTAGAGCTCGACGATACCTCATGGTCTCAATGAACATCAAACGCTGCGGGCGTGACAGACCGCCTAACACGAACAGAGACAGAGGACTCATGCGCATCAGCTGCGTGAAAGATAACGCTTCCATTGGGCACATCTGTCATAGCCCTCCCCGTAGCTAACAATGATCGACCAAGAATCAATGGCGGATTTGTATCTTCAGGAATATCGAGGACCAAGAAATCCGTAGGGAAGACGAGCTTGTCAACCTTCACAAAGATGTCTTCAAGCTTTCCTCTCGGCTTCACTCTTGATCTATCCGCCATCTGAATCTCTATTGAGGTCGGCTTGAGATCTCCAATTCTCAACCGCTTGAAAACAGAGATGGGCATCACATCGACACTAGCCCCTAAATCGCAAAGAGCCTTGGGAAAGAGCTCTCCTCCAATCTCGCACTCAATGGTGAAGCTACCCGGATCTTTCTTCTTCGAAAGTAGCTTCATTGGCAGCTCAGTGCCCACAGCTGTCGCCTGCGAGATTTTCCTATCCTCATGACCCATCTTCTTGGTGTGAACGACTGCCTTTTTTTCTTTATCATTGGTAGAGGAACGGATATTGGCAGAGAAATGGTTGATTTCTCTGCTCTGGCTGTTGAGTTCTGAACTTTGCTTCGCTGCTCTGCTATCTTGAGGCTCTGCACGCCGGTCTGATTCTTCAAGTAGCCTCTCTAGCTCATCCACTATGCATCTATGCTCTGTCTCCTCGGGATTGGCAATTTTTTTCTCATTCTTGCAATGGGGGATCTCCAGCTTGATTTCCTTGGCATCCTTGCCGTCCCTTTGCTCTAGCCGATCCCGCTGCTCTGGCCCGCTTCTCACTTGAATTGCGTTACACTTTTTGCTCGGCTTCTCAGCACACTGCTCTTCAAGCACCTTCCTCTTCATCAGCCTACGGGGAAGTGGACCCTTTGGAAAGTATTCCCTAAGTGGAAAAAGAGCCTTGTGTGGTTCCTCAATCAGAGATTCATGCTCCTTGCTCGTCTCCTCACAGTTTTCCAGGAAAAATTCAATCGCTTCCTCATCTTTAGGAGACACAGTGTCATCAAAAATCGCATTGCATTTGCCCTTTGGATTGACAGTAGTGTTGCTCGGGAATTGACTCGACTTGTGCTGCGCGGCTGCTTGGTTGGCAATCTGACCAATTTGAGTCTCCAACATCTGCACTTGCTTGGACAGTGCTGAGAAATTTTTTTCAATATGACCCACTTGGAACTCCAAATTGGTCATTCTTGTATTAACAGTTGTCTTCATAGTAGACATCTCTGTTAACATCTGCTGCATCATATCCAACATTTGAAATTGAATTTGCTCAATAGTTGCCATCGTATGCAGTGCCTGAAAAAAAATGAGAAATAAAAAAAAATAAAAATAAAAAGAAACAGTAAACGCCTGAAGTACTACCTAGTCCTATCGGAAATATTAAAGCAACTTCTAATCAATCCCCGGCAACGGCGCCAAAAAGTTGATCACTAATTTATTAGCAACAAAATACCGCAACTAACACGGTGCAATTGTAGCAAAAATTGGTAACCGAGTATCGTATCCACAGGGACTGATAAACGAAACGACTTTATCTATCTCCTAAACAAACTTAAGTAGTAGACAGGCAACAGAACGTAGAGATTGGTTGGCTTAAATTAAAATGCAAATAACGATAATTAAAATCACGTAAGAAATATCAAATATAAAAGACAACTGATAATAGGGATGTACTTTCACTAATCAACTACATGCATTTAATCTATTGATTTAATTACCAAATTTTAATCCAACCCTGATGAGAGATCACAAAACTATTCACAAGCTTCTCTAACGAACACCTATGAAAGTAGATTAATTTATCCCCCTTCACATTCAAGACTCTAAGGAATAAATTAACTCCCAAGCGTACACAAAGAATAGCTCCCTATAGTTTCACCTATCCCAATAAAGTGTCAAGGCTACTACTATAACATGCATTCCTGAATCGGCTGAACAATTATCGCATTCAAGACTCAAACTGAACAGCTAGACATGTAAATTATTGGCCAAATAATTCACAAGAAATTAAGCACCAGGAATCATGAATCACAAGTTGGAGGGCAAATTGATATCAATAAATCATACACACATAATTAATCAACTATGTACAAACCCTAGGTTCAGATGAAAGAACTAGCTGGACATCATAAAATAAAATAAAAGCATAAATAAAAGAAAGCAATTGAAATAAATAAAATAGATAAAACCCGGAAGAAATTCTGGATGAACAGCTTGAATCTTGAATCTTGCAGGAAAAGAAATCTAATCTATGAAAGCATTAAAATCCTAAGTCTAAAACTGAAAAATATGAAAAGAGGTAAAGAGATGTGAAAGGATGTGTCTAATAGGTCAGGGAAAGGACCTATATATAGGCACAGGAGATAAATACAGTGTAGAACTCGAAAATATTGAGAAAATCCGAAAATCCCGCAAAATCCCGAAAATTCGGAAATTCCCGTCGGGTACTATTCACTGCTGCGCGCGACTTTCTTGTTTCGGCCATATCTTTCTCGTCCGAACTCGGATTTGTGAACCGTTTGCGCCTACGAACTCGTATCGAGACGAACTACAACTTTCATTAAGATCAACAGTCCAAATTCGAACTCCATATTTCTGTAAAATTCATCAAAGTACGAGCAAGTAACATATTTCACAATATAAAGCAATTTAAGCACAAAACAATCATCAAACACTCAATTTCCTATAAAATTGACATCATATGAACACTAAAAACAATGGAAACATGAGTGTTATCAGTGCGCACCCTTGTCGGTTCCTGGCGTGATCGTGGTGCTTTGGAACTGGAATGGAATAACCCGCGAACCACCTATAAACCCGCCTCTCCCAATCCCCCCTCCGCATTTGACCTGGGTGTCATAGCCCAACTCAATGCCCTGAATGAGGCCGAACCCTTACCCTGTAGATACCTCGCCGAGAACAATTCGGCTTTGGCATACAACGGCTTATTTCCCCTATATCCAAAGAAATCAATAGGTAAAAATATGAATTAGAAAATATATTAACTTTTGTTACCTTGATTCTAACAGTGTAGAATTTTCATTTGCAGACATGGCTTGGAGGGCCAAGTGCGGGCTCGATTTGGCTGCCGCTGCTTCTCCCACCCGCAGCGGGGAACATGGCTCGAGGGGCTCTGCTTCCTGCCCGGGCCCCTCAGAACAACCTACCATGCCCGAGGTGGAGGTCTCTCGCCCGGTAATAGAGACTTCTGGCAAGGAGAAGAGTGTGAAGGCCCTGCACACCTTCAGCTCAGAGGACCCGGAGGTTGATGTCAGTGGCCTAGTTCATAGGCGCAGACGTTCTGGCACCGGTGGGGTATCTGGTGCTGGTGAAGAAAATGTCCTTGTGGTGGACATTATTGACGAAGTTCCCTCTCCCAACTCAGCTCAAGACATCGCCACTCCCGAGCTCACGAAGAAAAGGAAGAGGGGCTCTCTGATCTCCCTGGGTGAAAAGGAAAAACAAGGGGACCTGAAGAGGGCCAGCAAGTCCATGGAGCCAGCGAAGAAGTCTGCTGGTAGTGTGAAGACTCTCTCCTCTGCCGCCAAAAAGGGCAAAGGCAAAGTTGTGGCCCCTCCTATTGAGGAGTCAGAGGATACTATTCCTGGCCCGATTTCAAATTTATCGGGGCAGGAATTTGTTGATGCCTTGTCCGCCCGTGTTCACTCGAAGGACAAGGAGAAAGTAGAGAAATTGCCACGCGAGACACTGACCAGTCAGCTTGGCCAGTTGGCTCTTCAGGTACCTCGCATCTTGTACTTTTATTTTAAAAATTTAAGTTACTAACCTCTTGACTGTTCTGGTGGAACCCACTTTTCTGACGAAAACCATTCCTCTGGAGAGGATTATTTCTCTATTCTGACATTACTTATTTTATTTCCTCGCAGGTGGAGTCTCGGCTCTGGGGAGCTATCTAGTGCATCCACGATTATGATGTGCTGGAGAAAGAGAGAGAAAAAGAGCAGGCTGAAGTCGCCAAGCGCGATGACGACGTCACCGGGGTAGTGGAGCGTCTGAGCGGAGCTGAGGCGGAAATTGCTGAGTTGAAGGCCAAGCTGGCCCAAGTAGAGGTGGAGAAATCGTCCCTGGCCTCCGAGCTTGCAAGGGTGACGAAAGAGAGCCATGAGAGCCTTGCCAGATTCAAGGCGGGGTACGAAAGAGACTACAAGGAGGCCAGGCGTGGCTGGAGAAAAACACTTATGGAGGCTCAGAACCGTGCTTATGTCCTAGGAGCGCGAGATCAACGTCTGGAGTATTTCTTATCTCCACAAGGCCAGCACTTCCTGGGGGTGATGTTGGAGGGCACCTTGGCGGTCTTCAAACGAACTCCCGAGTATCTGGAAGACTTTGGGCCCCTATTTGCTTACGTGATAAAACAATCCGCCACGAAGGCGTTGGAGATGGCGGGGGCGTCCCCGGAGCAGCTTGCTACCCTGGACCTGCCGGCCTTGATGGAGAACATCAAGGATGAAGACGTGAACAAACTGATGGGGATCCCTGCAAATTCCCCGAAGAAGCCGGTATGGTGGTATCCGGTACTGGAGAAGGCTCTTCCCTATTTTGCCTTTGGGGTCGGGCCTGACTCATTGCCCTCTGCTCCAATGTATATGCCTGCCTTCTCTGCTTCCCTGGTGGACTTCGTGAACCGGTTGCGGGATCCCACTGGCAATAGCACCTGGACAATTGCTCAATACAGCATGGCGCATCCCCTGCCCTCTGATCTAGCGGCCTCGGCCTTTGAAGAGTCTGCTTCCTCCTCCTCCGCAGTGGATCAACTTTTTGTCCTGTACAGAGATGAGAAATCATACGTGCAAGAAGCTGTGAAGCTGTTGGATGTGGAAGCCCGTCTCCCTAAGACGAAGGAAACTGGCATGCTGCCGGTGTTTGCAGAGGGAGCCCCTTCTGGCCAGGTTTCTGCAAGTGGTGTCCCTCCTCTGGTTTCTTCTGCCTCCGCTCCCGCTTCCTCTGCTCATGCTCAAGATGAAGGAATATTAAATTGAATTAACGTTCCACTTTGCCCGATGATCGTTTCTTGGTTATTATTAATTTATCATACAATGATTAAATCCTAACATGCTTCTATGAATTTAACAGCTGCACACAGGTGTTAGGAAAACTTACTTGAGAATCGGATGCACAAACTGTTGATGATCGTGTCGAAAGGATCTGACTCCAGCTCTGATCTTCTCGACTGTATCCCGCTCAATTCCCAACGTTGGATGGACAACGAGCTATGGAAATTCCCAAGACAGAAAATCACTCACGTTCTCTGCGCCTATTTCTGCTCTCAAAACCCTAATTTTTATCAGTGTGTTTTTCCTGAGAGCTGACAGTTGTATTTAATAATACAGAAAAGGAGGAGGGGGCGGCAGTTTCTAGTGAGGGCCGAAAATCTGCCCTACTTGGGCTAGGAGACATTGGGCCAGCCCAGGGACCAGATACAAGGAATAAAGATGGGCCTCAAATAAATTAATTTATCTATGGTCAGCCCAGACCATAATTAATTTATAAATATCAGTTCATTCCACTAGAGAACCGATACTGACTTACCCCTTTATTGCCGGTGATGAGTCGGGGCTTGTATTTAGACTTATTAAATCTCCGTATTTAAAATATCCGACATCCATTAATTAATTAGAGCTCTGACAGCTTAAATTAATTAATCTCTTAATAATTCCTTAAGCAGTACCACTCAAACTTTATTATTGCGCCTGAACTTAATCAACCTGCAGGGTTTAGCGCAGTAAACCTTATTGAGCTCCTTAAGGGGATGTCATTATCCTATACCGGATACGGGTACTAATACAGATAATCAAATATCATATATCAACCGCTATCACCCAAGATACAGAGTACTCGAGTTAGTATATAACTTTCACCCATAGTAAGTCAAAGTGATATACGAATTAATATATATATCTGAATACTTATTAGTATTAAGATTTATAAGTCAACGAGATCTTGATTCTTCACTTAAGTCAGATAGAAGAATACATCTCAAACTGTGGTCCTATCAATACGTAATGACGTACCAGTATAGACAAGTAGCCAAGACAAACTACTTCCATCTATACTGCAGCCTAAACCAATAACTTGTCCTAGAGTTATTTCGGCTGTGATCATATTATATCTCTTAAGGTTATTCCAATTATATGGTCTTCTGTGATCTACAACACACCATATAATCTACTTATATAGAGATACAGAACATACATATGCAATCATGAACACAATCAGATAGGAGATAAGTATATTGAAAACAGGAATCATTGTATACAAGCATAAAGTTCTTGCTTTCAGTATACAAATCCAACAATCTCCCACTTATACTAAAGCAAAACTTTTAGTATACAATGTGTCTAAATACTAGCTATTACAAAAACTTCACTTCATCTCTCCCACTTATACTGAAAGTTTTTCTCTAAGTGGGTGGCATCAACCGCAATCCCATCCCTCGAGCATGCTTCTCATAGGTCTTTTGCGGTAAGCTTTTCGTGAAAGGATCAGCTAGGTTCTCCAATGTATCAATCTTTTCTACTAGCACATCTCCTCTGTTTACGATTTCTCGTATGATGTGGTACTTTCTCTCTATGTGTTTTGACGCCTTGTGGCTCCTGGGTTCCTTAGAATTTGCCACTGCACCCGAGTTATCACAATAAATTATGATACTCTTAGGCAAATTAGGGACCACTCCTAGATCCAAGAGGTAGTTCCAGAACCATACAGCCTCCTTAGCAGCTTCCGAAGCTGCTACATACTCGGCTTCCATGGTGGAGTCTGCAATGCACTTCTGCTTTGCACTCCGCCACGATACGGCTCCACCTCTCAAGGTAAACACATAACCAGAGGTAGATCTCTTCTCATCCCGGTCAGCCTGGAAATCCGAATCGGTGTAACCCAAAGGAAATAGACTGTCTGACTGGTAAACTAGCCTATAATCTTGAGTCCTCTTTAGGTACTTGAGAATATGTTTTACCGCAGTCCAGTGTCCTGGTCCAGAGTTCGACTGATATCTTGCAACCATGCCAACGACATAGCAAATATCAGGTCTCGTGCAGAGCATCGCATACATGAGGCTACCTACGGCGGAAGCATAGGGTATCTTCCTCATCTCCTCAACCTCACTAGGCGTCTTCGGACACATGTCCTTAGACAGAGGAATGCCATGTCTAAAAGGTAGCAAGCCCTTTTTGGCATTTTGCATGCTAAAACGAGCAATCACAGTATCAATGTAAGACGCTTGAGATAAGCTCAACATCCTTTTCTGGCGATCACAAACGACCTTGATCCCCAGGATGTACGCTGCATCTCCTAAGTCTTTCATTTGAAACTGTTCGGATAACCACTTCTTTATGTCTGATAATAGCTCAACATTGTTGCCAATGAGGAGGATATCATCTACATAAAGTGCAAGGAAAACCACGTCACCATTGGCATCTAAACGGTACACGCAACTTTCGTTCTCACAACGAGTAAATCCGTAGGATTTAATGACCTCGTCAAAACGTTTGTTCCACGACCTCGAAGCTTGCTTAAGTCCATAAATGGACTTCTTAAGCTTCCACACAAGATGCTCTTCGCCCTTCTTCACAAACCCTTCAGGTTGCTGCATATAGATGTCCCTTCCTTCTTCAAGGAAACCGTTTAGGAAAGCGGTCTTAACATCCATTTGCCAAATCTCAAGGTTCATGTGGGCTGCTATGGCAAGGAGTATTCGGATAGACTTGAGCATGGCAACCGGCGAGAAGGTCTCATCATAATCTATACCCTGTTCCTGGGTATAACCTTTCGCCACCAGTCTAGCTTTAAAAGCTGCGACTTCGCCATCTGAATCTCTCTTTCTCTTGTATACCCACCTACTACCTATAGCTAAAAAGCCATCTGGTAGTTCGGTCTTTTCGTATACATCCATAGCACCCATGGATTCTATCTCAGAAACCATGGCCTCGTACCAAGAATCTGCATCTTGATCTTTCATCGCTTGTCTATAGTTATCAGGGTCGACATCCTTTTGTTCATCAACAGGAAGTAGATCCGAAGATTCTCCCAAGAACATAAATCGATCGGGTTGAACTACAACCCTCCCACTACGACGAAGCGGTGGTGGTACAGCTGTGACAATGGTTTGTGCAGTGTCTTGTGGTGCATTCACTTGCACACTTGGCTGGGGTGATGGAATCGCCTGTCCATTGCCTTCGATTTCTTGAAGGACAATCTCAGACTTAGACTTGTGTTTATCTATATAATCCTGTTCCAAGAATCGTGCGTTGGTGCTAACAACCACTTTCTGATCCTTAGGATTATAGAAATAACCACCTTTCGTTCCCTTAGGATATCCTACAAACAGCATTACTTCACATCTAGGTTCCAATTTCTTCGCCTCCTTGTCTAGCACGTATGCAGGACAACCCCATATCTTTATATGGCTTAAGTTGGGCTGGCGCCCAGACCATAACTCGATAGGAGCTTTAGGAACCGATTTGGACGGTACTAGATTTAACAAGTAGGCCACTGTTTCCAAGGCATATCCCCAAAACGAAATAGGCAATGATGCATAACTCATCATTGATCTTACCATTTTCAAAAGAGTTCTATTTCTTCTCTCTGCTACACCATTCTGTTGGGGAGTACCCGGTGCAGTCAATTGGGATGTAATCCCTGAATGTGACAAGTATTGCAAGAACTCGTTCCCGAGGTATTCGCCACCGCGATCAGACCGCAATGACTTGATAGATTTACCCAATCTCTTCTCCACCTCCGCCTTGAATTCTTTGAATTTCTCAAAGCATTCAGACTTGCGTTGAAGTAGGTAAATATACCCATATCTTGAGTAATCGTCAATGAAAGTGACGAAGTACTCATACCCTCCACGAGCTCTAGTGGACATCGGTCCACACAAGTCAGAGTGAATCAATTCTAACACATGCGAGGCCCTATTCCCCTTGGCCTTAAAAGGCCTTGCCGTCATCTTTCCCTCTATACAGGATTCGCAGGTTCTAAATGGAACAACTTGAAAGTCTTTCAAGACTCCATTTGAAACGAGCCTTTGGATCCTATTTAGATTGATGTGGCCTAATCTTAGGTGCCACGCATGCGTATATTGTTCATGAGAATAATACTTCCTCTTATTCGGATTTGGAAGGATTTGTGATGTAGATGCAACATGGACAGAGTTGTTAATTGGACATATAATAGTATAGAGAGAGTTGTTCAAAATTCCAGAACAAATAGTCTTGTTATCTCTCATGATAGAAACACCCCTATCAAAAATAACAGAATATCCATTCAAAAACAATTTTGAAACAGAAATTATGTTCCGCCGAAATTTCGGCACATACAAAATATCTCTCAAAACTAAAATGTCATCACCAAAACATAAAGATAAATCTCCAATAGCAACAGCTGCGACCTTCGACGCATTGCCCATGGAGATGGTGATCTCATCACTTGCTAGCTCCCTTGTTGGGTTGAAGCCCTGCAAGGTGTAACAAACATGGTCAGTTGCCCCCGTATCCACTACCCACGAATGAGTAGAAAACGAAGCTAAACATGTTTCTGTTACTAAAACTTGTGACGTACCTTGTCCCTTTGCCTTGAGCACTGGACAATCTTTCTTCCAATGCCCAACCTTGCCGCACTTGAAGCACTTTCCCTTGGCCGTTGGCTTGTTCACGCCGCCGGTAGGGCCATCTACTTTGGCTTTACCGCTCCCACTAGCCTCATGGTCATGCTTGCCCTTTGGACCTTTTCACTTCTTTTTCCCGCCTTTCGACGAAGAAGTAGATCCCTTGGCAGCAACAAGGACCTCTTTCCCATTGCGCGTGCCCATGACTCCCTCCGCCGAAACTAGAGCATTCAATAACTCATTGAGAGTATAGTTGGCCTTGCTCATAACGACGTTGAGTCGGAAGTTCTCATAGGTTTTGGGGAGAGTGTTGAGGATGATATCGACCTTGGCTTCGCCTTCGATACCCCCTCCTAGCAGATCAAGCCTGTCAAACAAATTTGTCATATGCATGACATGATCGTGCACCGAGCTGCCCTCGCTCATTTTACAAGATAAGATTTCTCTCATCAAGTTAAAACGAGCAGACCTCTCGGACTCCCCATAAACCTCCTTGAGGTTTAACATGATTTCAGCCACGTCATTCATGACCTGATGCTGGAGTTGCAAAGTTTGTGACATAGTCATCATAATATAGCACTTGGCCATATTATTTTACTTGTGCCACCTTTTATGCGTTTCTCGTTCCGCATTAGTGGACTCATCAGTTAAGGGCGCGGGACGTGGAGTAGTAAGCACAAAACTGTGCTCATCAGCGTCAAGAATATACATAATATGGCGTTTCCATTCGGTGTAATTTGGACCGATGAGAGGATTGTTTGCTAGAATGTTAATAATTGGAGACATAGACATATCTGAAAGTAAACAAATAAACATGTAAGAACATGAAGCACATAATTCGTAACAATAATTTTGTAACCTTTTGATAAAATAATATTAGTGAAACCTCCAACGGCTCAAAGAATTCCACATGTAAGCCACGTTCGTGTGGACGTTTACACATGAATTCCTCAACCAGACTATTTACCTAGTCATTTAATTTCTATCCATGTCAACTTAACCTTTTGACCAAAGAAATTAATAGTTGGACTCATAACTAGACCATATCATATTCAAGAAGGGACTCCGTTGGGGAGTTGTACATTGTACTTGAAATGATATATAAACAATAACCACAATTTAACCTTGATGATTAAATTCTTGAAATTAGCATACTCACTAGGACCATACCGCTTTCAATTTAATCTCTTGGTTATCTTATTTAAAATCCATCCTCTAAAGTACTCATGAGAATTACACGAGTAAGCCACGTTCGTGTGGACGTTTACCGCATAGCTCCCACTACTTAAATGGATTTAAATATTTTTAGTAGAAACCTCAACTTGACAAACTTGTGAAATTAAATACAAAGTAAGCCACGTTCGTGTGGACGTTTACTCATATTCTCAATCACTTTGTCTTGAGGCCGCATGTGGAGGTCTTATAATAATTTTTAATTGCTTAAAAATTATTAAAACTGTTTAGTCTTTTTAACTTCAAAAGGTTTAAACATGCTCAAGCACATAATCCTAATCATGCTTTTCTAGAACGCAACATGTAAAACATGCTCGCAGAATTCTAAAACATGCTTAAGAAAACGATAAACCTACTATCATGCTTGTCTAAGCGCAGTTAATAAACAAATATTAACAAGCAAAGACGTGCAAAAGCAGGTAAAGAGCATAAGGGATTAACAACCACGACATGCAAAGAACAGTAATAAAAGAATTAAATCTTCGCGGCCCATTCGTGGAATCCCAACATCTATTCTATTACAAAATAAAATAGAAAACAAGCCCAAAACTGAATAAAAAACTCGGCCCGAACACATGGGCCCGTCAAGCTAGGGTTTGGGCCCCCTAGGGTTTGAAACGCAGCTAGGGTTTGAGAAACCCTAGCCGCCGCCGCCTAGCCTCGACAGCAACCGATCCAGCGCGGCAGCAGCAGCCCCGGCGTGGTGGCAGCCGCCTCGGCTCGGCAGCCTCGGCAATCCTCGCGCAGCTGCAGTCGGGCAGACGGCCGAGCAGTGCGGCGCTGGGCGCGCTGCACGCAGCCAGCAGGCACGCGCGCGCACGGCCCCAGCACGCCCAGCCCTCGTCCCTCGTCGACTCCAGCAGCAGCACTCGGCGCACAGCGACAGCAGCGGCAGCAGGTCTCTCGGCGTGGACAGCAGCAGCAGCGGCAGCGGCAGTGCGTCGCCTGCCGGGCACGCCGCTCGCATAGCGCGCAGGCACTGCCCGAGGCGCGCGCTGCCCCCATCGCTCGCCTCCTCCTCGCCCTGACCCACACGAACAGCAGCAGCAAGGGCACACGGCGCCTGCCCAGGCGCGCGACACACAGCGCGCAAGCGCTCGTGCGCGCGCAGCCCTCGGCGCTGGCGGCCTTGCTCGCTCCGTGCCCGTTGCGCCTCCTTTACTCCAAACACCGTTCCTCGTTGTTGATTCGTCGTCATCCTCGTTTCGTTCCTCGGTTTTACAGATTTACAACGGAAAAACAAATACAATTGAAATTCTAATCTAACCACGGATTTTCTCGTGGTGAAAAACGATTACAACGTCAAACCGACGTATCCCACGAATCAACAAGCCACGAAGAACAACAGCAGTAAAAACAACGCACATTATTAATCGTACATAAATTAATAATAGAGCCAAGAAATTAATCCTGGGCTCTGATACCAATTGAAGGAATATTAAATTGAATTAACGTTCCACTTTGCCCGATGATCGTTTCTTGGTTATTATTAATTTATCATACAACGATTAAATCCTAACATGCTCCTATGAATTTAACAGCTGCACACAGGTGTTAGGAAAACATACTTGAGAATCAGATGCACAAACTGTTGATGATCGTGTCGAAAGGATCTGACTCCAGCTCTGATCTTCTCGACTGTATCCCGCTCAATTCCCAACGTTAGATGGACAACGAGCTATGGAAATTCCCAAGACAGAAAATCACTCACGTTCTCTGCGTCCCTTTCTGCTCTCAAAACCCTAATTTTTATCAGTGTGTTTTTCCTGAGAGCTGACAGCTGTATTTAATAATACAGAAAAGGAGGAGGGGGCGCCAGTTTCTAGTGAGGGCCGAAAATCTGCCCTACTTGGGCTAGGAGACATTGGGCCAGCCCAGGGACCAGATACAAGGAATAAAGATGGGCCTCAAATAAATTAATTTATCTATGGTCAGCCCAGACCATAATTAATTTATAAATATCAGTTCATTCCACTAGAGAACCGATACTGACTTACCCCTTTATTGCCGGTGATGAGTCGGGACTTGTATTTAGACTTATTAAATCTCCGTATTTAAAATATCCGACATCCATTAATTAATTAGAGCTCTGACAGCTTAAATTAATTAATCTCTTAATAATTCCTTAAGCAGTACCACTCAAACTTTATTATTGCGCCTGAACTTAATCAACCTGCAGGGTTTAGCGCAATAAACCTTATTGAGCTCCTTAAGGGGATGTCATTATCCTATACCGGATACGGGTACTAATACAGATAATCAAATATCATATATCAACCGCCATCACCCAAGATACAGAGTACTCGAGTTAGTATATAACTTTCACCCATAGTAAGTCAAAGTGATATACGAATTAATATATATATATCTGAATACTTATTAGTATTAAGATTTATAAGTCACCGAGATCTTGATTCTTCACTTAAGTCAGATAGAAGAATACATCTCAAACTGTGGTCCTATCAATACGTAATGACGTACCAGTATAGACAAGTAGCCAAGACAAACTACTTCCATCTATACTGCAGCCTAAACCAATAACTTGTCCTAGAGTTATTTCGGCTGTGATCATATTATATCTCTTAAGGTTATTCCAATTATATGGTCTTCTGTGATCTACAACACACCATATAATCTACTTATATAGAGATAAAGAACATACATATGCAATCATGAACACAATCAGATAGGAGATAAGTATAGTGAAAATAGGAATCATTGTATACAAGCATAAAGTTCTTGCTTTCAGTATACAAATCCAACACAAGATTCCTCCGTCCCTCCCGCTTGATGGCTTTAATTTCCTTTTTGACTCGGCAAACATTCTTGTAACCTTTTAATTTCTAAAAACTTGGTACTTACCTCTGATGTTCGATGTACAGCTTGTCCCTTTGGCATTTTCTTTTGAATGGAATTACTTCATCGTTTGTCTTGCCTTTTAGATTTCTGTGCTGCTTCTACTTTCCTTCGTATTTCGTGTTATTTTTGTTGCCCGCTGATGTTGAGTTTGCATTCCCGGATCTCCAACTGTGGTATATATTTTTGGTATTGATGTTGATTTCTGTCTTTGTTGAAATTTGAGTGACTCCTCTGCTGGGCATTTCTTTAGTTTAGCCCTCCGTACTAGCTTCAAACGTTTCTCTGATCTTCTCCTTTGGGGTTTCTCTGATTTTTGCTTTGGGGGTTCCGCTGATTCCTCTAGCAAGGATTTTGGTGACTCCTCTGGCGAGGATTTTGGCTGACTCCTCTGGCGAGGGTTTTGCTGACTCCTCTGTCGAGGATTTTGGTGACTCCTCTGGCGAGGATTTTGGCTGACTCCTCTGGCGAGGGTTTTGCTGACTCCTCTGTCGAGGATTTTGGTGACTCCTCTGGCGAGGATTTTGGCTGACTACTCTGGCGAGGGTTTTGCTGACTCCTCTGTCGAGGATTTTGGTGACTCCTCTGGCGAGGATTTTCGCTGCCTCCTTTGGCGAGGGTTTTGCTGACTCCTCTGTCGAGGATTTTGGTGACTCCTCTGGCGAGGATTTTGGTTGACTCCTTTGGCGAGGATTTTGCTGACTCCTCTGTCGAGGATTTTGGTGACTCCTCTGGCGAGGATTTCGGCTGACTCCTCTGGTGAGGATTTTGTTGCTGCTTCCCATTCAAGCATTCATTTGCTGCTTCCCATCCAAGCTTTGAGCACTCTGCGCGGAGCATGGAAGACCCAGGGGGTGCAACCAACTTTCGCGGCTTATGATTAAAAGAACACCCTGCACGGAGCATGGAAGACCCGGGGGGTGCAACCAACTTTCGTGGCTTATGGTTAAGTGCAACCTCTGCACGGAGCATGGAGGACCCGGGGGGTGCAACCAACTTTCGTGGCTTACGATTAAGTGCAACCTCTGCGCGGAGCATGGAGGGCCTAGCCGGCGCAACCAACTTTCGCGGCTTACGATTAAGTAGTAACCCTCTGCGCGGAGCATGGAGGACCCGGGGGGTGCAACCAACTTTCGCGGCTTACGATTAAAAGAACACCATGCACGGAGCATGGAAGACTGGGGGAGTGCAACCAACTTTCGTGGCTTACGGTTAAAGTGCAATCTCTGCGCGGAGCATGGAGGACCCGGGGGGTGCAACCAACTTTCGCGGCTTACGATTAAAAGAACACCCTGCACGGAGCATGGAAGACCGGGGGTGCAACCAACTTTCGTGGCTTACGGTTAAATGCAACCTCTGCACGGAGCATGGAAGACCCGGGGGGTGCGACCAACTTTCGTGGCTTACGATTAAGTGCAACCTCTGCGCGGAGCATGGAGGGCCTGGCCGGCGCAACCAACTTTCGCGGCTTACGATTAAGTAGTAACCCTCTGCACGGAGCATGGAAGGCCCGGATGGCGCGACCAACTTTCGCGGCTTACGATAGCATCCCTCTGCGCGGAGCATGGAAGGCCCGGATGGCGCGACCAACTTTCGCGGCTTACGATAGCATCCCTCTGCTCTGGTGGCAGCGTGATCCCTCTGCGCGGAGCATGGAAGGCCCGGATGGCATGACCAACTTTCACGGCTTACGATAGCATCCCTCTGCTCTGGTGGCAGCATGATCCCTCTGCTTTCCCTTTATTTGCTTAGAAGCAATTTTGAATTTGTAAATTAGGGATTACGGGTATACACCCTACTCCCCCCTCTGGTGACATGTGCAATGCCTCTGCATGAACATGTTAAGTAAAATATGCAATGTGAAAAAACGATAATGAAAAATGCACGAGACAAAACCGGGAAATTCCCTAGAACCACGTATCCAATTTTATTGATATCATGGCCCCGAACCTCGTTAAAACCCCTGTGGGGAAAAAGAGTATTCGGTCTACAATTTCATCATTTCTGCTGAGTAGCAGTTATACATAGAACTTTTTGAGAGTGTTGATATTCCACGGTGTAGGGAGAGCTCTGTCGTCTGGATCCGACAATATGTACGCTCCTCCACCCAAGACCTCTGTGATGATGAACGGGCCTTCCCAATTAGCTTCGAACTTGCCCACTGCCTTTAATGCATCAGCTCGCTTAAGGACCAGGTCGCCCTTGGATAATTTTCTTGCTCTGACTCTCTTGTCGTATCCTGCCTTGATAATACTCTTGTACTTTGCTGCTCGGATCCGGGCTTCATCCCTCTGTGCTTCCACCAAATCCAACTCTGCTCGGCGGAGTTCGGCATTGTGCTCAGTGTTGTAGGTTGTAATCCGATATGACTCCAACCTTGCCTCCGCTGGTATCACCGCATTAGATCCATACACCAGAGTGAATGGTGCTTCGCCAGTGGCTGTCTTTGGGCTAGTGCGGTAAGCCCAAAGTACAGTGTCTAACTTCTCGACCCATTTGCCTCTACTTTGATTCAGCCTCTTCTTAATCCCTTCGCATATTGTCCTGTTGGCCAACTCCACTTGTCCGTTCGCTTGCGGATGAGCCACCGAGATAAATCGTTGGGTGATGTCCATCCGATCACAGAAATCTGCAATCCTCTGCCCAGTAAATTGGGTTCCGTTGTCCGACACGATGTCCTGGGCACGCCAAATCTGCAGCATATATTCTGCCAAATGAAGCGCTCCACAGTCACCTCATCGATTTTCCCCACAGCCTCAGCCTCGACCCACTTAGAGAAGTAGTCCACCGCTACAAGCAGAAAGCATTTGCCCCCTGGTGCCGTGGGCAGCTTCCCGACTATGTCGATACCCCACTTGTCGAATGGACATGCAGCGTACATAACGCCCATAGGTTCCCCTGGAATGTTGATTCTCCCGGTGTGTCTCTGGCAAGCCTCACACTTGCGGACGAACTCTCTGGCGTCTTTGTTGATGTTAGGCCAGTAGAATCCTGCTCGAATGATTTTGCGTACAAGGTCCCGGAATCCCGTGTGACCACCACAGCAACCTGCATGAACTTCGTTTAAAGCAAAGTTAGGCTTCCTCTGGAGATAAGCATTTTAGTAAAGGCTGAGTAAAGGATCGTTTGTAGAGTTGGTCATTAAGCAAGCAATAATTTTCGTATCAGGCCCTCTGATTAGTTTCTCTGTTCAACCGCTCCCCTGTCTTAAGGAAGTGTATAATTGGAGCCCGCCAGTCGTCTCTGATCTCTACGGAGAAGACTTGTGAAGTCCCCATCTCTCTGGTATCACAGAGTAAAATAATCTCGTCGCTCCACGTCTGCTCTACTGCACTGGCCATGCGTGCCAATAAGTCCGCTTTTGTGTTTTCCTCCCGGGAAATTTGCTCAATCTTAAATTCCGTGAACCTTTCTTTCATCTCGCTGATTTTGCAATGGTACGCCTTCATCCGCTGGTCTTTGACATTATAGGCCCCTAACAACTGTTGAGCTACTAACTGGGAGTCTGTCTTGATGATGACACATTCGGCCTTGAGTTCGGACAGAATATGCGCCCCTCTGACCACAGCCTCATATTCAGCCTCATTGTTGGACAACCGGCACGCGAATTTGATGGCGAACTGGTATATCCCATAACCTGGGGAGGTGATGTACACCCCAATTCCACATCCCTCCTTCGTTACTGATCCGTCCACGAAAGCAACCCAAAACTCTGGCAAAGGACGGCGAGTTGTTTCTTGTATGAAATCTGCTAAAGCTTGTGCTTTGATCGCCGTTCTCGGCTCATACTCCACATCATATTCCCCCAACTCCACAGCCCATTTGACCATTCTTCCCGACAAATTCGGCCGCCCCAACACTTGTCTAAAAGGTAGGGCAGTGCGCACCACTACCCGATGTGATAAAAAGTAAGGCCTCAACTTTCTTGCCGTGACCATGACTGCTAGAGCAGCCTTCTCTATCTCTGTGTAATTCAATTCAGGACCCTGGATGATTCGGCTGATGAAGTAGATAGGTTTCTGGTGACTTCCCTCCTCTCTGATAAGCACAGAGCTGATTGCATCTTCCCCCACTGCTATGTATAGATACAACGTTTCTCCCGGGTCCGGCTTGGTCGGAGTCGGGAGCTTTGCTAGATATACCTTGAGATCCTCAAATGCCGCTCGGCATTCCGCTGTCCATAGAAATTTAGTGCCCTTCCTTAAGATTTTGAAAAACGGCATGCTCCGCTCTGCTGACCGTGATTTAAACCTGCTCAGAGCAGTGATGCGCCCGTTCAGAGTCTGCACTTCCTTGATCCCTTTGGGTGGTGTCATTTCCATGATGGCCTTGACCTTCTTCGCGTTGACCTCGATCCCTGCAGGGGTAACCTTGTAGCCCAAAAATTTGCCTGTTGTGACCCCAAAAGTGCATTTTGCTGGATTCAACATGAGCCGGTGTTTTCTAACAACAGTAAAGATCTCTTCCAAGTCAGATACATGGTCCTTCGCCCTGATACTCCGCATGAGCATGTCATCCACATACACTGAGATATTTTTGGAAAGCTGTTCCTTGAAGACTTTTTCCATCATCCGCTGATACGTGGCTCCCGCATTTTTCAAGCCAAACGGCATACTTCTCCAGCCGTAAACCCCACAACAGACGGCGAAGGCTGTTTTGGCAATGTCTCCTCTGTTCATTTTAATCTGATGGTATCCCTGATACGCGTCCATCATAGATAGTAAGGCGCATCCCGAAGTGGCATCCACCAGCTGGTCAATCCTCGGCAGAGGATAGTGATCCTTTGGGCAGGCAGCGTTCAAGTCTCTGAAGTCCACACACATCCTCCAAGTATTTGTTTTCTTTGGTACCATCACAGCATTCGAGATCCATTCTGGATATTGCACCTCCTCAATGTGCCCTGCTTCCAACAGCCCTTGGACCTGCTCCCTGATTGCAGCGTCCTTCTCGGCCCCAAAATTCCGTGTTCTCTGTTTTACTGGCTTAACTTTAGGATCCACGTTGAGGCAATGCTCTGCCAAGCTTCTGTCTATTCCCTTGAGATCGGCGGTACTAAATGCGAACACATCCGCATTTCGACGCAAGCAATTGATGAGCTCGTCTCTGACTTGATCACTCATGGAAGACCCAATTTTGGTCTAGAAGCCCTCCTTCCCTGGGAATAACTCGATCGTGTTACAAACATCACTTGTAGAAACCAGAGTGGTCTTCTCTGTACTATCCCTATCCTTCAATAAGTCTGCCAATTCCTGACGCTCCTCTGTCGGGGCATGTACCTCGCCCACTTTCCCCCTCTTCCGCATATCCGATCCCTCTGTCAGTCTTTCCCTTTTCTGCCCCGCTGAGTGTGTAAGCATTTGTACGTGGCAGGCTTTTGATGTTGTTTGATCACCACAAACTTCTCCCACTCCTCCCCCCTCGATGGGGAATTTCATTTTCAAGTGAAACATAGAGATCACCGCCCTGAATGCCATCAGGGCAGGCTGACCGAGTATTACATTGTAGGAGGGCTTTGGCATATCAACCACCAAGAACCTCACCATCCTAGTTTTGCTATTAGCAGCTGTAGTGCCGAGATTTAACGGTAACTCCACATAACCCAAAGGCATGACCATTTCTCCTCCGAACCCAAACAAAGGGGCATTCGTTGGCTCAATATGAACGTCGATTCCCATGTTTTGAAGGCACTCCCAATATAAGATATTCATCGCGCTGCCCGAGTCTACGAAGACACGGTGAACGATACATCCGGCAATGTCTGCCATAATAACCAGTGCATCAACGTGCGGGTACATTAGTGTACGTAGATCCTCTGCCCCAAAGGTGATCGTCGGCTCTTCTGCCGCGCTTGTAATCTCCATGACCCTTTTAGGATAGTATCCTGTTTTTACTGCTCTCACAACTTGTTTCTTAGCCCTATTTGACGTGGGCGTCCCGTTTTCTCCGCAAATCATATGAACTTCTCTCCTATACGGGGAAGGAGGTGCTTGTCTTTCTAGTCCCTCCCTGCGGTTATCCCAGTTGTCATCAGGTCTGCGATCCCTATTATTCCCTTGTTCTTGTCGCTGATCCTGGTTATTTCTCTGATCCCTCTGATCCTGCTGATCCCTCTGGTCCCTATGATCCCTCTGATCATTCCGCCTCTGGCCCTCGGTTCCTCTGTCGATGAACTGATCAAGATTTCCCTGACGAACCAGTAGTTCCAACTGGTGTTTAAGATGGCCACAAAATTTGGTATAATGTCCAAAGACATTGTGATACTCGCACAACTTATTGTTGGGACCCTCCTGCGGCGGCCCATCCCGGTAAGTCCCTGGTGCCCGGAAGAACGGTTGGTTTTTTATCAAATGGAAGATTTCCTCCTGTGGTTTGTTCAAAGGCGTGTACTCAGCAAATCGCGTGACCTCATTCACAGTACGCTGTTGATGGGGCGGCATTCCTCCCTGAGGTGGCAGTACCCTCGGAGGCAACCCTCTGAACGGTGCCCTGTCCTGGTGTCGCTGTCTTTCTGGTGCTTCCTCAGCTCTTTTAGCCTTATGTTTATCGTTTTCCGCTTTTCTCGCCATCCTGGCATCCTCCAACTGTAAATAGCCTAGCAACCTGGCCATAATATCGTCAAAATCCTTTGCTGGTCGAATCTGTAGCTCGTCAAAGAAGATCCCCGGCCTGAGCCCTCTGACATAGGCACAATTCTTGATTTGTGATTCCGCCTCTGGCACCTCCTGAGCGGCTAAGTTAAATCTGGCACTATATTCTCTCAGTATTTCATTTTGGTCCTGTTTGATATCCATCAGCGACAGAGCTGACTTCCCCACCCTTCGCGAGCTTGCGAACTGACATAAGAAGCGGGTCTGTAAATCCTCAAAGGAGTAAATAGAATTGGGGGCAAGCGTTCCGAACCATAGCTGAGCTGGTCCAGTGAGAGTAGTGGAGAAGATGCGGCACTTGATGCCCTCAGTATACATATGCAGTGTGACCAACCCCTCGAACCGATTGAGGTGGACTTCTGGATCAGTGGTGCCATCGTAATCCAGAGAAATAGGCTTGTAGCTTCTGGGTAGAGTATCTGCCAGAATATCGTCGGAGAAAGGACTGCGGTTGTTGATGGGATGGAACCTCGACATTTTGGCCCTTTTATCCTCCTTATGTCTACCATGCTCCATTCTTTCCTTTGGTGCGTCATGGGCGTGACGCTTGTGAACCCTGTGCCCTGGCTTGCCAGTAGAATATTCCAGCTCCCGCTCCTCTAACCTCTCTACACATAGCGTGATTTCTCTGAACGATGGGACCTCTCTGCCCTATACGACTTCTCTGCTCTGTTCGATTTCCCTGACCTCTGTCCTCTATCATCCCTCCGGGATTTCTCCCTCAGTGATTCTTCCAGATCCTCCAGCTGGTGTTTCAATTGCGACACCTGGTCCTTCAGTCGCTCTTTCTCCCTCGGCCTCTCCTCCTCAAACACGGGGGAGATGGACTGACTATCAGACTCGTCCACCCTCTCCTTCATGACAATGCTATTGAGCCGAGCTCGGCTCCCCTCTGGCCTTCTCTCTTGTGCCCTCTCGGTGGGTAACTTCTGTAGTTCCCCAATTGCCGCAGCCTGTTTGTTGATTACCGGATTGTTTACCTCCTGAGCTGCAGGGGGTGGGGCCTCAATGCCCTGCAGATTGGTCGCTCCTACCAAGGGAGTTACAGCGAGGGCGGTGGACAACAGGGGAGTCCCCAGTGCCTGACGCACGGCAGAGTAATGAAGCAGCGCCAGCATCTGTTCCGTCAGCCCAAAGTTGAGTTGCCCACCACCAGATGTGGGGACCAATCCTGGCATGTCTGATCCTAGTGTCACCAGAGCAGATCTCTGGAAAGTACCCGTTAACCCTGTTAGCGGAGTGGCTGGGATAGCCGGAAAACCTGGTGGCACAGTGAAGGTGGTGTTCCCCTGCAGGCTGTTGAACAATGAGGTAGGCACCTCATTGGTAAGAGCAGCGGAGTCGAACTCCTTCTCCAAGGTGCGGTGAGCATCAGAAGATCCCATGGTACCTACACATAAACAGAGTGAGAAGAAATCTAGACAACAAATGAATAGATCCTCCTTTATTGATTGAAATCCCGATATAAGAAATCCCGAACACCGGCACAGGGGCCGTTAAAAAATTCCCCTCAAGACAACTCTATGCCCTGGGAAATAAACCCAGGGCATAGATTGGAACAACAGAGCTCGAATAACAGAAGTTTTCCCCGTGAACTCGTGTTAAGATCCGGCAGAAGAAACAGGGTGTCAAGAGAACCAAAGTAAGAGACCCAAGGATAAACATAAACCGAGTAACCACCAAGAAACTTGTTAGCGCAATACGTTAGGCATGATATATATTATGCAAACAAACGAACATCATAACCCAAAATTACCACGATCGTGCGCTAAAAGAACTACAACACCCAAAAACAACAGAGTTATCACAGCAATCAGCTGGATTATTAGCCTAGCGCGTTAAAACAGGGTATGACACGAAGATTAGCCAAAGAAAATGTGGAGAACACCAATAATTATCACCCTTAAACGAAAAACACTCACAAATCCACAACGCAAGCCCAATCATAACAGAAACAGAGTACCACCCCATAATCCACCGATAGAAGACGAAAATTAGCCGTAAAAACACGTAAAACATCGATAATTAACACCCTTAAGCGAAAAACAGCCGCAAATCAATAGCGCAACCCCAGCATGACAGAAACAGAGTACTAAACAACTTTTCATCGGTGTGAATCCCACAAATCAACAGCAAAAACTCGGCACCACCAAAAACAGAGTACTATCCCACAATCCCCCGGTATAAACATCAGATCTGTAAATAAAACCCCAATTCTATGAAGAAATCCTGCATTCGCCTACAATTTAGACCGATCAATCGGTAAATAACCACAAATCCCCCCGATTCATGATTTAGAACCTTCACCACATTTCCCCATGCATAAAAAACGTAACTAAACATAGATCGCAGAAGATTAAAAGCACGTCAACTCGAAAAGCGCAATTAATGGATCGAAATCATCTGGGTGCCCGAATTATCGGCTCAAACGATACCGACACACGTAAACCCGATTGGAATTTCAGATCTACATGCGCCGGCGACCATAAACTCACATCTCAACTCAGTTACTTTCCCACAGACGGCGCCAGTTGGTGAAATAGGGAACCAACACCTAATCTAAACAGTAATAAACGACACAAATTATACCTAGTTGCAATTGATCGGAGAAAGCAAAGGAAGAATGCTAGAACACGAGAGAAACTTGCTGCTATATTCAAAAATAAGAGATAACGTAAATACAATGCACGAGCTCAAGACCTATTTATAGATTACATAGGAGGGCAAAGTAGTAAAATCAAGGCTAAGGCATGCACTTGGCGTGTTCGAGGGATATGATGGTAATTTCGCCTTCACGCGGGAAATCTCCCGCGTTTCTGGCGATTCCGCTGATGAAGACCGTTCCTCTGGCGAAGGCTGCTTCTCTGGCGGAGGTGACTTCTCTGGTGAAGGTGACTTCTCTGGCGAAGGCGACTTCTCTGGCGAAAGTGACTTCTCTGGCGAAGGTGACTTCTCTGGCGAAGATGACTTCTCTGGCGAAAGTGACTTCTCTGGCGAAGATGACTTCTCTGGCGGAGGTGACTTCCTCTGCCATATTCATTCCGCTGGTGGAGCCGGTTCCTCTGATTTACATCATTTCCCTACTCTGCACATATCACTCCTCATCACTCCCACTGAGCAAGTCAAGTCCGTCAAAATCTGCATGACATGCTCGTGCACTGAGCTGTGCTCACTCATAAAAATAACAAGATTATTCTTATCAAATTTAAATGAGCAGCTCAGTCTGACTCTCCGAACACTTTCTTGAGATTCAGCATGATGCTAATAGCATCGTCCATGCCCTGATGTTGGAGCTACAAGGTTTGTGACATTATACTCATAATATAGCATATAGCCACATTATTCGTCTTATGCCACCTTTTATGTAATTCATTTTTCTCATCAGTTAACTATTGTTCGGACCATAAGAACGTGGAGTAGTAAGCAACACAAAAAAAAATGTGTTAGTTTGTGATAAAGATAAGAAACCAAAACTGCGTTTCTATTTTATATATGTGGACCGGTTAAAAAACTTTGTGCAAGATTAAAGAAGAAAGGAGACATAGACATATCTGAATGTAAACAAAATAAACATGTAAGAACATGAAGCACATAATTCGTAACAGTAATATTGTAACCTTTTGATAAAACAATATTAATGAAATCTCCAACCGCTCAAGGAATTCCATGAGTAAGCCACGTTCGTGTGGACGTTTACAGCTGAACCCCTCAACCAGACTATTTACCTAGTCATTTAATTTTCATCCATGTCAACTTAACCTTTTGACAAAGGAAATTAATAGTTGGCACCTTAACTAGACCATATCATATTCAAGAAGGGACTCCGTTGGGGAGTTGTACATTGTACTTGAAATGATATTTAAGCAACGACCACAATTTAACCTTGATGATTAAATTCTCGAAATTAGCACTCACTCGGACCATACCGCTTTCAATTTAATCTCTTGGCTATCTTATTTAAAATCCATCCTCTAAAGTACTTATGAAAATTACACGAGTAAGCCATGTTCGTGTGGAAGTTTACCGTATAACTCCCACTACTTAAATGGATTTAAATATTTTTAATAGAAATCTCAACTTAACAAACTTGTGAAATCAAATATGAAGTAAGCCACGTTCGTGTGGACGTTTACTCATATTCTCAATCACTTTGTCTTGAGACCGCATGTGGAGGTCTACATAATTTTAAGAATAAAAATTATTAAGTAATAACCACAATCTAACTTTGAAATTAAATTCTCGAATTTGACATACTCACCAGGACCATGCCGCATTCAATTTAATTTCTTAGTTATCTTATTTAAAATCCATCCTCTAAAGTACTTATGAAAATCATACGAGTAAGTCACGTTCGTGTGGACGTTTACCGCATAACTCCCACTACTTAAATGGATTTAAATATTTTTAATAGAAATCTCAGCTTAACAAACTTGTGAAATCAAATATGAAGTAAGCCACGTTCGTGTGGACGTTTACTCATATTCTAAAAACACTTTGTCTTGAGACCGTTTGTGAAAATTTAAATAATTTTTAATCATCTATAAAATTATTAATACAGCTTAGTCTTTTTACTTTCAAAAGGTTTGATCATGCTCAAACACATAATCCTAAACATGCTCTTCTAGAACGCAACATGTAAAACATGCTCACAGAATTCTAAAACATGCTTAAGAAAACGATAAACCTAGCATGCTTGTCTAAGCGCAGTTAATAAACACATATTAACAATCAAAGACAAAGACAGCAGGTAAAGAGCATAAAGGATTAACACCACGACATGCAAAGAACATAATTTAAAAATAAAGTTCTTCGTGATCCATTCATGGAATCCCAAAACTAATCTATTACTCTCTCCGTCCCATTAAAGTTGGCAACATTTCTATTTTGGGTGTCCCACTAAAGTTGGCTACTTTCTAAAAATGGCAAAAATTTACTTTAATTAAGTCAACAATTACTCACTAATTTGGTCAACAATTGTAGGCCACTTTCTAAAAATGCCAAAATTACTTTAATTAAGTAAACAATTGTAGGCCACACTCTATTAAAACATATAACACTTAATTTCTTAATCTCCGTGCCGAAACGAATGTTGCCAACTTTAGCGGGACGGAGGGAGTACATTTTATTAACAAATGTAAAACTCGGCCCGAACAGCTTCATCAGGCTCGTATAGGGAATTAGGGTTTGGGCCCCCTAGGGTTTGGGAAACATGCGCCACCTTGCCTCGATAGCAGCCGGGTCAGCGCGGCAGCAACAGCCCGGCGTACAGTCCCGGCACGCACAGCAACAGCCCGGCGCGCAGCAGCAGCAGCCTGGCGTACAGCCCGACGTACAGCCGCCCTGCCTCCGGCTCTCCAACCTCCGTCCATTTGATGTTGATTCGTCGTCGTCTTCATCTCGATTTTCAATTTTACAGATTACAACGGAAAAACAAATACAATTTGAAATCCTAATCTAACCACGGTTTTTCTCGTGGTGAAAAACGATTACAACGTCAAAACAACGTATCCTCTGAATCAACAAGCCACGAAGAACAACAGCAGATAAAAACAACGCATATTATTAATTGTACATAAATTAATAATAGAGCCAAGAAATTAATCTTGGGCCCTGATACCAATTGAAGGAATATTAAACAGAATTAATACTCGATTTGCCCGAAGATCGTTTCTTGGAATATTATTAATTTATCATACAACGATTAATCCCTAACATGCCCCTATGAATTTAAGTGCTGCACATTGGAGTTTAGAAATACCTGAAGAATTTAGAAGAATTCGTCAAAATCGTAGATGAACAGACCAGTCAGCTTCAAGCTTTCGTTTGAAGCCTCAAACGTCCTCAAATCGTATTTTGCCCAGAAATACGACTTCTTCATCTTCGAGAGAGATTTTCGTGGCCGCCTGTTTCGCTTGAATCGGAGTTCTGTGGACGAAGTTATGGCCGTTCTCCCGAAACTGCCAGAACTTGGTTTCCTGCGAAAATCTGACTCCAGCTCAGATCTTCTAAACTGTATCCCGCTCAAATTTCACCGTTGGATGGACAACGAGCTGTGAAAGTCCCAAGAGAGAATTTGCCTACACGTTTCTGGCGCCTCTCTGCTCTCTCAAAACCCTAATTAATTAGTGTGTATTTTTCCTGAGAGCAGACAGCTGTATTTATATAAAAATAAATACGAGGAGGCGCCAGTTTCTTAGTAATAGGCGTGTTCTCTCTTCGCTAGGGCAAGGAGACTTTGGGCCAGTCCAGGGACCAGATACAAGGAATAAAAATGGGTCTCAAATAAATTAATTCTCCATGGTCAGCCCAGACCATAATTAATTTATAAATATTAGTTCATTCCACTAGAGAACCAATACTGACTTACCCCTTTATTATCGGTGATGAGTCGGGGCTTGTATTTAGACTTATTAAATCTCCATATTTAAAATATCCGACATCCATTAATTAATTACAGCTCTGACAGCTTAAATTAATTAATTTCTTTGTAATCCTTAAGCAGTACCACTCAAACCTTATTATTGCGCCTGAACTTAATCAACCTGCAGGGTTTGACGCAATAAACCTTATTGAGCTCCTTAAGAGGATGTCATTATCCTATGCCGGATACGGGTACTAATACAGATAACCAAATATCATATATTGATCGCTATCACCCAACATACAGAGTACTCAAGTTATTATATAACTCTCACCCATAGTAAGTCAAAGTGATATACGAATCAACATATATATTTGAAATCTTATTAGTATTAAGATTCTATTAAGTCACCGAGATCTTTGATTCTTCACTTAAGTCAGACAGAAGAATACATCTCACGGTGGTCCTATCAATACGTTATGACGTACCAGTATAGACAAGTAGTCAAGACAAACTACTTCCATCTATACCGCAACCTAAACCAATGACTCGTCCTGAAGTCATCTCGACTGTGATCATTTTATATCTCTTAAGGTTATTCCAATTATATGATCTTCTGTGATCTACAACACACCATATAATCTACTTATAAAGAGATAAAGGACATACATGTGCAATCATGAACACAATCAGATAGGAGATTAGATAGTGGTAACAGGAAACATTGTATAGAAGCATAAAACGTTCTTGCTTTACAGTATACAAATCCAACAAGTGCTAGCAGAACAGTCTTCGTGGGTAACAAAACCCTAGTCGAGGAAGCCTTGGATGGAGAAACCCTAGCAGTTGATGTTAGCGGCTGGAGTTTATATTGGGGCGTGAAATTGGTGGAGACATCAGGAAGATATAGTTTAGCATTGCGAATGGGTGTGGTGATCGCCGGAGGCTGCGCTGATGCTGGAGGTTCCATGGCGGCGCAAGGTTATCTTGTAGAGAAAGTCATCGCCCTCATTCGTCTACATATATAAGTATATATTATTAGTTATAATATATTAATTATTTAAATTATACATATATATATATATATATATATACTTTAAGATTTATATAAATCTCTAAGATTTAAGCTATTTTTCTAAAGTTTATTTAGATAGTGGTAATAGGAAACATTGTATACAAGCATAAAACGTTCTTGCTTTACAGTATACAAATCCAACAATCTCCCACTTATACTAAAGCAAACTTTTAGTACAATGTGTCTATTTACCAATCACCTAACACTTCTCCCACTTATACTTAAAGTTTCCTAAGTGGGTGGCATCAACCGCATTCCCATATTTCAATGACCATTTGCGATAAGCCTTTTGTGAAAAGATTAGTAGGTTTCTCCAATATGTGAGAATTTATTCTATGAGCACAAAACCTCGATTTACGAATAATCGTATAACTTGGTACTTACTCTCCATGTGTTTGACCCCTTGTGGTTCTTGGATTCCTTAGAGTTTGCAACTGCACTTGAGGTATCACGAAGGTGATGCTCTCACGCAAACTAGGAATCACCCTTAGATCCTGGAGGTAGTGGTCAAACCAAAAGGTTTTACCTCCCAAGGAAAACACATAGCTCGAGGTAATTATTCTTTGTTCCGGTCAGCCTGGAAATCCGAAATCGTATAATCCAAAAAGGAACTAAACTGTCTAACTGGTAAACTATCCTTATCCTCTAGTCATGGACTTGAGAATATAATTTACCACAGTTTAGTATCCTTAACTAGGACTATACTGATATCTTACAACCATGCTAACTGCATAGCAAATATAAGATCCCGTACATAGTAATCCATACATGAAGCTATCTACTGCAGAAACATAGAATACTGCCTTCATTTCCTCAACCTCAACAGGCATCTTAAGACATAGTCTTTAGATAAAGGAAAGCCATATCTAAAAGGTAGCAATCCTTTCTTGGCGGTATTCATACTAAAACGAGCATTCACAGTGCGAATATTGAGGATATGTATGAAATGGCCATGTGTGTTACCGTTTTATTAATTTGGACAATTATTGCATGTTCCCACACTGAGTGTACTCTGTATGCTCATCCCACAGTTAACATTTTCAGGTTTTAAAGATCGGAGGCGCATGGAAGGTCGAATGGCGAGTCAAATATTTTGAATTTAGCTATATACTTAAAGATGTTATGTTGAGTAAAGTGTTTTAAATAAAACATTTATTTCTTTATTTTCACACTAAATATTTATTTATAGTCATGATTTTCCACGTGCGTTTTCATTTAAAATTAAATTGGATTTGGGTGTCAGACCACCTCTGAAGAGACCTCCACCAAGGTCGCCGAATTTTACGGATGGAGGAACAGGAAGCCGCGAAAGCACCCGCTGAGTCAAAACAACCAAAGGAGCCGGAAGAAGAAGAGCCCGAGCCTACTCCACTTGTGAAGAAACCGAGGAAAACCCCTTCGGGCAAGGCGACAAAGGCAACTCCCGCGAGGTCCGTTGCAGCGCCACCACCACCAGTTCAAGTTCAACTACCACCGCAAATTCCTGAAACTTCCATGCAAGAAGGGAGAACTACCTCCAAAAATACGGATGAGGAAGAAGGAGAGAAAGAGGAGGAAGAAGCTGGAGAGGAGGAAGGTGCTGAGGCCATTCCTGAGGAGGAGGTAGAGATCCCGACGCCACAAAGCAAGAGGCCAGGAGTTAAGAGGAAGCTTGACGTTACAAAGCCTCCGCTGCCCGTCAAAGCTAAATCGGCACCAGCCGGCAGTAAGACCAAGACCAAAGGTGAATAGAGCAAGAAGAAGAAGAAGAAACCTACTGCAGCCGAGAAAGGCAAAGGCAAGGACGTGGAGATACCAATGGAGGCAGATCCGGAGAAGACCGAGACGATGGAGAGTTCCAACTCCGAAGATGTCATTGCCCTTGCAAAGCCAGTGTCAATTGCAATCACCTCAAAGCCAAAGGCTGTGAAGCGCAATGGCTTGGTGCGTCCTAGCACCACAGAGCTGGTCATACCAAAGGATAGCCAGAGGTATGCTATTTTGCTCAAGCGAGAGATAACTCCATAGTATTTTCTGCTTACTGAGGTGCTGGATGACTTTGGGATAAGAGAGCGAGTGGAAGGATACTTTATGGGAATTGGATGGGAGAACGTGTTAGGTTGGAGTGTGTTGGCGTTTAAGCAATTGTCGGAGGTATTCATGAGCACGGTAGAGTTCAAACCATGGGACGGTATGATTTGGTGGAGAGTGTGAATTGCATGATAGTAGTAGTGAGCTTAAAGAGAGAAACCGACCAGCGAGATCAGAGCCATATTTGTGAAAAATGCATATTTTCTGGTGAGGTGGGACTCTGGAATTTGTTTGTAAACTTCTACTACTAGTATTGACTCGCATGATTAGGGCAGATTTCTTTGATTAGGGCCCCCGAATTATTCTCTGATGTTTACTGTGATGAACAGCCTTTGCTACACCAATTTGCGCCAAACATTTCTTTCTTGAGCCTTTTGATTGATGAATTTATATTGAAAGGAAAGAATTGTTATTGTGCATAAAATGATAAGCAATGAATTTTGAAGAAAAAAGAAAATCTGGGCACAAAAAAAACAATGATGAAAATGTTGTCAAAATCGAAGAAAAATATTGGTCCCTACTGAAAACAGGGGAGTTAAATATTGGTTGTGATCTTACCGAGTAAAAATGCTGGGTATGGGTGATACTGAATTAACCTACTTAACTATACATGTCTCACGTCTGCTCCGTATACCCCATTACAACCAATTAAAGTCCATTTGATGAGTCATGCTAGTCTGATTTACTTGTAGTTTTCAATCAAACTCATAGAAGACTTGGTATAGCATAGCACCAGTGTATACACTGAGCTATATACTTGAGTGAGAGAGAAGCTACTATCACACTTTATGCATATTCATTACTCTTTGGTTTGTGGTTTGACTAGGCTGAATGATGCATGTTAGTATGATCTGAACCAGATATCTGTGCAAGTCTCATGTCTTGAAGTGTTTATTCCTTTCCTTTCATCTATTTTTGTCCGTGTCTTCTGTGAATCCACCTGCATACTTAAGGGAAAGCATGGTTTAAGTGTGTAGGGGTGATGCGTCTTCGACTTTTGGGCCATTTGGCCCTATTTTTCCTCTTTGTTTGTGTCAGTTCAGGTCGTTCCGGGAGAAAATCAGGTCGTAATGGGGAAGTAGTCCAGTAGAGCGCAAACGGAGGAAATATGGTAGGAATGGGCATGGGAACCCGAAGCAATACCTCTAAAATGTAACTTGGGGCAACCCACCTGGTATGAGTCAAACTGAAAGCAGCAATCCATCGGACCACTACAAGCGGAAGAAGCCAACCGTTGCCAGAATTCGGAATTAATTGCAAGGATGATGAAGGATGATCGAGGAAAGCAAGAGAAGGAAGTAGAAGGATCCAGAAAGATGGAGAGTTGACCTAATCTGCAGCTGGAGAAAAGAATCAATCGGATCTTCAATCATATCAATCAAGATGGAGCCGAAAAGGGAAAGAAGATCCTGCTGAAGATTTGGAGGCCAGCGCATCTAGGGTTAGCCCTTCACCAGACGTCAGTATAAAAGAAGATGGAGCTCCAGCTTTGAAGAACTTTTGCCTGTTGAACTTTACTAGCTTTTAGAACTTTTATCTTTTGGCCGACGTGTGGTAATCCAGAAACACTTTACATTTCAGTTCTTTTAATTCCGTTCAAACATTTTACTGTTTTCTCGTATTTTTATTCGTGTGTAAAGAACAAGATCAAGGGTCTTTCGCCTTAGGTATTTTCATTAATTCAAGTATTTATCTTTTGCTCTATGTAGCGTTTATGTTATTTCGTTTTAATGTTTATCAATATGTGTGAACAGTTCTTTTGGTAAGGTTAAGGAGGGAAGTAATTATTGTCGATATGTAAAACTATTGTGAGGCATTTGTACTTTCGGTTGAGTCTAGTAGTTCCAGACGGATCTGTGCCAAACCGTGGACAGTAGGGGCCTAACAGGTGATCTCCGTTCGGTAAAAGGCTTTCCATGTCAAGCAAAGGGCATGCATACTTGGGCGTGACAACCAGTATGCCCATGACCGAGTAGCTGCACAGCATCAACAAAAGACATTGTAGATCCGAAAGGCGAGGAAACAATTGATGGGATACACTGTCCTCCTTTGATCTTGGGCTTCTCTAGTGACTATCCATCAACTGTGACGAGGTATAAATTTATGGTTATCGATCGAGGGAAACACTACACATCCGTAGGAGTATCATATAATTGGTTGGGCGCAGTTTCAGAAATGAATAGCCCATGATGGTACGTTCTGAAGGTGCGGAACCGTGGACCTTAAGAGAGAAGGTTGGTGAGGATCATACTTGGTGAGTAACGGGTATGACTACTATCTAAGGAGGAGAGAAGCACAGCCTTGTGACAGAGAAAAAATCATGATCTTCGAACCAAGTGGTTACAATGGACTCAACCATCCTAAGTATGAAGTATGAACTCTTGAAACGCTCCAATATCTTTGGGCCACGCCTTGAGATTACGTGGATCATGGACGAATCATCAGTATGCCTATTACGAATGCAAATATCGACAACACTTATGACCTAACCGAAAATATTACCCCTTGTTATATTTGATCTTCGTTTAGTTTATTTGTGCAGGTTATACAGATTAAGACTTGTGACACCTCAGTTTGTCTTTGGAGAACAAAAGTGTTCCTCGCTCCCTGTGGGATTCGACCCTATACTTGCTGCTAAGACTGATCTTTGGTTGTGAGCAATAGGAGCGTGTACTGTCCTTCTAGGGCATACACAAGTATTTTGATCGTACCATACGACTGGTGCATGTCAGTTGGTAAGGAGGTTGTTGCTGTTGCATCTGATTATACTACTGCTGCTGTGGTCCTGCCTGGTACTATTGATGTTGTTGGTTCTGATTATACTGTTGACGTTGTCCCGGTGCTCCCATATTGTTCTGTTGATGTGGTTGACCATCTTGCTTCCATCTGAAATTAGGATGATTCCTCCACCCAGGGTTGTAGGTGTTTGAGAAATGATCATACTTGCGTGGGTTCCCATCATGTCCATCAATAGCATTAACATCAACAGTGTCCTCACCGAAATTAGGACAATTTTCATATTGATGTCCTGTGGCGTCGCAAAGACCACACTGACGGACCTTCTTCGGTATAATGAGTCTCATAAAAAGTGAACATTATAAGGACAATAGTTAGAAAAATTATTTTCACAGATAGATTAAGAAGATGTTTTGGGGACAGACCAAAATAGAAAAAAGATATTTGAGGGACGGATGAAGTATTTGACAGTGGTATTTATGAATAACTAATTTTATGCAAACATTGTTGGATGTGAATTAGTTTTGAGAAAATAATTTAATTTTCTTATGTGAACAAGAGAGTTTTAATGTTATAAGTATAAATATGGCTGGAAGAGTTTGTCTGGTGACTTCGGTTATACAAAGTTCTCTAACGCACTCTATGATGATTTATCGATGGCCGAAGTCGCTCCTCAAAGAGTTGGACTCCAAATGTCGGAACTTCATTTGGTCTGGTGATGCTGACAAATGACAGGCTTGTACTGTTGCTTGGGCTAGGATGTGTGCTACTAAGGAGGAGGGTGGCCTTGGGATTCGTTCTTTTTCTACTATGAATAAAAGCTTTCTCATGAAAAGAGCTTGGAGTGTTATTAGGGGGAATGATTTCGGTTTTGATATCATGAGAGCTCGTTATCTTAAAGCCTTTGGATCTCCTAAAGTGGTGGTCACTCCCTCCTCGGTTTGGAGTGGGCTAAGAAGCGAAATTATGCCGCTTATAAGGAATTCCTTTTGCGCTATTGGGAAGGGAGAGTTCACTAATTTCTGGACTGATGATTGGCTGGGATACAAGATTGTGGAGAAATGTGAGGTTCCGGGCTACATGCACAATTTTTTGACTAACTCGGTTGCAGACTTTTTCTTTGAGAGAATGTGGCATTTCACGCAGTCTTTTTTGGATAATTTCCCGGATGTGGTTTGCGATATTCTTCTTTTGCCGGTGGGAGAGAATGAAGATGTTCGTTATTGGAAGCCATCCTTGCATGGGAACGTAACCTCTGCTTTAGCATTTTCTCATCATTGCCATAGCTTTCCTCGCGTAAGCTGGGGTAAGTGGATTTGGGAAAGTAATATTCCGTCTCGGAGATCCTTGGTCTGTTGGCGCATTCTTCATAACAGGATCATCTCTTGTGTATCCATTAAACTTCGGTAAAATCTGAAGCAGTGAGGGCTTCAGGTCATATCGACGAGGTGCAAACGGTTGTCTGGTAGGGGAGTCCCGTTGGGCCTCAAGTTGAGATTAGATGGGTATGCCAACTGTTTGAGGGTCTGCGCCTGCTCGGCCTCTGCCATAGCTTCGTGTCTCGCTATCCGTGCTCCTGCGCGTAGTCGACGTTCAGTTCTATTAATATCAGGATCAAATACCAATGCTCTTGCTGTTCGACGAGTTCCACGCATACACCAGTAGCGGAAAATGGAATAAGGAGAGAACAAAATTGTTGCGCGTCACTCCCAGGCAATGACACCAATTTTGACACGCACCCGTCGTGCGGTACGATCAAAATACTTGTGTATGCCCTAGACAGACAGTACACGCTCCTATTGCTCGCAACCAAAGATCAGTCTTAGCAGCAAGTATAGGGTCGAATCCCACAGGGAGTGAGGAACACTTTTGTTCTCCAAAGACAAACTAAGGTGTCACAAGTCTCAATCTGTATAACCTACACAAGAAATTAAACGAAGATCAATAATAACATGGGGGTAAGGTTTTAGGTTAGGTCGTAACTGTTGTCGATATATGCATTAGTCATAGGCATACTGATGATCCGTCCATGATCCACATAATCTAAAGGCGTGGACCAAAGATATTGGGGCGTTTCAAGAGATCATACTTCACACTTAGGATGGTTGAGTCCATTGTAACCACTTGGTCCGAAGATTACGGTTTTTCCTCGGTCACAAGGCTATGCTTCACTCCTTCTTAGATAGTAGTCATACCCATTATTCACCAAGTATGACCCTCACCAACTTTTTCTCATGAGGTCCACGGTTCCGCACTTTCAGAAGGCGTACCATCATGGGCTATTCATTTCTGGAACTGCATCCAACCAATCATATGATACTCCTACGGATGCGTAGTGCTTCCCTCGATCGAGAACCATGGCTTTATGCCTCATCACTGTTGATGGATAGTCACTAGAGAAGTCCAAGATCGAAGGAGGACAGTGTATCCCATCAATCATTTTCTCGCATTCCGGATCTACAACAACTTTTGTTGATGCTGCATAGCTACTCGGTCATTGGCATACTAATTGTCACGCCCAAGTATGCCTGGCCTTTGCTTGACATGGATAGCCTTTTATCGAACGGAGATCACTTGCTAGGCCCCTACTGTCCATGATTTGGCACAGATCCGTCTGGAACTACTAGACTCAATCGAAAGCACAAATGCCTCACAATAGTTTTACATATCGACAACAATTACTTCCACCCCTTAACATTACTAAAAGGAACTACTCACACATATTGATAATCACAAATACGAAATAACTTAAACACATCATAAAGCAAAAGAGAAATACTTGAATAGATTAAAAGTACTTAAGGCAAACCGCCTTGATCTTGTTCCTTGCACACGAATTAAAATACGAGAAAGAAGTAAATTGTTTGAACGGAATTAAAACAACGGAAATGTAAATTATTTCTGGATTGCCACACGTTGGCCAAAAGATAAAAGTTCTAGAAACTAGTAAAGTTCAACGGGCAAAAGTTCTTGATCGCTAGGGCTCCATCTTCATTTATACTGGTGTCTTGTGGAGGGCTAACCCTAGCTACGCCGGCCTTCAAATCTCCAGCAGGATCTTCTTTCATTTTTCGGATCCATCTTGATTGATATGATTGAGATCCGATTGATTCTTTCCTCCAGCTGCAGATTAGGTAAACTCTCCACCTTTCTGGATTCTTCTACTCCCTTCTCTTGCTTTCCTTGATCATCATTCATCATCCTTGCAATTGATTCTGAATTCTGGCAACGGTTGGCTTCTTCCGCTTGTAGTGGTCATACGGATTGCTTCTTTCAGTTTGACTCATACCAGGTGGGTTGCTTTGGGTTCCCATGCCCCAAGCTACACTTGAGAGGTACTGCGCCTAGGCTCCATGCTGATAAACATGACATTGCAATCTGGGCTGGTAATGCCCATTCCGACCACATTTCCTTCGTTTGCGCTCTACTGGACTGCTTCCCCTTTACGATCTGGTTTCCTCCCGGAACAACCTGAACTGACACAAACAAAGAAGAAAAAGAGGGCCAAATGGCCCAAAAGTCGAAGAAGCATCACCAATCAAATCCGAAATCACATCATCTCAATCTAAGCCTAATATTATGAAGGCTCGGGCATACTAAATCATAATGAAAGAGCTGAAGACTAGGAGGATAATTTATCTACTACGAAATTTTCTCTAATATTAGGTGTTCCACTGAGGTTCAAGACATTTTTTGTGAAAGCACCGCTAAAAAATCAATTAAGAATAGGGTAAATATCATGAAAACCCCTGAACTATATCCACTTCATCAAAAATACCCTGAAACTTTTGAAATGTTCTCTAAACCCTCAAACTATCAGGTTTATATCAAATATATCCCGCATCTATTTTTTGATTACTAGAAATGTGATGTGGCTCGCCGGATGCCACAATGTAATTTATATTATATTTTTTCTAAATGATCAATGTACTTCAGGGGTTTTTATGATAGTTACCCTTAAGAATATGATCAATTGAAGAGAAGAATGATCAAGTAGGGCTGGTAAACCGGTCGGTTCGGTTAAAATCGAACCAGTTTACCGGTTAACCGGAATCGGTTAAAGGCCATTTTCCTAACCGGTAACCGAACCGGTTATTGGACCGGTTAACCGATTAACCGGTTTTTATTTAAAAAATTCAAATTTGTAGAATCTGTGCAATAGGATTTGAGCTCTTGACCTTTGAAAGAAAGAATAAGGTCTTATCCACTGCACCAATTCATAACTTACGATAATTTAGAACAAAAAAAAATTTATAGATACTTGAAATATTAATGTATTATTTAAATTAAAATATTAAAATATAAATTAATTAATTTAATATAAAATAAATCGATTAATCGGTTTAACCGGTTAGTCGACCGGTTAAACCGATTAACCGATTAGTGATGTACACACTAACCGATAACCGAACCGAACCGGTAAAAATCGATTATCGGTTAACCGAAAACCGATTTTTCCGGTAAAAATCGGTTATCGGTTAACCGAAAACCGATTTTTCCGGTTCGGTTACGGTTAAAACCGATTAACCGGAACCATTTACCACCCCTATGATCAAGTATTGGTTGCAACTTGCACATATATTTTCCATTAGTCCTTAAACTTGAATTTTATACTTGATCTTAATCTTATGTGTATCAAATTAAATACTCATGTCATCCACAAAATGCATCCCCTTATTTCTTTTTTGGCCAGCCCATAAAATGCATTCACATTTTGTATTTTCCTTATTTTTAGTAATGAACCCATTAATCAACTAAATTAATCAATTTAAAATTACGTACAACAAAAGTGATACCCTTATTCCACTCACACAACTCACTTAATTATAACTCGTGATATTACTTCTTATTTACCAATTTTGTCATTAATAGATCCACCATTTAACTAAGTTAACCAATTTAAAATTACAACAAAAATAATACATTTATTCCACTCACACAACTCATTTAATTATAATCCACAATGTTACTTCTTATTTACTAATATTGTCATTATTCAATTTAAAACAAATACGAAAGTAGGACTTTATTCCAAAAGTTAACCCTTATTCAACTCATAATACTCTAAATCAATTTATTTAAATTCGTGTTATTTTCAAATGAAAATACATTTCGTAAACAAGATAAGTACAATATTTTGTGTTTACAATAAATTCAATTATCGAAATACTTTGGCAATTTATAAATTTTAGAAAAATTCTTTTAAATTATCGTATGAGTCAACAAACTCGCCAAAATAAGTTTAGCTAAAGAACATATTGACAATTTTTTTATTTAATTATTCTTTTCTCATTTTCGTGTTCATATATTAATGGGTTTGATATTCCTTCAACGTTTTTTCAGGAAGAAAATATTTCGTATAACTAAAACTAAGAAAAACTCATGGTTTGATATTTTATATGTTTGATATCACAATACTTTGATGAAAAATGTACCGGCATTTCTGTGGCCCTGTGGGCCATAACATAATTCAATAAAATTGGGGGAGACTCGAGTGAGCAACTAGCAAGATTAGAAAGCAGCATCAAAATTGAAAAAATAATTCAGCCCCAAATTAATTTGATTGATAATAGAAATTGGTGTATATATATACAAGATGTTGGATGTTATTAATTGGGGCCCCAACAGCTTAAGTACATGACTTTTCTAAGAGACTCCTCCGACTGCTTCAACTGCTTTGTCGGCGTCACCGCCGCAGAGGAGAGATTTTTGGCCTGAATGTAAGATCTGAGATTTGCCTTGGCGTGCTGCTGGACATTTCGGAAACCATAATTCCACCGGCAAAATCCCTGATCTTTCAGTGCTTCTACTGCTCCGACGCTCGCCGCTACCAACCAAGCTCTCCTCGACGAACTCATTTCTTATTTGCAGAAGATAATATGTATGGAAATTAGGGTTTGAATAACTGAAGAGTAATGGAGAATTTAATAGTGCAAGTTGTTTGATTGTTTGTGGTGGTGATGGTAGCAATATATAATGGGAGAATATCTTAGGATAGAAAGGAAAGATGAAAGATGGGTAGTTTTGGCCCCCAGTTTTAAAAACTGCTGCGTGCGCGTGTTCCCCCGCATCTGGGATTCTGGATTAAGGAATTTCCCACGTCTGGTATATCTATGCTCCCCAGTATCCCCTAATTTTTTAATTAATTTTTTTATATAAAATTATTGAATAATCAACTTAATGTAACTTCACTATTTATAATGTACTATCACCGTGGAAAATGCTATATTTTTCAATATGGGATTCAATACTCAATTTAGTGTAGCTTCAATATTTATACTATACTACACATTGTAGAAAATCCTACATTTTTCAATGTGGGATTCAATAATCAACTTAATGTAGTTTCAAAATAATTCTACATTTAATTATAATTTTTCATTATAGTTTTTAATTTTTATTTTTATTGTAATGCATTTTTATTTTTCAATCAATGTAGTTTTAAATTTTTATTTCAATGAAATTTCAATTGTTAAATTTAATGTTAATTTTAATTAAACACAAACTAAAATTAAATACAAAATAAAAATCAAAATTTAAGAATTGAGTGTTGGCTCTCCCATAGTGAAGGGTGGGCTCTTAAATGGTGGGGGACCACTTTTAAGAGCATATATTGGCTCTCCATAGTTGATGCCCTTATATTTCAATTATCAACGACCTCGATGCCCAAAGGTCGACCTACCACGTCCGTAAGTAGAATCAAAAAAAGAAAAAGAAAAATGGGATTGAATCAAACATTTCGACCGACCACGGTCTTCTGGGAACCAAATTGAGATTAGGGGTGAGCAGAAACCGAACCGAAATGTAAAACCGAACCGAACCGAACCGTTTTGGTGCGGTTCGGTCCCGAATCTATTGGTTCGGTTTTCGGTTCGGTTCCGAAAATTAAAAACCGATAAGTATCGGTTCGGTTTTCAGTTTTTAGTTCGGTTTTAAACCGAACCGAACCGTTTTGGTGCGGTTCGGTTTTCGGTTCGGTTCCGAAAATTAAAAACCGATAAGTATCGGTTCGGTTTCGGTTTTCAGTTTTTAGTTCGGTTTTAAACCGAACCGAACCGATAAATATTAATATTTTATTATATATTCATATTTTATAATATATATTCAATTTTCTAATTTTTAATTGGTTTATATATTTATATTTTATTATATATTTATATTTTATAATATATTAATTGATTTTTTCATAAATTATATATTTATATTTTTACATTATTTTACAGGTTTTTAATTATTTTTTTCGAAAAAAAAGATTTTTCTTTTTGCATTGGTTCGGTAAACCGAACCAGTTGTTTCGGTTCGGTTTGGCACCCCCAATTGGTGCGGTTCGGTTCCAATTTTAACCATCGGTTCGGTTTTCGGTTTTGAATTCTTGGTTCGGTTTTGCACCGAACCGAACCGATGCTCACCCCTAATTGAGACCTATGGTCTCCTTAGCTTTTGTGATAAAGTTTTGATGATGTGTCACTAGTTTATTGGTTGGATAACTTGAATGTTTTTAATTTAGATATTAAGATAAAATTTTAATATTTACTCCTTAGGTCCCAATAGTAGTGTCTCGTTGCTTTTGGGCACGGAGATTAATAAATGTGTAAAAAGTAGATAAAGTGAGTTGTTGTAAATTATTTAAGGGTTAATTGCATGATAATACACGAACTTTAGTCGCATTTTCATTTTGCACATGACTTTTGAAACTTACATTTTAAATCATGAACTTTACATTCGTTCCAATTTTTCCTTAAAATTGAGCTCCGGCCATCGGAAATATGATGTGGAGCCTATGTGGCAGTCGGGCATGTGCCATTAAATCGTCGGAAAATAACTTAGACGCTGTCGTTTTTTAAAGAGGAAAACGGCATCGAAATTGGCGCAATTAGGTTTAAATGTCACCAATTTTTCCCATTTCACCACATTTCATTCCTATTTCGCAGCTTAGAGTTCCTCACCAAATTGGCGCAAATGTCGATTTCGTCTGCGACTAATGCTCTCCCTCCTGACTCCATACGTGCAGCTACTGGGAATCCCCCACACGTGGGCGGCCTTCATCTAGCTGTGCGGCCCAATTTCGGTCTGATTGTGCAGTCCATCATTGGATACTACAGCGACAGCTGCACCTCCCGCTTCGAACGGCGCCGCCCCTTCATCACCGCCGGAGCGGCGCTCATCGCTGTGGCGGTCTTTCTCATCGGGTTCGCCGCTGATTTAAGGCACGCCGACGGCGATCCCTCCAGCAAGGGCCCTAAGCCTAGGGCCATCGCCGTTTTCGTCGTAGGATTCTGGATCCTCGATGTTGCTAATAACATGTTGCAGGTAGAAATTAAATTGTGCTTATGTTTTGAGATAATTCAATTTCAATCAGGAGCATAGACTATATCGATCGCTGGCATTTATATAAAACTTTCCCATTTTTTAGGGTTTAATGATGATTGATGAGCATGAATTATGTCGTTAATGTAATCGGTGATGTTTTCCAGAGGCCATGTAAAGCTTTGCTGGCGAATTTATCATGGCGGTCGGAAACGTTCTCGGCTATGCCGCCGGCTCCTACACCCACCTCTACAAGATTTTTCCCTTCTCCAAAACCCACGCCTGCAACATCTACTGCGCCAATCTCAAGAGCTGCTTCTTTATCTCCATCGCTCTCCTACTAATACTCACCGTCCTCGCCCTCACCTTCGTCCGCGAGGAGCCTACCGCGGCGGCGGCGGCGGAGCCGGTGAAGAAGGGAAAAATCCCGGTGTTTGGGGAATTATTCGGTGCGCTGAAGGATAATACATGTGGATCCTGCTGTGGTGACGTGTTTCAACTGGATTGTGTGGTTCCCTTTCCTGCTGGTGATGTGTTTTAATTAAAGACACGTCAGACGAATATGTGGCACTCTTTAAGACACATCAGATTTCCGATGGCCGGAGCTCAATTTTAAGGAAAAATTGGAACGAATGTAAAGTTCATGATTTAAAATGTAAGTTTCAAAAGTCATGTGCAAAATAAAAATGCGACTAAAGTTCGTGTATTATCATGCAATTAATCCATTATTTAAATATTAGGTGTAGAGAGAGAATATATTGCCAAAAAGGGAATGAGACAGTTGTATTGAGACGTCCCAAAAAGGAAAGTGAGACATTACTACTGGGACATAGGAAGTATTATATATTTTATATTGTATACATATATTAAAATTTATAATTTTAATTTCTCTATAAATAGAGACCTCATTTGTTTATTTATACACACTAAAATTTTTCCATTTTTCGCAATGGATCCTAGATTTTTTTTTTCAGAATTCTCAAAATTTCTCAAACTCCTAAGATTATTATCCTAATCTTAACAATATTGATAGCGAAGTTATTGAATTTGGTTCAAACCCCCAATTTCCATATGATCTCACTCATGAAAACTCCACTCAAGAAAATGTCCACCCCACAAACACAAACACTTCCAGCGGTCCGAAAGGTTGGAATGATCAAGAAGATTTGACGATCATGTATGCTTGGTGTAATTGTAGCTTGAATGCAATTCTTGGCACAAATCAAAACAGTGTAACTATATGAAAACGCATTTGGAAAATGTATGAAGAATCTTGAGCTGACAACTCGCGGTTAATGTGAGAGAAAAGAACCGTGGAGTCACTGAGAAATAGTTACAAGAGGTTAAATGCAAATGTAACTAGGGGTGTGCGTCGGTGCGGTTCGGTGCGAAACCTCACCAATTTTAAGAAACTGAAAATCGAACTGAACTCCTAATGGGAGGACCAAACCGTACCAGTCGATGGCGAGAACCGAACCGACAAAAATCGTCGGTTTCGGTCGGTTGAGCCGAACCGAATGAATTTTCAAGTTTGCAAAGTAAATTTCAAATTTCTAACTTCAAAATCCTTCTAACAATTGCACACATATAATTGCAAATATTCTATCAAATACTATTAGAATTTATAGGTAATTGCATATTTGTAGCAAATATTATCAAATACTGTTGTTGCCGAACTGAAAGGGAGAATCAGGGACGACCGAGCTTTCTGTTGTAGCCGCACCGGAATGGGGGATGGGCCTGACTCCTGAGCTTGCTACAGTCGGCGACTCGACTGTCGCATGGGGCTTCGCCGGAAAGGAGAAGCGACGAGCCTGGCAGAAGGGAGAAGCGGTCACATGGACGGCAGACGCCGGAAGGGATGAGGGGTGACTGGCGAGGGCGAACTACGAAGATGAGGCAAATAGCCTGAAGCCTAAAGGGGCGACGGCTGACGGCGAGCCGGAAGCAAGTGTAGAACGACAATAAAATGGAACTCTGGTCTGGAAGTTGGAAGAAAAGGAATTGAGAAAGAGCGGCACTCATTCACACAGTCACGTTGTTTCTAATCTAAACCAAGAATAAGGGTTTTTGAATTAAAAAAGTATAATTAACATTATTATTTATTACAATATAAATATCAAATTTAATATATATATTTATCGGTTCGGTTCGGGGCTCAACAGAACAAAATCGGAGGAACCGAAACCGAACCAGATTTTTTTCGATTTTCATATATAAAAATCGAACTACAAACCGCACCAATTCCTGCAGAATTGCACCGCACCGAAATGATGTGGTTCAGTTCGGTTTTGCAGTGCGGTTCAGTTTTTGCTCACCCATAAATGTAACCAAGTGGGTGGGTGCATATGCAGAAGCATATGCTCGAAAAAGTAGTGGCATGTCAGATGCAGATGTTGAAAAGGTAACGCAAATTTTTTATGGAAAAACTAAGTTTACGCACCATGAGGTTTTTGAAAAAGCCATGTGTCATCATCCCGAAGTGGGAACTGAAGTAGGGCAATGAGCGTACATGTGCCCGTGCAGTTGATGATAAAGATGATGTTGAAGAAGATTGTGGCAGTTCAAAAAAATTAAGAACCATCGAGGAAGATGAGAATCCAAACAACTCCACCTCTGAAACTCTTGTAGGTGAAACTTCAACAATCCGCGTCCTGCTTGTAGAGATAAAGCAAAACCAAAAAGAAAAAGAAAAGCCAAAATGTCACAACAGTCGGTTATTTCTGAAGATTTTACTGCAGAACTTCAAGCGATGAAGATCGCACGTGAGAAGGAAACCGATGCAATTAACATAATAGATTATAATGCAATCCAGTTTGATGATGTCAAAATAGAATGTGCTTAACACTTTGCTGGGTAAAAACAATTTATCTTCTCAAGAAGAGTCTATGAAAAATCGACTTATGGCCGAATTATTTCCATAATTTTGTTTACATTTATGCTTATTTTAGTTTTCGTAAATCTGTTGTGTGATGTCATTCCTTGTAATTTCATTTTCAGTACGTTAAATTTATGTAATTTCACTTTCAGTTTATGTATTTTCAATTTAAGTGATGTGATTTTAAATAGCTGCCAATGCAAATGCTTTATTATCATTAGATGCCACTAGCTTATTTCCACTAGATATTCAACATTATTGACCGACCTAAGCTTTTATCCAATCATCCAGCAGTCACTGCAAAAGCTTAATTATTGTCTTTCGAGCTTACTGATAAGGAGTAAAATATGCATCAGCCCTGCCCGGAATACTCAGCGCTGACCTTGGGACGGTGAGAACCAATCAACTCAGAGGCTCCGCGGAAAAGCGCGTAATAAAGCTGTAAGGAACATGACCATACTAATTCTGCAACAACATGAGGGCAGCGCTGCATCCAAAATGGCAAGGCTGAATCCAAAACGGCAGGGCTGACATCGACCGAGATAAGGAGCAACGACTGTTACCTGGAAAGAAGAAGTACGAGGCAGGGCTGCCTTGGGGCGTTCTTAGGGTCTTGTCTCACTCAATGTAGGGCAGGGCTACGACCCTAATTTTACCGTTTTGCCCATGTTTATCTTTATAAATAAAACAATTGTACTCCCATGTAACTTACGTGATATCCAATACTACAATCTATATTTTCATTGATAATTGCTCTCGACTTTCACTCCAACACACAACAGGTAAATCTCCTCTAAAGTTACCTACCAAACCCAAACTCATCACCTAACTATTTCCTTATTTCAGGAATCGTTGATTCAACTCCGGCGAGGCAGCCCGCCTCCTGATCAATGCTCAAGATTCTATTTTTTCTACCTTTCTTTTATTATTAATCAGTTTGCTTGATGGTGGAACATACTGTATTTATGCAAATTAAAAGTTAGAGGTGTGTATGTAGCTATTATCTATTTATAATGTTTTTGGTTGTTATTCTACGTAAGCAAGAATGAATGAATTGTATTGTAAAGAAAGAAGACTACCATCGGATAGACTATTGTTGAAAGATGTGTATTTTGATGGATGTAGCATAAGAGATGAGATTCAAGATTCTGCAAAATGGGGAAAAATGTTTTACGCCTAGCTCACCTTTTTTGTACTGTGAGTCAGCTTAAGGGAGTAGCTGTGTCAAAAGTTAGGAGCTACGTGTTTGTCGCATATTTAATCAGGATTAGTAAATTAATAAGCTAATTAAATCTCATTAACTAGTTGAATTTGGGTTCCTACTCTTTTCCACACTCAACTTGTTGGCCCAAACTAGTATTCTACATAGGGTGATTCTATTCATAGCCTCCATTTTACTCAGTATAGCCCTTTATTTAAAATAATAATAATAAATAATTATAAATTTACTATTTCACCCTATGGCCCATAGCCTCCAAATTAAATATTTTATAATCCATAGCCCCCAAAATTAAACATATCCCTATAATTTATACTTATATAAAACTTATTTCCGTTCAGTGTTTCATATCGTATAATTTGAGGGTTTGTTGAAAATCTATCTAGTTATTCGGCTAGAAATACTAATCCATCCTAGATGTAAATAGATAAGATTTTCGTAATCAGTGATGAAGATAATATACAGAATATGTTTCCTCACTTGTGTGTGTTACTTGAGTTTCAAAACTCAGCAAGCATTGAAGTTAAATAGTAGAGATTTAGAAAGCTAACCTTGAATGCATTTAAAACTATTGTTCGTAGTATACGCTGTTTGCTTTTATGCTAAAATATGAACTAGTTAACTGTATTTTTTATAGACGAACTAGTTAACTGTATTGGGTTGACATGATTGAACATTTTAGTTTCAAGTAATTGGTTTTTAGAAATCTGGCGAGAGCAACATCTGATGAAATTCTTATTTAAGTATCAAAAGAAAACTCATTTATTAAAAATAAAAATACTGACGTGAAACACTGAACGAAAAGAAGGTTTATATAATAAAAATTAAAGGGGCTATGCTTAATTTGGGGGCTATGGATGTAAGATATTTAATTTGGGGGTTATGGGCTATAGGGTAGAATAGTAAATTTATAATTATTTATTATTATTATTATTTTATATGGGAGGCTATGTTGAGTAAAATGGGGGCTATGAATAGAATTACCCTTCTATATATTACATAACTATTAACTTAACAATAAGTATTGGGCCTCTTCCTATAACAAAGCTATTAGCCCAATTAAAAGGCCACTGGGCTTCATAAAATAAAATTGTGTCTATGTTTCTTACTTACTCAATTAATTCTATATAGTAATTGAGTTTGCTAAAATCCTCTATTAACTAAATATTTATATAGAAATCTAATATCTCAACTTAATTATAGAAAAATAATAACATAGATAAGGTGGGGCTACTACATCTTTTTTAAAAATAATTTTTTTTATTAATTTTAATATAACTTTGTAGATGAATAATCATTATATATATTATAAATATAATTGCAAATATTATTTTTATTTATATTTGTGTATTATTTATTTAATATGATGCATAATACTTAATAATTACTCATAATAATGAATAATACTAATTTTCAATATCAAATAATTTTTAATTATTTATTAACTATAATTATCATTAACTTTATACAAAGTTGAAAATTTAAGTTTTTAAATCCAGAATTTTATTGAGTAGTTAAGGTGAATTATTTTAGTGCATTTTAAAAATATATTTTACATTTACTTATATTTTAATTATTTAATATTTATATTTATTTATTTAAATATTTCATTTAATTTCGATACTCGCCGTGCAATGCACGGGAGAGCGTACTAGTTTTTATTATGTTACAGTAGATCGGACGATCGTCGCGCTTGGACTACTTGGTTGAAGATTTGATACAATTGCATCGGATAACAATATTTGTTGTCTAAACTTACCAATTATATTATGTAAATACGAATGGACATTTTTGAACAGATAAGTTTCCTAACAATTTCCTCAAAAACCTCTGATTCTATTAATCTCCAGCTTATATCTCGAAGAAAATATACATAGATAGCTCTCGTGATAACGATTGTATTGTAAGTAGGCATTCTATTTCTAACTATTTCTTCGGTAAGTATATGAATAGGAAAAATGGCACAAAAAACCCATAAAAAATAAATTTTGAAGAAGAAATTAGATTCAAAATTTTCCATGTATATGAATATCACAATATATACAAATTAGAAATTAGAAATGATGGTATCAATTGGGAGCCCAAGAGCTGAGATACATGACAGTTCTAAGAGACTCCTCCGATTGCTTCGACTTATCTTGTTGCCTCGTTGTCGCCATGACTGCAGGCGAGAGTTTCTTAGCTTGAATGTAAGATCTGAGATTGGTGTTGGCTTGCTGCTGGAGAAGCCGGAAAGCATAATTCCATCGGCAGACGCCCTGATCTTTGAGCGCCTCCACGACCCCAACGCTCGCTGCTACTGCCCAAGCTCTGCTTGACGAACTCATTTTGATTTGGGGATCGGATAAATTAGGGTTGGGATTGAAGAGTATGAAGAAGGATGAGATTGTGATAGTGGAAAGTATATATATAGTGCGTGTTGAGTTAGGGAAACTGGGGGTGGATTGGTTGGTTTCACCGCCGACCCAAAAAGGGGAGTCCGCAGATTTAAAGTGGTATTGTAGATTGTAGAATTGCTGTGTGCCACATCATTCCACTTAAATGGGTCTCTTACAAATCTGTACTATTCGCTTGCCCTCGTGTTTGATTGACCAATTGATTGAAGTAGTATTATTTTTCAGAGATAAATCCCGAGTTTTGACGGTTTAAGTAATTTTCGAAATATTTAAGAGATTTTAGTAAATAAAATTACAAATTATTTTAAAATTATTGATAGTGGTCTTCCTATAATTGTACCCACTCTGAAATAATATGACAAGAGTGGGAACAACTATATCAATAATGGTCCATTATTTCAACCATCAACTCCTACCATAGCATTATCAGTTGAATAATAGAGTGATGGATCCTAAGGCATGTGAATGCACCAGAAGATAATTTGTAGAAATGGCCGACAAAAAAAGGTGGCATCACAATCAACATGAGTTGGCCATGAGAAAAGGAATATGAGACCAATAATTCAGGACAGATAAAGGGGGTTCAAACCTCTATAGAAGCAGGACTTTGGAAACGAAGAGGGGCACTCGAAAATAGCCATTTTCGAACAAAGCACTACTTCATCTCCAAAAATATATCTTCGTAATGTATTTAGTTTTCTTAGTTTTAGTTTCTTTTAATCTATGTACGTATATTCAGCTACTATGAGTAGCTAAAAAAGTTAGTCTCCTTCCTATGGGAGATATTACTTAATGTATTAGATATTTTATTAATCCTCAATAAAAGATCTGTTTTTGCTCAACTTTCCGACTGAGTAAATAATACATCAATGCTGGGAGCATTCAGAGAAAACAATTACTTAACCATCTGATGCGTCTATATGGTTGGATATAATCCGTAAAACGAGGGTGATAGACTCTGGGTAATTCACAGTTGTTGCTAAAGGAAGAGTGTTGCAACCATCTCTCGCGGTGTGTGATTGGACGTATCCCAAAGGTGATGAATGGTCTGTAAAACACAACAAGCAAATTCCACGAGAAGTTTGATTAAGGTACGAAGTTCGTTTATGTCAAGATTAATATTGAAGTGATATGGAAGCATGTCGGGCCTTATTTTGTGATTCTATTATGGCTTTATAATTCTAGAAAACTCATAAAGGTAATTTTGTAAGAATAAAATTATTTGGGGGTATTTGTGAAATTTTGTACAAATGTGGTGCAGTGTTTTAATCGTTACGGAAGTAGGTGTAAGAGTTTTGAACGGCTTAGAAAGTTCTTATGTATTTTTTTGAACTTTTCTAAATTTGTGTTAAAATAAATTTTTGTTATAGTTGGTGATATTACATGCAATTAAAATTTATAAATACACGTGTGGGGGTAGCTAAACTTTGTACATTTAAAGATGTAACAAATTTAGTGACATATCTCTTGGTGCCACTAAAATTGTGTCACTACTAAACAGTTTTTGTTGTAGTGGAATATTGAATTAAATTTAATATCATAATTTCATATTGTATTTGATTACAAATCGAATCGAATATTTATATTCAAATTGGAATTTAATTAATCTCAAATATGAATATCAAAATTTGGAATCGAATGAAATATTTTTCACAAATATTCTTGTGCAATCGGTTGCACCGTGCAACTGGTTGCCGGAATGACACTACTTCATTCGGGAAATGACACTTGAACATTTTCAAATAACACTACTTCAACATATAAACGATCACATGAAGACTTCAAGTGTCATTTGTATGTTGAAGTAGTGTCATTCAGAAATCAGTTGCACGGAAGAGTGTCTTAATATTTTTGTCGGGGTAAATAAAATGAAAAATGTTATTTTGGTCCGAAGGTAATATTGTGTCAGCATACGAATACGACGAATTTGGCTATTTTCTCTTTTTTTATATATATAAGGATAAAATAGGATAAAATAGATTCAGTGCACACCCAGTTTTATCATAATCATGGAAGTTGGATAACTCCATGCGACTCGTCTCACTCTACTCATATGTCTCCGTTGTGCTTCAATATTCGTTTTATACATTTGTTTCTCATTTTCGTGGTCACATTTCTATAGATAGTTAGGATACAAGTTATTTTCTTTTTAATTAAAACAAAAGCAGGTTTTTAATTTGATATATAGATCCATCATATCTTATATGTGGAAAACTTTGCAAAAAAATAATTAGGTGGAAATTAAGCGTATCTGCGCATCCTGATGCTACATGAAAGTGAAGGTGCAAACATAACTTGGGATGCCAATCGGGACAATTAGTTGGGTTTCGGACTAGCCCTATCGAGCTGTCGGATTATTCGGGTGAGAGCTAATCGGATTGAAAAATTTTCGGGCTAGAAATTTCTAACCCTAATCCCAAATGTTCGACTTTCGGGCTAGTCAGGCTGAAGAATTTATTAAGCTAATATATTTTTCTTTACAATATTATATTTGCAACAAACAAATACATGTATAAATAAGTGATATTTCAACCTCGAGTTACATACTCTTAGAAATATAAAGATGTACACATTTTTGTTAAATGATTATCATTTTTAATTTTTACATCCAAACATTTTATATGAACTATTGAATTAAAAACACAAAAAAAATGAGATTATAAGTATAACTTTCTAATATTGAATTTTTAATATTGAATCAAAATATATTTTACAAACTTTTAGGGGGGAAAAAAATCTTATTATACTAATTTTCAGAAACAAAGTAATGAAGGTGAATATAAAAAATTTCATATAATCAGGCGAACACATTATTTCCGGCCCACCTTATAGAGTTCGGGCTATCTTCGGACCAATCCTGTCGGTTGTTGGGCTATTTAGTTACAGGCTATTTGGGCTATAATTTTATCGGGTTGAAAATTTCCAGCCACACTCTCAAATTATCGTGCAAATTGGGCTAGCCTACAGATTTTGGGCTGGATTGACATCCTTAAACATGAAGCATACAATTATAAAGAGACAACATTCAATCCTAATTAAAACCATATAATAAAAAAAAATATATCTATACGAATAAAATTATGGAAATAGTAATATTTCTTACAGAAATATGTAAAAAAATTACACTGTTACACATTTTTTTTTACACAATTTTACAAAATCATGTAATAGTTGCAAAAAGTGTGTAACAATGTATTTTGAATTGTTACACGCAATTAACATTGTAAAATACACTTTTCCACACTATTTTTGCAAAAGTGTGTAAATATTGCTACACGTTTTTTCTCAAAAGTGTATAACAATCGCGATTTCAGATGGGGCAGGGGGCTGTGGTGAAAAGAGAGAGAATCGAGGAGGGATGGAGAGGGAAGGAAAGAAGAGCGATTGCAAGTGATGACAACGGAGGTGTGGTAGGATGGTCGGCAGTCGGGCGGTGGCGGCATAGAAGCGGGGGAGGATGGAAATGAATAATTTGATTGCTCTATATGTTGTTTATGGTGATGTTGGAAAATGACAGTAGTTGGTTATATGGTAGGAAATAGGAATAGAAATAGGGTTAATTACGCCAAAAGCCATAAACTATACCCCAATTTCCAACTTTTCCATGAATTTTTTTTTATATAAAAAATTCCCTGAATTTAATGTGTTGGACAATTTTTCCATGACTTTCAAGAATCCTCAAATTCATAGCTGACATGGCATGTTTTAAGTGATCAGAAATATGATATGGCATCGCCGGCGGAGAACTGAAACGACGTAAACGACGTCGTTTAACACCAGCCTCTCTTTCTGAGCCCTAATTTCGGCGGAGGCGAAGGCAAAGGATCAGTGCCGGAGATGTAGTGCAGCGGTGATCTCGCGCGGTGTTGGTTTGCTACTGCCCGTTCTCGTGCGGCGCTGGACGCCAACCTTATTGCAACAATTGATGTCTCTTCGATTTTGGGTAGAGGGGTGGATCTGAGGGGGTTGGCGGCGGCAGGGGCGCCGGATCTGGTGCGGCGGCGGGTGGAAGGAGGTAAAATTAGGGTTTGGGGGGTGCGGGAAAGGGGGAGACGAAATTAGGGTTTGGGGCGCCAGATATGCTTTCGCCCTCTCTCTTCCCCTTCCCTCCTTTCTCGCTCTCTCAGTCGGACGACCATCGGCGAAGAGCCAACACCGTCGCGCCTCCTCTGCACTTCGATTGGACAACAGCCTGACCACCACCGCGCAAAAGAGGGCGCAACCCTAGGCGGCGATGGCGAAGAGAATACATGTGTAAGTGTTTTTGACGTGGAGGAGGAGTTCGCCGGACATGGAGGAGGGAAGGCGGTGGGCGGTGGAGTTCGTCGGACATGGAGAAGGGGAAGAGAAAGAGAATGATTTTTTTTTTCCAAGTGTCAATTTTTCAATCCAAATAGACGCCACGTCAACTCGATATTACCACGTAGGCGACAAGTCAGCCCGAAGCTTCACCGGAGAAAAAAGTATGAAAAAATTGTTCAACACATTAAATTCAGTGAATTTTTGATTAAAAAAAAAGTTCATGAAAAAATTAAAAGTTGGGGTATAATTCATGGCTTTTGGCGGAATTAACCCATAGAAATAAGGCAGGAAGGAAATATGGGTGGCTTCGACGCTAACGGAAATGGATTAGGACCCTCGGTATTAACATTGATACGTGTGTCTGCCACTAAATCTAGATTCAGGCTATTCCTACATGCGATAACTTACATTTTGTAGATTCTTCCTAGCATGATGATGACTTTGACATGTTATAAACTAGTACGTTCATTCGTGCAATATTAAAATTAAATAATATATTTAAATAAATAAATATAATTATTAAATAAAATTAGAATATAAACAAATAGAAATTATAGTTTTGAAATAAAATAAAAAAATCTATATTAATTACTCAATAAAATTCTGGATTTGAAAATGTAAATTTTCAACTTTGGATAAAGTATAATAATAATTTTAGTTATTGAACAAAATTAAAAGTATTTGATAATGAAATTAGCATTACACATTATTATTATAGAGTATTACGTGACATAATAAATATATAAATATTTTCATACATAAACATATAAAAAGTTGTAATTTTTTTATGATGAAATAGAAAATAAAATATTTTAAATTTTAAAATTTTCATAACTTATCCGTTTTAAATTATTTTTTGATGATTTTTATACTATATTAAATTTAAGATGCATATTGATATTTTTTCCTCGATCATATTTGATGATATATAGAAAAGAATTAAAATATAGAAAGAAAAGTGAAAGAAAAAATAGTAGGAAAAGAGAGAGAGAAAAAAGAGGGAAAAAATGGAGGGAAGAAATCTATCTATCTATACTTATATTAAAGCACAAGTTTGTGCTGAAAATTTTCCCGCCAGTGCGCATCTATCCTTTATCCATTGTGCAATTTTTGATGCTGATTGACTGTTGGGCCTTGCAGTTCAGCTGGTTTTGGCTCCAAAAAGTGGAACCCAAAATTCAAATTTAAATTTTTGGAGCCCAAATTAATTGAGTGCTGATAAGTGTGAATTATCTTCTATAAATAGTGCCTCATTAACTGCTAATTTTCACAACATTTTCACTATGCTGACTTTCTCTCTCTATCTTTGTTTTCTCTCTGTTGTAACTTTTTCTATCTTTGTTGTAATTTCTCTCTATTCTTGGTTGTTCTAAATCTTTTGAGTTTTATGTTCTTCTGTGGCACTTTCATTTTAATTTTGTTTAGTTTTTTTGGCTATTTACAACTCAATGTACAATATTTGTTTCTATTTGATGCATAAACTCTAAATCTGGAATATTAATAGCTAATATTTCTGAATTTTCTCTATAGATGAAGGATGAAGGCTTGAATCTGGAGCATGGGAACCTCTGAATGCAAATGAATATGCAAAAGCAACAAATAGCATGTTATTAGATGCATATACACATATGTTAAAGTATCAACCATTGTCATTTTTTTTTTCTGTTCTATTTCTTTTGCTTATCAAAAGACATTGAAAATGAGCAATCTAACTACCAAAACAACAGTTTTATTCTGAACTATTAAAAAAAGAAATGGTTTTTTTGTTCTTTTTCTTAAGCTTATCAAAAGACATCAATAAGAGCTGCTAGCTGCGAAAAAAGTGGTTTTTTGCTTAAAAATAATTTCAGATTTTTAAGCATAATCATTAAACGAGAAAAAAGATATGTAAATAATAAATTGCATCATTTATCGCAGAGGGTAAAATAACATTTCAGGATGAGCTAAAACAGTGATTTGTTGCAAGATAATTTCGAATTTTCAAGCATCATGGGAAGAAAAAAGAAAATCCCAAGAATCAATTAAAATCCTTATCCAAATGCAGGAAAAACAGATCTTGAAGTAAGCAAACAAAATATGAAGAAAACAGAAGCAGACAAAGATTGATGCACATATGAGAATACTTATATGTAACTCTCTAAATCTGCACTAAAATGAGCAAAGTACATCATCCCAACTTGAAATAATATTTTACTTATTTAAAAAACGATAAAAAAAATTATTTATTTAAAAAAACCATAACAAAGTCTCATCTTACAAAAACCAATTGTTTTGGCAGCAGGTATCCCTATCATTCTTCGCCAATTCTGAAGTAGAACCACAACGTTTTTGGGGTTGTTGCGGCAGCCGAGGTCCTGCTACCAACGGTGGCTCTGAGCAAGGCGGCACTAGCGAGTTGTTAATGTCGGCGAGCCAACGGTGGCGTCGAACGTCAGCGTCTCAGGTGATGACAGCAGCGGCACCAGACGGTAGCAGAATATCTATGGTTTCGAGAAGGGTGTGCAACTGCGGAGACAAGGCGCGGTGGTTAGATGGCAGTGGGTTTGGCAGGGCGCTGTGCGGTGTGGGCGACGAAGGAGAAGTTTGAAATTGATGGTGGAGGAAGAAGATCTGAAGATTTAGGTTTGGAGAGGTTGGGCGCCGCTGATGTGTTTGTGAGTAAAAACCCTAGAATGAGTGAGTTGAGGTATTTATAGTATGCATAATTGGGCTTTCTTTGTGTAAGAGTTTATGGGCTTGGGATGTGATTAATTTTTAAGATGTAATCGTTTTTTGCAAATGTGATTGCCACTTTCAATTTGATTAAAATGTTCAAAACTCCCATGATTTCGACTGATGCTTCTTTGTGTTGCAAATTTTACATTAACATGAAAATTAAGTTTAATCATTGATTCTAAATAATTTACATAATAAACTATAACTAAGATTAAATTGTTAACATCGTATAATACAACTTTAGGATTAAATTGTTGAATTATAAGATTATATTGCATAATAAGATTAAATTGCTAACATCATTTATAAATTATAAGATTAATTATTGATTCTCATATTATGAAGTGATCTATTATCTAGGATGAGGGTTACAACTTTAGCAAAAAAGTTGTTTCAATTGGAGCTTCAGTGACAAGAAACTATTAACTTTTTGCAAATTAGAAATATTGATCAGCAAATATCTTTCAGTCTCGAAAGAAAACTTATATAAATTTAAATTTGAACCAACCTCAAGGTATTTGATTTTCTATTTAATAATAATCTTGTAGGAGTAGATACTAATTATGATTGAATATGTACGAATACTTCCTCTAATAGATTAAGCATTTTAGTGAAATTTAATTGGGAGATTCGTACCACCATGAACCTCCATAAATGTTAATATATCTAACAGTGTGCTGAGTGCGAGCCAATGTTGAGAAAGCGCAGAGAAATAGAAAGAGGATCGGCGACCGCGTGGATGCGGGGAGAGACGAAAGGCGTCTAAGCAAAGATGAAAAAGAAAAGGAGGAACAATGAAGAGGCTGAAGGAAGGCAGATTGCGAAGGAAGGCAGATTGCTTTTATTTTTTAGGTAGAAAAATATAACAATTTTTATTTTTATTTTGTTTGTTAACATCATGAAAGAACGCATGCACTTTGACGGCAATTCCAATTACTTTGACTTTTAGTATGGTTTGAGTTATTTTTTTAGTTCTATATATAATATAGTTTGGGCTCAATTTGGTTAGTTTGAATACTCTATATATAAACTTGATTAAGTTTTTTTTTTATCACTTATTGATCGACGATTAATATATTACGTAAAAAATTTTGCCTAAAAAGTACTTACTTAAAATTTTCTATGAAATTAATTATTTTATAAGATCCAAATTACATATTATATCTACACTACCATTTGCACGTCATGCTATGCACGGGAATTTTTTTTTATATATATATAGTTTCAGAAAATTGACACTAGATTATCATATCTATAATAATTATATAAAAGCAGAGGTTTGGGCTGCATGGATTTCCCGCCAAAGCACATCACTGTTTTATTCATTGTACAATTTTTGTTGCTGATTGACTATTGGGCCTTGCAGTTGAGCTGGTTTTGGCTCCAAAAAGTGCAGTCCAAAATTCAAATTTCAATTTTTGGAGCCCAAAATCTGTCTTGATAAGTGTGAATTATCTTCAATAAATAGTGCCTCATTAACTGCTAATCTTCACAGTCGAATTCTCCATTTTCGGATTTGTGGTTGCGAATTATTTCAGCTGACATTTACAGCTTGCAATCTTTCTCTCTCTACTCTTGGTTTCTTTATTGCTTCTTTATGCTATTATAATTTTACTGTTGCTATTTTTCTTTTTATTCTGTTTAGTTTTTTGCTGTTTATTAGTATTAGTTTCAATTACAACTAAGATACAAATTTATACAGTTTTTTCTACTTTCTGAATTTTTGCAGCAGATCAAAACCGCAGAAGATTAAGACTGAATCTTTCTTAATCTTTCTGTTTCTTAATCTTTCCGTGGAAGTATAGACTGAATCTTTCTTAATCTTTCCGTGGAAGTATTACCACTGAGATCTTGAAGTATTACCACTGAGATCTGCAAAAGGCACAAGAAAGTTTACTCTGCAGGCTTATGAAGTTGAAAAGGTTGTATAAATCAACAAGGATGTATATCAGTAGCAAAAATTGTCGAAAGAATGAATTTGTGTGGATGTTCATAGATCTACATGCGAATGAAAATAAAGATGTTCATAGATCTACAAAAATCAAATGCGAAAAACAGACTGCAAACAAGAGCAAAGATGTTCATAGATCTACTGAATCAGATGCCAAAAAATAGTATTGAAATCAGATCTGCGAAAAATATTTTTTTTGTTTATAGATTTTTCAAAAAATTAGATGCCCAAAACAGATAGACAAAAATCAGGCAACCGAAGAAATATTCTTTGTTGGAAATATATCAATTAATTTCTTCATAAGTTGAAAGACAAAAAGGAAGACAAAATATAGAAAATGAAAGATAAAGACTTTTGTGAAATAACTGACAAGACACGGGAGCTCCACATTCTCTCCACATTCTCTAACTTAAGTGCAAAAGGGGTGGGGAACAAAATCAGGAGATAAAGAAAATTATGTATACCAGTCGTCCTCCATATGTTACATGCATACAAGCAAAACATACAAATTATTGGAACGAAGGATGCACATAAAATCGGTCAAATAACAGTTAATTTCAACTTAACTTTACACAACAAGCTTCTTGGGATACTTCAGATCTGCGAAAAATATTTTTTTTGTTTATAGATTTTTCAAAAAATCAGATGCCCAAAACAGATAGACAAAAATGCAGATACCCAAAATATCTTTACTGTATTAAACAAGCTGTTGTTTCAAAATTTGTGGCTAAATGAAAAAAAATAATCCATACAGCAAGAAAAAATATACATGGAGATCGCAAGAATTAAAGATGCAGTCGAGGGAGGAGGCCGAGATCTGGAAGCTAGGGCTGGGCGACGCCGTAGTTTGAAACTCGGACGGCGGCGGCTGGATAAGGGCTGAGCAGAGGGAGGCAGCGGCTCATTTATCGTCGTCGAGGAGAGAGGCGACACCGCGTGGAGCGTCGTCTAGATGTGAGGCCGGAGTTGGTAGTTTAGGGATCTAAGGGTTTTCGGACCGCGGCTTTGCCGTGATACGGTTGCAGGTTTTTCTCCGGCAGAGGGAGAGAGAAGACGATAGAGAGAACGTTTGAGCATCTCGTCGGCGGATGGAAGAAAGTCGGCAGAGGGAGAGAGAAGACAAGGGAGAGCACGGATGGGAGAAGAAATGAGAGAGAAGAAGCGGCGCTGTACCCTAATTTTAGAGGAGATGAGTATTTAAGCTGTATTTTAGGGTTGAAAAGTGTGGATGGGCTGAATTAAATTTATTGGGCTGTATTTATTTAATTGGGCTGAATTTATTGTACTGTATTTAATTGGGCTGTATTTATTTAATTGTTCTATTATTAATTCTCCTTTAAGAAAATAAACCATTAATTTATAAGTAACAAATACGTTATTCAACAAATCAATATTTTTATTTGTGTACATTTTCAAAAATATTATAATACAATTGTTATTCGTATGTTGGATGCTAAAAATTAAAATGGTAATATATTGTACTTAATTGTACAAAGATAGAAAATTAATATGAAATTTATTATGTAAAAATTTATTATTGAGAATATATACAAATTGATTATGTAAAAATAATTAATTGAAATTTATTCCGTAAAATAATAAAGAGAAGATGTACAAATTAATTCTGTGAAATCTATACAGATTAATTCAGATTTCAATGGAGAAATAATTTAATGAAAATATGATTATATACGTAAATATGAATATGAAACATATCTTTCAAAAATAAAAATATTAAAATATTTCAGTTAATAGTTTATGAAGAACATAACAATAATAATAAAAGATCGTAAAGAAAAAGAATTAGATGACATGATACGGTGATTGAAAGAAGAAAATTATAAATATAATTATATATTTTCAATAAATAAAGTGATTAGTTGAAGCTAAGATTTAGGAAATATCGGTTACATAAAATAACCAATTGACTTAATTAACCTTTAAGTAATATGCGGTTATATCAAATCTGATTCAATTTCAACCGTAAGATGTATAAAATCAAAGGCATATATTAATTCTCCATTCTCAAATTATTTATGATTCTCCATGGATCCATTCTCTCTCTCTCTTTCTATATATATCTATATATATATATATATATATATATACCAATTAAATATTTGATATACCCTAATCTAGCAAAGTAATATGGAACGACAAAGACCAAAGGTCATATTCCGACAGTGAGAGCGGAGAGGGATTTCAACATAGAAGAGCACGACGATTGGAGAGCACGACTGAGAAACTTAAGTTGGAGAGCACGACTAAATTGAGCGTGGTGATAGGTAGGTTATTTCAATCGGAGGTATTTGAATAATAATTTTGTTCGTGTGATTGCGTTCTTCTTTCAATAATCGATTGGGTTTTTGAAAGTGTATTTATTTTATTTTATTTTATTTTTTTATTTTGCAGTTGCAATTTCACCCTCTTTATACATCACGATGGAACATTTAAGGAAGCACAAGGCTTTGATGATATGGGTAAAAATGTAGAATTTTTTTACCTTGGTATAGACAAGTTTGAGTTTTTTTGTTTGAAGGAGTTAGTTGAGGGTTTAGGTTACTCAGGATGGGGTAATTTACTATATGTGGAGCCTAAATCATATGTCTTTAAGGTGATCAAAATCGATAAAGAGGTGATGGAGGTGTTGGGCTTCCTAAGTAGTTCTAACAAATCTTTAAACGTTTTTGTGAAGGGTGGGATTAGGTCAGATGTTGGGGCAAATGATGGGCAGATGATGGGTTAGAGTCTGGGGCAGGTGATGGGGAATATCAGCCTTCTCTTAAAGAGGTACTCTCAAACTTACCTACTATAGATTCAAGTGAAGGGGATTGTGTGCTTCAAAGGTATGATGGATCAGTAACCAGTGACTCCAAGAGTGAATATATGCCCTCTAACGAGGAAGAAACTGATGAGGATGATGATCCTAATAGGGAACGTGTATAGATGATGAAGAATATTTGGATGTTAGGCAAAAAAAGAAGGATGAAGGTCCTGCTACTTGGGTTGGGGAGTTAATAGAGAAGTCTCAGTCTGAAAAATATGAAGAAAATGTATCAGAGTATGAGGAATCTGATGAAGATGTTTATAGTAGTGAGAGTGACAGGGTGAAGAGAAGATGGTAAGACCTAAGAAGAAAAAGAGTAGGTATGATCCAAAATTTGATTAGAAACAGCTTGATATCACGCTAGAGCTCAAATTTGCAGATGGGCATGAGTGTAAGGTAGCTTTAACAAGCTGGGTAATTGCAAATGAAAAGTTTATTCAATTTAGGAGAGTATCACAAGATCAATGTGAGGCTATTTGTAAGCCTACATGTCCATGGGGGCTTTATGCCTATGTTTTAAAAAAGGGGCTCATTAGGTATTTGAATGAGGAACCATCAACCTATGTCAGTGAATACTACACAGTTAGTAGGTACTTGCAGACATGCAAATATGCTTTGGAATGATGAGCTGTTGTGGTGACAGTGTGATGGTGACAACTTAACATCAACTGAATGATTTATTCAACTTAACATCAACCGACATCTGATATTCAAATATAATACTCCCTCTGTCCATGAAAAAGAGTCCCATTTGGGACTCGGCACGAGTTTTAAGAAAGTTGTTAAAGTAGGTGTAAGTGGGGAAAGAAGTAAATTTATAGGGGTAGTGTTAATGATTTTTTTTAAATTCTTAATCCTAAATTAAGTTTTGAACTTCAACACCATTGCTACACCATCATTCAATCACCATTTCTCGGCTGAAACTTGAATTCATTCATCAAAAAAAGCTTAGTAACCCTCATACCTCAATTGTCATCACAGGGCGACACAGACCAAGACAAAGCATCAAATGCAGTTTCATGTTCTGATCCAACAGACATCACAAAAATATGGCATCACCAGCCCCCCCACAAAACCAACATTTCAGCCACCACGTAAAATCGAAAAATAGAACAAATTCACCACCACATAAGTAGATTCACCACCTAAAATCGAACAAAAAGAACAGAGGCGGCGAGTCATAGAGAGGCGGCGACTGTGAATCAATTTGTCTATTTGTCGATTCATCTCCGAAAATCAGAGGAAGACGGCGATTTGCGGGAGGCGGCGCCTTAGGGTTTAGGGCTCAGAGGGAGGCGGCGATTTGAGGGAGACGACACCTTAGGGTTTCGGGATCAGAGGGAGGCGGCGATTTGAGGGAGACGACACCTTAGGGTTTCGGGCTCAGAGGAAGGCCGCAATTTGAGGGAGACGATACCTTAGGGTTTCGGGCTCAGATGGAGGCAGCGATTTGAGAGAGGCGGCGCCGAGTTTCGGGCTCAGAGGGAAGAGAGGCGGTCGGCGGTGGCCTTCTTCGCCGGGGAAGAGAGGCTGCGCCGCGCTGCCTGATGTCGCGCCTCTCTCTCTCTAAAATCCCGCTGGCACCGCCACGTTCTCTGTCGCCACCTACATAGGCCATCAATGATCACCAACTTAGGCCATCAGGAGGGGCGGCCTCAGCGGAGAGAGGCGTCACCCTCGCCGGAGAAAGGCGGCGCAAGTGTGGAAGAAAACTAGGGTTCCAAAGAAATGAAAGAAAGTGAAATGCGTTTGATGGAATCAAAAAAGGGGGAAGGATTTTTATTAAGAAAATTGATTATGGTTTAAAATGAAATAAGTAGATTGTTTATGATTTATTGTGGTGGGTCCATAAATGGCAAATAGAGTAAATATGTAAGTTAAAGAAGGGTAAAATTGTATAAAAAGCAAAACAAGACTCTTTTTTGTGGACAAAAAAAAGAGGGGAAACATGACTCTTTTTCGTGGACGGATGGAGTAATCATTTGCAATGATTTATGCACTTTGAAATATTATTTTGTTATTGTTCAATTGATGAAAACAATATATGAGTTTAAATAATAATTTTTTGATAAAGAAAATTTATTGATATTGATTTTTTTATTAAATTATGAAATAATACATATTTATATATTATATAAAGAAATTGTGTTTATCAATATCAATATGAAAAAATTGATATTGGCCTAATTGAAGGGGAGAAGGAGTGCGAAAATATAAATGACAGACTTGAGGAGGGGAGAAAGCGAGATGAGAGAGATATAAACTTAAAATTGAGGTGAATGAGTGAGGATGAGATATAGTTTACTTTGTTGCACCTGTAAAATTAAATTAATGTATTTTTTACGCTTTTGAATTTATTTGATATTTGTATATAGAATATTTCCATTGAATTTTCTTTCCATGTATTATTTTAAGAATATCAATGGTAATTTAAAGGGTGGTCTGTTCTTTTAAATTATTGGTGTTGTAAAAGATGGTCATAGTGTTGTTAAAGTACCACGTGATATTTTGCTCAATCGTTTTGGAGGTTCGTTGCATGAGATAGTGTCAAACACTTACCCACTGTATACTGATGATGATTATTAATTACAGGATATAGCTTACTTGCAATTGAAATGATGCATGTAAATCTAACTAAATTACCAATTTTTTGGCTAATATTTACATGTCTAAATTTTTAAATAAAATTAGGTGTTCGGATATACATAATCATCAATTATTTTTGAAAGTTGAAACTCCAGTTGCTCTATAAAGAAACATAGATAACTGTAATGGAATTATATTGATTATTATTGGTTTGCAAGTTTATAAGGAGAGATTGTGGAGTGGACATAATGTTTAAAATAAGATTTTAAGACCTTGATTATCGTTTACGTCATCAGATCCAAAATTATTGTTCAAGTTCCAATGTTGGCATTTTTATTTGTTGTGTCTTATGTAATAACGATTAATACAAGTTTGGTCAATCTGTATCAAAAGTTACTAATCATCGAGGTATGAAAATTATGATATATATGGAGATGATGATGAAAATTGTACTCATAATATAATTCATATTTAAGTTTTCTAGAATGTTTTATGCAATTATCTTTAATATATATTACTTCAATCGTACACAATATTTTCTTTTTTGAGAACTACTAATTATATTTTATATCCATTCATAGTCAATATTTAAAACAAGACACTACTATTTAACACATCAACTTTGATTTGTCTCTTTCTCCCCTCAATTTTAGAGGATCATTTTTTCCTCTCTTTTTTTCCCTTTATAATATTTATTTAGTGTAATGTTGATATTTCTTGAAATAATCGTTTTTACTTTCTAAGAAATGTTTGTGCTTGACTGTTTTAATTATATAGTAAGTCGTATGTTGTGAAACTCTTTTGTTTTTTCAGTTCCTATTTTTTGTATTATGTAGTGTAAATTTTGAATTTGATTTGATTATTTTCAATTCTAATTCTAAACCCTTTAAGATTCTACTTAGATAAATACGAACTGACGAATTCCTCAAAAAAATTGGCTCAGGGGCTTCCGCCCCCAAACTCTCATGTAGATATTTGCATATGTCTGCTTCAATAAATTTTGTAAACCCTAATAACTAATGATGGATCCACAACTGTTTATGTTGTACTATCTTATAATATAACTGTATGATATGAAAGTCTTTTATTTTTTTATTTTTATTTTTTCCAGATTTTGTATTATGTAATATAAATTTCCATTTTCATTTACTTACTTTGTATTTTATTTTATATCACCTAATATATATTTAAAATTATAGACTACTCTTATTATATATGATAAATACGTATGAATAATCGGACCGTGCACTGTACATCTGGGTGCACTGTACACCCGGGTACACTGTACATCGGAGTGCACAGTCACATCAATTTATATATTACACGTATTATGTATCATAAATACGTAAAAATAATTGGACCGTGCGTAGCACGAGTATAATCAAGAGAACAAATTGTTCGGTGGGATGATGTATATAAAATAATTATTTTATATTTTATGACATAGATAAAAAAATCTAAAACTTTTCCTTTTTTTATTATTTAAATAAATAATAAAAAAATTGATATGTAGAATCTAAAACTTTTTTTTCGTAAGTCCAATACATATTTAATGCTTTTAGTCCGATTACTTACTTGCTCTTGGGCCTTCATATTTTGTTGTGGGCCAAATTAAAATAATAATAAAAGAAACTATGGATTTTGGTTCATATGTAGAATTACTTTATATGCACATAGATTTTTTTTTTATGTTTTTTAAATATTTTTAATACATAAGTTACTTATTTAATTATTTAATGCTTTATATTTATAAAAGAAAATATAATTCTAAATATATATTCGATACAATATCAAAGTTTTTCTGTATATCATTTTGTAGAGTCAAAGTGCTTACATATATAATTTTATGTAGTAATATAAGTAACGAAATATAATTCTAAATATATATTTGTGTCGTACTATCATTATATTTGTGTTGTACTATCTTTTAATATGAACTGTATGATATGAAAGTTATTTATTATTTTTATTCCTATTTTTTGTATTATGTAATGTACATGATTAATTTTGTTTAACCACTTTCTACTATGTTTTGTATCACTTTTGTTTTTCTTTTTACAATTCTATAGTACCGCTACTGTAATACCCCGTTTCCTCGAGCTAAGTTTAGAATAATTTTGAACTTAGATTTAAGATGATTCACGCCGGATTGAGAAAAAAGAATTTATTTAATTCCAACAAAAATGATTTACGAAAGCATTTGTAAATTTTCAAGTTATTTAAATTTTATTTTGTGCATTGCATATTAACTTTTTAAGAGGGTGATTCCTCTGGCGAGTGATTTCTCTGCCGAGTGATTCCTCTGGCGAGTGATTCCTCTGCGAGTGATTCCTCTGGCGAGTGATTTCTCTGCCGAGTGATTCCTCTGGCGAGTGATTTCTCTGCCGAGTGATTCCTCTGGCGAGTGATTCCTCTGCCGAGTGATTCCTCTGGCGAGTGATTTCTCTGCCGGGTGATTCCTCTGGCGAGTGATTTCTCTGCCGAGTGATTCCTCTGGCGAGTGATTCCTCTGCCGAGTGATTCCTCTACCAAGTGATTCCTCTGGCAAGTGATTCCTCTGCCGAGTGATTCCTCTGGCGAGTGATTCCTCTGGAGGGTGATTCCTCTGGCGGGAGTGATTTCTCTGCCGAGTGATTCCTCTGGCGAAAGCTATCTCACTGCTCCCCGTGTTTTCCCTGGTATCACCATTCCTCTGCTCAGACAGAGAAATCACCATTCCCCTGCTCTGGTGCGGAACTAACTTTAGAGAGAGAGAAGTCAAAGCAAGTGGATAAACATAGTTAACGGATAAGATATTTTATGCAAGTGGATAATTAAGCATGTGTTATTTATCCAATACTTGCTGAAATAGAAATTTTATTGAAGAAACACAAAAACCCTTGAGAGCACAGGCGCAAACAAGTATTTATCCAATACTTGATGGCTAAGTAAATGGGGTTATATAAATAACACCTTTCTCTTTCATCCCTCATAACAGACGTCTTTTTCCTCTCTCTTCTCTCTCTCCTCTCTCGACTGTCATCACCCAACACCATTGATAAGATTACTCCACCCTTCTCGGTACATTCGTTATCCGTTCAGTAAGAAGTTAAACCATCAACTCCTCATTCAAGCAACAACAAGAAAGAATCTCAACCGAAACCTCTTAAGGTTCCCTCTTGAGCCCTTATCTCTTTTACTCAACTGTAAATTCAAGCATATCAATGGTGTCATTCCAGTAAACCAACATACCAGTATAATTTTTTGCAAGTGCATACACTCTGTTCGTTTATAATTTTACAAGCATGACATGAAATTGTATTTTTATTTTTCAATAAAGTATTTATGATTTAATTGGTTTTATTTATAATTCCATTTACTAAAGAAAGATGAGTAAGAATATTGTTGGTGTTCTTAACTCAAGAGAAACGTTTTCAATTATTTATTCATTAAATTTTGAAAACCCGGCTAAGTGAATCATAGAATATTAAGCACTTCACCGTGACTTAAGATTAGATTCAAGGAGACCTATTGAGAATAGATTTCTTGTAGGCTTTGAACGTCAGGAGGATTAGCACTGCTATTCCGATTCAGAGATAACGTTAACGACAGGCTTTGCCTATACAGGTGGGCTTATTTTTTCAAATGTATGATTTAGCTACTGAGCTTAAATGTTCGTGAAAAATAAACTGTTTATCCAATAAAATGTTTATGTGCACTCTGCTCTGTTTAAGGCTCGCCACAACGAATCAATTGAGGTTCTCTTATGGCCTAACACGTTATTTGAGAATTGTGTACACCGTTAGCTGACTCGGTGGGTTGATCTCCATTCGGGCACTAACTAAGAGGCGTTATAAGGGTGCTTGCTGGATGTGTTCCGAAGCATGTAATGTAAGGGCCTGTCTGGGTAGCGTCCCGAGGTCAAAAGTAAACTTGTCTGGGTTACGCCCTCAGTTCGAGTAAATGGGAGAAATGGATCCGTCGGTGGCTAAAAGGTCCGGGATCACAGCGAGTAACAGAAATGAGTGTGACATTTGCGCGCAAAACTAAGTATATCTATATATATGAAATGTTTTAACATGCTTAGAAGTTCTTTCATTTTTAAAACCTTCTAAGTCATGTCAAGTACGATTGGATAAACTGTTCTTCAGGTTACGAAATGTTTTAAAGTTGCAGCCCACTAAGTACATTAGTACTTAGCCCAAATATTTTCAAATGTTTTTCAGGTTGATGGCTGGTGTTGACGGGGAGAGCTGAGGCTAGAGTTCAACTCCGTGTTTTGACTTTCGCTGTAATACTAGCCTTTATTTGTCTTTTATTTCTCTGACTTAAGACCTATATGTAAATTCTGAATTATGTTTCTTATTGAGCTTAGACTCTCAACTTTTATATATATTTTGTTGAGCCGAGACTATTATTTCACAAGTATTTCATTCTAAATGTTGGTTATCAGAAGCATGACACTAAACTTGTGATCCAAAGGGGACTAGCCCGACTTGTTATTTTATTCGGGTTTTAACAAGGTTGTTCCTTGTTTATTTCTATGAATTAGTTGCACCTCGATTATAGTTTTTTTTCCTTCCAGAATTGGGGTGTGACAGAGTGGTATCAGAACATAAGTTTTCTTTCATGTCTCTGATAACCAAAAGCTTCTAATGATTAAAGTCTAGATTAGTACCTCTAGACTTCTAAGAAAGTTGTTGAACCTCAGCTCGCCGTTACACTGTCGCAAGTAAGGTACGTTTTAAAAGTTATTAAATATTTTGAGAATTTTCAAGAAGTGCGCGCTTTCAATGAATGATGCTATGTGAATTGCTTAACGCTTTCCATATGCTATAAGTTATGAATTGCAAATCGCTTTCATATTGTTATTTTGAGTCTTCGACTCATATAACCAATGTTATATCGTGTTAGGGACTACCCGAACCCTTAACGATAGTTTCGTGTTTGGGACTACTCGAGCCCTTAACGAATCAATGATAAACGGTCGAGTTTGATTCCTTGAATCTTTCCGGCAAAAGCAAAAGTTTTTAAAGAATGAGACATTTATTGTCCACGTGTTTTAAAGGTTTCAAAAGAAACAAACAAATGAATGAACGAATGAGAAAGTTTATGTTATCGTTTTAGGTTCACTGCCTATACGATCAGAATGTTAGGTCCTCTTACGAACTGTTTGAGTATCACCCAAGAATACCTTAGGAATGTTAGTCGTGAAAGCTCAGCTTGATCGATTTAAGTAAGGACTGGTAAGATAGAGACGTTAAACATAGATATGTTATAACGTAGAAGCAACGAGATGAGATTAAGAATTCACATAAGTACTCCACTAAGTTAAGATCAGTTTCCACATAAAATTAGCCTTTCACAGGGTTACACTATAGAAGCATACCTTGGGTATATCTATGTATGTATACATGTATGCATGCATGCGGAATGAGTCTCACTTTTGTGTTGATATCGTCCGTTAATCAGAATGGCAGATGCGCCGAGAGGACGCGCTAGGGGACGAGGACGTGGTCGCGGCAGGGGATTCATCCCTGAACAACCTATCCCTCAAGTAGCACCAGAGCGTACTGCTGAGGAAAAGTTTCGTAAGGAAAAACCTCCAACGTTTGATGGTCTAGGCGATCCCGCGGACGCCGAGAAATGGGTCAGGGCAGTAGAGCGAATCTTCAGCTACATCCGTTGCGATGACGAGGACAAAGTGACTTGCGCGACTTACCAACTGGTAGACGAAGCCGACTTCTGGTGGGAGTCGGTGAAGCGCACAATGACTGAAGAACAGTGGGAAAATTTTACATGGGAGGATTTTAAGAATGAGTTATACGAGAAGTATATACCAGGCTGCTATCGACAGAAGAAACAGAACGAGTTCTGGAATTTGAAGCAAAGGGCTGGGACAGTAACTGAGTATGATAGGGCCTTTAACCAGCTGTCAAGGTATGCTCCACTCTTAGTAGACACTGATGAGAAACGCGCAGAGAAATTCAGGAACGGACTGCGCCACGAGATATCAATCTCCCTAGCAAGTCAGGGAGGTTTCACTTACGCACAAACACTGAGCAGGGCTCTCACCATTGAGTCATTGCTACCAAGGGAGAAAGGAAAAGCTCCGGGACAGTCTGGATTTGTACCACCTCAAGATGGTGGTAAAGGAAAAAGGAAATGGAACGAGAGAATGGGTGGAAACCCTGGAAATGGAAATGGATTTGGAAAGAAACCATGGGCTGTAAACCAAAATCAGAATCAGCCTCAGAACCAACAACATCAGGCAATTATTAAAACACCTTGCCCGAAGTGTCAGAAACTCCATCTGGGAGAATGCCTGAGAGGAATGAATGTCTGCTTTACCTGCGGAGAAACTGGGCACTATGCTCCGGCATGTCCAAGGAAGAGAGGAGGAGCACCGCAACAGCCACAGAACCAGGGTCGTGGAGGACATCGGGGGCCACCCCAAAATGCTAGGGCATATGCCCTTAACCAAAATCAAGCAGCGGGAAACCAAGGAAACTTGGCAGGTATGATTAATGTCCTTAACGTGCCGATAATAGCTTTGTTTGACACTGGAGCGTCCCACTCTTTCATTTCACATGCTGCTTGTAAGAGATTAGAACTGACTCCACAATTGGCTGAGACAACTTTAGAGGTTAGCACCCCTGGTGGTGGAAGATTGGCTGCTAAGGACGTTATCTTGAACTTAGAGCTAAATATAGGTGCTGAAACGTTTAAGGCAAAATTGTATGTCATCACTATAATAGATTTTGACATGATCCTAGGGATGGACTGGCTTACTCAAGTCGGTGCCACGATACTATGTAACGAGAGAAAGATCTCTTTCCAATCCGCTGGAAAGGAGAAAGCAAGTTTTCATGGTATAAGAATGGGAGAAAGAGTACCAGTGATTTCAGCAATAAAGTCCACGAAGATGATGGGAAAGGGAAAATGTCAGGCTTTCCTAGTCAGTTTGACAGGAGAACATGAAGTAGAGAAAACGATCGAAGAAGTTCACGTGGTTCGAGAGTTCAAAGATGTGTTTCCTGAAGAATTGCCCGGTTTGCCACCAGACCGACAATTAGAATTCACGGTAGATCTGGAACCTGGAGCAGCACCAGTGTCCAAGGCACCATACAGAATGGCCCCGCCGGAGTTACAAGAATTGAAAGTGCAACTACAAGAATTGTTGGACCTAGGTTTCATACGACCTAGCGTATCACCGTGGGGAGCACCGGTCCTTTTCGTCAAGAAGAAAGATGGCTCACTAAGGATGTGTATCGATTATAGGGAATTTAACAAGCTCACGATAAAGAATAGATATCCTCTTCCGAGGATAGATGACCTATTCGATCAGTTGAGTGGAGCCGGTGTGTTTTCCAAAATTGACCTAAGATCTGGTTACCACCAACTAAGAATGAAAAGAGAAGACATCCCAAAGACAGCGTTTCGAACGCGTTATGGACATTACGAGTTCACCGTGATGCCTTTTGGTTTAACGAATGCCCCAGCAGTCTTCATGGACCTGATGAACAGAGTTTTCCATCAGTATCTCGATAGTTTTGTCTTAGTGTTCATTGACGACATCCTCATATACTCTAAGACTGAAGAGCAACACGAGGAACACTTGCGCATCGTACTCGAAACCCTGCGTAATGAGAGACTGTTTGCCAAATTCAGCAAGTGTGAATTTTGGTTGAAGGAAGTGATGTTTCTCGGTCACATAGTGTCGACTGAAGGAATCAAAGTAGACCCCGCCAAGGTCGAAGCGGTCAAGGAATGGAAAGCACCATCAAATGTCAATGAGATTAGAAGTTTCCTCGGGTTAGCAGGTTACTACAGAAGATTCATCGAAGGATTCTCAAAATTGGCCAGGCCATTGACTCAGCTTTTGAGAAAAGGGACTAAATACGTTTGGTCTGAAGCGTGCGAACAAAGTTTTAAGGAGCTCAAGACTAGGCTGACTACTGCGCCAGTGTTAGCAATACCAAAAGAGAATGAAGAATTCGTGGTGTACACTGATGCCTCGAAACTAGGATTGGGTTGCGTGTTGATGCAAAATCAGAAAGTGATAGCATACGCGTCTCGTCAATTGAAACCCCATGAGCTTAACTACCCAACTCATGATTTAGAACTAGCAGCCGTCGTGCACGCGCTGAAGATTTGGAGACACTACCTCTATGGAGTTAGGTGTGAGATCTTTACAGATCATAAGAGTTTGAAGTACTTCTTCGAGCAAAAGGATTTGAACATGAGACAACGAAGATGGCTCGAATTAGTAAAGGATTACGATTGCACCATTAGTTATCATCCAGGAAAAGCGAATGTAGTAGCTAACGCCCTGAGTCGAAAGACGAAGGCTAAGTTAGGGTATTTCATCACCCAGCAGAGGGAACTGATTCGTGACTTCGCCTCCCTCAGTTTAGAGATTGTTTATCCTCCGAACACAGTATCGGGTTGTGTAGCTGCCTTGATAGCTAAACCTGATTTGAGAAAAAGAATTGTGCAAGCACAAAGAGAAGATTGGTTCTTGGAGAAGATGCGTCTCGCTGCAAGGACGAATGAAACGAAAGGATTCACTGAAGCCAAGGATAACGCACTTATGGTTGGTGAAAGATTGTGTGTGCCACATAAGGAAGAGATAAAGAACGAGATTATGAGCGAGGCTCATCATACTCCTTACACTGCACATCCAGGCAGCACAAAGATGTACCAGGATTTAAAGAAAATTTTCTGGTGGAAAGGGCTCTGTCACACCCCAATTCTGGAAGGAAAAAAAAACTATAATCGAGGTGCAACTAATTCATAGAAATAAACAAGGAACAACCTTGTTAAAACCCGAATAAAATAACAAGTCGGGCTAGTCCCCTTTGGATCACAAGTTTAGTGTCATGCTTCTGATAACCAACATTTAGAATGAAATACTTGTGAAATAATAGTCTCGGCTCAACAAAATATATATAAAAGTTGAGAGTCTAAGCTCAATAAGAAACATAATTCAGAATTTACATATAGGTCTTAAGTCAGAGAAATAAAAGACAAATAAAGGCTAGTATTACAGCGAAAGTCAAAACACGAAGTTGAACTCTAGCCTCAGCTCTCCCCGTCAACACCAGCCATCAACCTGAAAAACATTTGAAAATATTTGGGCTAAGTACTAATGTACTTAGTGGGCTGCAACTTTAAAACATTTCGTAACCTGAAGAACAGTTTATCCAATCGTACTTGACATGACTTAGAAGGTTTTAAAAATGAAAGAACTTCTAAGCATGTTAAAACATTTCATATATATAGATATACTTAGTTTTGCGCGCAAATGTCACACTCATTTCTGTTACTCGCTGTGATCCCGGACCTTTTAGCCACCGACAGATCCATTTCTCTCATTTACTCGAACTGAGGGCGTAACCCAGACAAGTTTACTTTTGACCTCGGGACGCTACCCAGACAGGCCCTTACATTACATGCTTCGGAACACATCCAGCAAGCACCCTTATAACGCCTCTTAGTTAGTGCCCGAATGGAGATCAACCCACCGAGTCAGCTAACGGTGTACACAATTCTCAAATAACGTGTTAGGCCATAAGAGAACCTCAATTGATTCGTTGTGGCGAGCCTTAAACAGAGCAGAGTGCACATAAACATTTTATTGGATAAACAGTTTATTTTTCACGAACATTTAAGCTCAGTAGCTAAATCATACATTTGAAAAAATAAGCCCACCTGTATAGGCAAAGCCTGTCGTTAACGTTATCTCTGAATCGGAATAGCAGTGCTAATCCTCCTGACGTTCAAAGCCTACAAGAAATCTATTCTCAATAGGTCTCCTTGAATCTAATCTTAAGTCACGGTGAAGTGCTTAATATTCTATGATTCACTTAGCCGGGTTTTCAAAATTTAATGAATAAATAATTGAAAACGTTTCTCTTGAGTTAAGAACACCAACAATATTCTTACTCATCTTTCTTTAGTAAATGGAATTATAAATAAAACCAATTAAATCATAAATACTTTATTGAAAAATAAAAATACAATTTCATGTCATGCTTGTAAAATTATAAACGAACAGAGTGTATGCACTTGCAAAATATTATACTGGTATGTTGGTTTATTGGAATGACACCATTGATATGCTTGAATTTACAGTTGAGTAAAAGAGATAAGGGCTCAAGAGGGAACCTTAAGAGGTTTCGGTTGAGATTCTTTCTTGTTGTTGCTTGAATGAGGAGTTGATGGTTTAACTTCTTACTGAAGGGATAACGAATGTGCCGAGAAGGGTGGAGTAATCTTATCAATGGTGTTGGGTGATGACAGTCGAGAGAGGAGAGAGAGAAGAGAGAGGAAAAAGACGTCTGTTATGAGGGATGAAAGAGAAAGGTGTTGTTTATATAACCCCATTTACTTAGCCATCAAGTATTGGATAAATACTTGTTTGCGCCTGTGCTCTCAAGGGTTTTTGTTTTTCTTCAATAAAATTTCTATTTCAGCAAGTATTGGATAAATAACACATGCTTAATTATCCACTTGCATAAAATATCTTATCCGTTAACTATGTTTATCCACTTGCTTTGACTTCTCTCTCTCTAAAGTTAGTTCCGCACCAGAGCAGGGGAATGGTGATTTCTCTGTCTGAGCAGAGGAATGGTGATACCAGGGAAAACACGGGGAGCAGTGAGATAGCTTTCGCCAGAGGAATCACTCGGCAGAGAAATCACTCCCGCCAGAGGAATCACCCTCCAGAGAAATCACTCGCCAGAGGAATCACCCTCTTAAAAAGTTAATATGCAATGCACAAAATAAAATTTAAATAACTTGAAAATTTACAAATGCTTTCGTAAATCATTTTTGTTGGAATTAAATAAATTCTTTTTTCTCAATCCGGCGTGAATCATCTTAAATCTAAGTTCAAAATTATTCTAAACTTAGCTCGAGGAAACGGGGTATTACATCCCTCCCTCCTTAAAGAAAATTTCGTCCACGAAATTACATACCTTGGCACCAACTAAGAATGAAAAGAGATGTAGCCTTATTTGTGGAGCGATGTCTCGCTTGTCAACAAGTGAAGGCCGTGCATCAGAGGCCGTATGGAATGCTGCAACCACTACCAATTCCCGAGTGGAAGTGGGAGCACATCAACATGGACTTCGTAGTGAGCCTACCGAAGTCGGCACGTGGAAACACTGCTATTTGGGTCATAGTGGACCGATTATCAAAGTCAGTGCACTTTCTGCCAATTCAAATGACTTTTGGATTGGAGAAACTTGCAAAGTTATATGTCAAAGAGATAGTACGCCTTCATGGTGTACCTGTATCTATCACGTCAGATCGTGACACCAGATTCACATCGCGTTTCTGGAAAGGTTTACAAGAAGCAATGGGCACTCAACTGAATTTCAGCACAGCGTACCATCCTCAGACTGACGGGCAGTTAGAAAGAACGATTCAGATTCTAGAAGATATGTTGCGAACGATTGTCACAGACAAAGGTGGAAGTTGGGAGGACTTGTTACCTCTTGTGGAATTCGCTTATAACAACAGTTATCAAGCAACAATTGGAATGGCTCCATATGAGGCTTTGTATGGCCGAAAATGTCGATCACCACTTTACTGGGATGAAGTGGGTGAAAGAAAGCTGTTAGGTCCTGAACTGGTCCAACAGATGGTTGAGAAAGTCGACCACATCAAGCAAAGAATCAAAGAAGCTCAAGATAGACAAAAGTCTTACGCTGATAAACGTCGATCAGAGTTAGAATTCAATGTTGGGGATCGAGTTTTCCTCAAAGTTTCTCCCTCAAAGGGAGTTATACGTTTCGGAAAGAGGGGCAAGTTACGACCCCGTTATATAGGACCTTTTGAGATCCTAGATAAGATAGGCCCCGTCGCCTATAGGTTGGCTTTGCCGCCCAGTTTTGGAGACGTGCACAATGTGTTTCATGTCTCTCAATTAAGAAAGTATGTGTTTGATCCAAAACATGTGATTAAGCACGATGAAGTAGTCCTGGCCCAGGACTTAAGTTATGAAGAGAAACCAGTCCAGATACTTGATCGCAAGGTTCAAGTTTTACGGAACAAGAACATTGTTCTTGTCAAAGTGAAATGGAACCATCACGGGATGGAAGAGGCCACATGGGAACTTGAAGATTCAATGAAAGTCAAGTATCCCGAGCTAGATTACCAAGGTATGTAATTTCGTGGACGAAATTTTCTTTAAGGAGGGAGGGATGTAATACCCCGTTTCCTCGAGCTAAGTTTAGAATAATTTTGAACTTAGATTTAAGATGATTCACGCCGGATTGAGAAAAAAGAATTTATTTAATTCCAACAAAAATGATTTACGAAAGCATTTGTAAATTTTCAAGTTATTTAAATTTTATTTTGTGCATTGCATATTAACTTTTTAAGAGGGTGATTCCTCTGGCGAGTGATTTCTCTGCCGAGTGATTCCTCTGGCGAGTGATTCCTCTGGCGAGTGATTCCTCTGGCGAGTGATTTCTCTGCCGAGTGATTCCTCTGGTGAGTGATTCCTCTGGAGGGTGATTCCTCTGGCGGGAGTGATTTCTCTGCCGAGTGATTCCTCTGGCGAAAGCTATCTCACTGCTCCCCGTGTTTTCCCTGGTATCACCATTCCTCTGCTCAGACAGAGAAATCACCATTCCCCTGCTCTGGTGCGGAACTAACTTTAGAGAGAGAGAAGTCAAAGCAAGTGGATAAACATAGTTAACGGATAAGATATTTTATGCAAGTGGATAATTAAGCATGTGTTATTTATCCAATACTTGCTGAAATAGAAATTTTATTGAAGAAAAACAAAAACCCTTGAGAGCACAGGCGCAAACAAGTATTTATCCAATACTTGATGGCTAAGTAAATGGGGTTATATAAACAACACCTTTCTCTTTCAACCCTCATAACAGACGTCTTTTTCCTCTCTCTTCTCTCTCTCCTCTCTCGACTGTCATCACCCAACACCATTGATAAGATTACTCCACCCTTCTCGGCACATTCGTTATCCCTTCAGTAAGAAGTTAAACCATCAACTCCTCATTCAAGCAACAACAAGAAAGAATCTCAACCGAAACCTCTTAAGGTTCCCTTTTGAGCCCTTATCTCTTTTACTCAACTGTAAATTCAAGCATATCAATGGTGTCATTCCAGTAAACCAACATACCAGTATAATTTTTTGCAAGTGCATACACTCTGTTCGTTTATAATTTTACAAGCATGACATGAAATTGTATTTTTATTTTTCAATAAAGTATTTATGATTTAATTGGTTTTATTTATAATTCCATTTACTAAAGAAAGATGAGTAAGAATATTGTTGGTGTTCTTAACTCAAGAGAAACGTTTTCAATTATTTATTCATTAAATTTTGAAAATCCGGCTAAGTGAATCATAGAATATTAAGCACTTCACCGTGACTTAAGATTAGATTCAAGGAGACCTATTGAGAATAGATTTCTTGTAGGCTTTGAACGTCAGGAGGATTAGCACTGCTATTCCGATTCAGAGATAACGTTAACGACAGGCTTTGCCTATACAGGTGGGCTTATTTTTCCAAATGTATGATTTAGCTACTGAGCTTAAATGTTCGTGAAAAATAAACTGTTTATCCAATAAAATGTTTATGTGCACTCTGCTCTGTTTAAGGCTCGCCACAATGAATCAATTGAGGTTCTCTTATGGCCTAACATGTTATTTGAGAATTGTGTACACCGTTAGCTGACTCGGTGGGTTGATCTCCATTCGGGCACTAACTAAGAGGCGTTATAAGGGTGCTTGCTGGATGTGTTCCGAAGCATGTAATGTAAGGGCCTGTCTGGGTAGCGTCCCGAGGTCAAAAGTAAACTTGTCTGGGTTACGCCCTCAGTTCGAGTAAATGGGAGAAATGGATCCGTCGGTGGCTAAAAGGTCCGGGATCACAGCGAGTAACAGAAATGAGTGTGACATTTGCGCGCAAAACTAAGTATATCTATATATATGAAATGTTTTAACATGCTTAGAAGTTCTTTCATTTTTAAAACCTTCTAAGTCATGTCAAGTACGATTGGATAAACTGTTCTTCAGGTTACGAAATGTTTTAAAGTTGCAGCCCACTAAGTACATTAGTACTTAGCCCAAATATTTTCAAATGTTTTTCAGGTTGATGGCTGGTGTTGACGGGGAGAGCTGAGGCTAGAGTTCAACTCCGTGTTTTGACTTTCGCTGTAATACTAGCCTTTATTTGTCTTTTGTTTCTCTGACTTAAGACCTATATGTAAATTCTGAATTATGTTTCTTATCGAGCTTAGACTCTCAACTTTTATATATATTTTGTTGAGCCGAGACTATTATTTCACAAGTATTTCATTCTAAATGTTGGTTATCAGAAGCATGACACTAAACTTGTGATCCAAAGGGGACTAGCCCGACTTGTTATTTTATTCGGGTTTTAACAAGGTTGTTCCTTGTTTATTTCTATGAATTAGTTGCACCTCGATTATAGTTTTTTTTTCCTTCCAGAATTGGGGTGTGACAGCTACAATACTTCACAAATACGTATCAATATTCATGTCGTGCGAAGCACGGGTATGTTACTCTTATTATATATGTTGTGCGAAGCACTGGTATGTTTTGTATCATTTTTTTTTTTTGCTTTTTACAATTCTATATATTAATGTTATTATATATGATAAATACGTATGAATAATTGGGTCGTGCGTAGCACGGGTATAATACTAGTTTATAAGTATACTGAAAAACTAAATTCAACTAAATATATTTGGGCTGAATATTAAAAAAAAATCAAAAAATAATTAAGAATTCATAATAATAAAAATTGACATAATGAAAAGGCAAAAAAAAATAAGTTAAAAAAATAAAAACAATATTAAAAAATAGAATTATTCAAAAAAAAAGGATGAGAGGAGGAGATAGATTTTTTTAAAAATATTTAAAATATAATTTTTACATTTTAAATCAAATATTTACATAAAATATATCAAATAAAAGCTTTTATCGTGATCATTAATTTGATATGGAAATTAAATATTTTTATAATTAGTAGAATTTTATAATTTTGGAAATAAATAAAACAAAAAATAAGAAGATAAAAGAAGAAAAATATAGTTTACAAACAAATCTTCAATTTCATTATAACTTCAAAATTCTCACCCAATCTTGAAATTAATTTCAAATTAAAAGTTACTTTTTTAATATATTATAGATTATAGATATTTAATAGAACTACAACTTAATTTATATTAAAATAGTCAAATCTTATTTATAATAGGATTAAGCCTTAACCTATGTGGCATATGCCGCATATCTAGAATCTCACCATTTAAAAATTTACCATATATAATCTTCACCATTTATTAATTAATAACTATTACATTCTATCTAAAGATTCATTAATCTTAATAAATATAATTAATAATAAATGTATATATATATATATATATAATAACTTGCATATAATCTAAATTAATAAATTTTACTATTATTATTTTATCTCGATAAAAATTAGATTTACATGTCTGAGAAGAAAAAAATTATAATTTATATACAATAAATGATTTTAATTGAATTATTAAATGCGATTTTATTAAAAGAGAAAAAACCTAAAGAAAACCCTTGAAAGCACAAGAGGAGCAGACTAAGGGCCGGGCCTCATTAAAACCTTTTTACGGAAAACCCAGTGGGAAAAACCGTAAAAAGGAAAAAGAGTACCCGTCTAAAAGAGAGGAGAGAGCGGAAGAGAAAGTTTCCGGGACTCCGGCCTAACCATCGTCCCCAAACAATCCCGGCTCTCACCCAAATAACGTAGAAGGAAAAAACGTAGAAGGCCGAAGAGCCAAAACAGAGAAAGCTAAACGGCCGGTTAGGCTCCGTCGCCGTTAGCACAAACCAGAAAACCCAAACTAACAAAATGTTAGTGATTAGATGTATATTTGTTATTAATTTTATATTTCTCAAAAGTGTATATATTATATGTATATGTTGCAATATATTATACTGTATGAATATATATATATATATATATATATATAATATTTATCTTCTTAATTTTCAATAAAATCAATTTTAAATTGAGTTTGAATTGAGACATGCACGTGTATGTAAATTATAAACGGGTTCGGTCATTGATTTACATGTTTTAATAATAAGGCAAAAATTCTATAACCCGATTACTTTAAAAGAAAATCTTATTTTATGTCTATCAAAATAATTAAAATTTTATTTTTATTTTTTATAAAATATATCCGTACATTTTATTTGTATAGGGAAGAAAAATATATTTTTCATATCTAAAAACTTTATTTGTTTCAGTTTCGTCAATAATAATAATAATAATAGATAAATTATGAAATTAGTAATGCATAAATGAAGAATTTAGATAAAGAACAATAGAGGATATGATGTTAAAATACATTACAAATCTTTAATTATGTTTAAATTTATAATAATCTCAATCGAGTGAAGAATTCATATAAATCACCTCATTTCACATTGATTATTTTTTATAAGGTTTCACTAAAATAAAACTTATACAAGAAGAAGCTCTTGCTCTCCAAATTAAAAATTTATACTTAATTGGCGGAATGATTGAGACTAATACAATTTGAATATCTCCTAGCGAGATGATTCTCGGAACCCAATTAAATGATGATACTCACAAGTTAAATTTATTTTTTCAAACTCTAAACGAGATGATACTTCGAACCCAATTATAATATTTGAAACTAATAATGCATAAAAGTTTGTCAAGATTTTTTCAAGTTCCATACAAAATGATGTTTACAAGTTAGTTATGATATTAGAAGCTTACAAGTTCCATATTCGACGGGCTAAAATATATGTTTAGAAGTAGTTATGATCCTACAAGCTTAAAATGATAATGATCTTTAAAGCTGCACACGAGATAATTTTTGTAACTTAGTTGTGGTCATTAAAAGTTCAAATGAGATGTTACTCACAAGTTAAATTTGTTATTTCAAACTCCAAACGAGATGATTCTCGAAACTCAATTATAATATTTGAAGCTAATAATGCATAAAATTTTGGGCAAGATTTTTTCAAGTTCCATATAAAATAATGTTTACAAGTTAGTTATGATGATGGAAGCTCCAAATCATATAATCTCACAAGTCAACTTTGAGTTTTGAAGCTTCAAATAGTGGTGTTAAAAAAATTGATGCATAAAAACTCATTTTTTGTATTTTAAAGTCTACACGAGATGATGCTCAAAAGTTTAGTGTTCAAACATTAGATATCGTCTTTCAGGCGATAGATAATAATATGATCCTACATAGTTTAGACGAGATGATGCTCAGATGAAAATCTTCAATCTTATATCGACCTTTTCCAAAACATTATTAAATAAAAATTTATATAAAAATAATATTTATTATTCTAATAAAAAATTAACATTTAATTAAAAAATATGGTTCAGATTAATATAATTTCAATTATATTACCTCAAATTAAATAAATTTAAAAATAATTTATATATAAATAAATGTTCATATAAAAATAATATTATATAATTTAAATAATAATATAAAATAATGAGCAAATGGGCTCACTTAGCCCTTCCAACTTAATAAAAGGAAAAAATGTCCACTCAAATTAAAACATGGAAATAGTAGCCTTTAAGACTTTTTTACCCTTATTTGAATTTTTAATAATTTATGAAAACTGAAAAATTAAATCCTATTTTGTTCAATTAAAAATATAATTAAATCAAATAAAATTACATCAAAAAATTACCATATCAAATTTACCACACCCAAAATTCACACTCAAACCCTAACATCTCCCCCCCCATCGCCTTTGAGTTCTCACGCCGCCGCCGTGTCCGGCGCCGGCCGCCCGCTCCGCCGCCGTTCCGTCATTGTCCAGCAGCTACGCCTGTCAACGGCTGCCGCCTCTCCTCTCCTCTCCCACTGCATCTCCTTTCCTCTCCCGCTGCGAGGAACGAACCGTCGCCGTCCTCCACGGCTGCCGCCTCTCCTCTCCTCTCCTCTCCCGCTGCGACGTCGGAACCGGCGCCGTCTCTCTTCTCCCTCTGTAAGTTCAATCGGTGTTAAAGGATTTAGGTTGTGTATTATTTCAATCGGCGCCTCTCTTCTCCCTCTTCAAGTTCAATCGGCGCCATTGTTACACACAAAAACGAAAATATACTTGTTTACACACAAAAACGATAGTTACACGCATTATCAATTGTTACACACTTTATTCGAATGTTACACACAATTTCGGAAGATAATGTGTGTAACAGTGCAAAATTTGAACTGTTACACACATTATCTTCCGAAATTGTGTGTAACCGTTCAAAATGCTTCATTACACACATTATCGACCACAAATGTGTGTAATGGTTCAAACTACACTGTTACACACATTATCAGCCGAAATTGTGTGTAAACGTGAAGTGTGAACCATTACACACATTTGTGGTCGATAATGTGTGTAATGAAGCATTTTGAACGGTTACACACAATTTCGGAAGATAATGTGTGTAACAGTTCAAATTTTGCACTGTTACACACATTATCTTCCGAAATTGTGTGTAACATTCGAATAAAGTGTGTAACAATTGATAATGTGTGTAACTATCGTTTTTGTGTGTAAACAAGTATATTTCCGTGTAACCATGAACACAATGCAAAAATCACAAATCAAGAACCAACAACAACAAGAATATTCACTAATACTGAACCAAATCAACCAAATCTCGTTATTTGAACATCATTACAACGGGGATTAACACATCCCTCTATTATGAAGATTTAGTCAACAAAATTTCAAAACACCATTTTTTCAAAAACCTTTCGACAAATTCCGTGTTATGAGAGATTAGGAGGCTGTGACTTACCGGAAACGAGAGGAACAGAAGCAAAACGGCCTTGGAGACCGCCTCACGGGACCGCCGGAAAGAGGTCGCCGGAAAAAAAGCCGCCGGAGACGGTGGTAACTTGGGGAAGAAGACAGTAACTTTTTTTTACCCAAATATGATTTAACCTAAAATATAGGTTTTGTTTTTTGTTTTAACTTTTTTTGATTTTGCTATTTTCTAAAATTTTCGAAAATTACTAAAAAAACTAATTAATCAATATATATTATTAAGGGTAACTTTGTCAATTCAACACTAAAAAGGCTACATTTTCCATATATTAACCTTCATGGACATATTTTCCTACAACTAAAAGGTTTTGGCTAGAGTAGGGGTTTTGCTCTAAAATAATCATGTTTCTGCAAGTTTATGAAAAGAGTTGTGCTCACCAATGTTCACCATAGGTCGTTTCCGTTTTGTACTGATGGTAAGTGAAGACGGCATTGGTGAAGTTGTAGCATTTGAAATTGAAACAATATTAACATCAAATGTTTTACTAAACATTCTAAATGATTAAGTATACTACATAATTATACTCACTTACCATTGGCTGAAGATTCGCACTTCTCTCTACCCTCTTTGTCATATACTTTAACAAGAAAAGTTTTCGGAGCAGTCAATTGCAATAGAAGGTAATCACTTTCAGTTAGTTTCACGAACTCTCTAAAGTTTCTCATGTTGCCCAAGTACCAAATTTTTTTACTTCCAGATCTGTTTTGATATAGCAATATGCTGATGTTCCAGGATTCGAATTTTTTACCTGGTCAATTTCTTCGCCCGTCGACGATCGTTTTCGCGGCTGGGTTTGTTTTGCTTGAAGAACGAAATATGAAGAAAAAAAGATATGGATGCCCACTACAATAATTGTGAAGAAAAAAAGAAAAAAAGATATGGGCTGGTCAATGAGCAATAATTGTGAAGAAGAAATAGTTATTCCTTAAAGCCCACTACAATATTAAAGCCCACTATAATATTAAAGCCCACCCAAACGAAATTTTTGGGTTTGTTATTTAAATTTGATTTTCCACCTTTAGCTATCTTAGCTTTATTTATTTGTTTAAAATCTCATTACCATATATTTGATGACTTCTATAAGTGAGAATGTTATTAATCACGATTTAAATTTGATCACTCAATTTTACTTTCTATTTCTATAATCTCTAATTTCATTTTACAACTTCAATATACTTACAAAAATTTATAATATTACTACTATGTATTATAAATTCGTATGAATACATAGACCGTGCATCGCACGGGTAAAAACTAGTATAGATTGACAATCTGATTAAGCTGCAATGAAACTTATTTTTCTTTTGCGTTTTTAAATAGTTTATCGTCTTGCTTTTATTTAGTACAATGATAAATGAAAAAGTAAGGGTGAAAATATTTATAAATAATTTTATCATCTATCTCCTATATTTAATTTTGATATATATTGAGTATTTTATCATTAGTTAAACTATATAATTATTAGAAAGAAAAAATAACATAATTTTGTTTTCTTGAAAAGAGATCAGCTTATTTTAACTTGTGGAAATATCCATTATAGTGGAAAGAGAATATAATGACTTTGCCTAGGAAAAGCCGAAAAAAATGTTGCAGTTACAAAACTAAAATTTAAAAAAAAGGTAGAATATTACTGTTTAACTCACGTTTTATATATAATATAGATATAGATTAATGTAATATTGAATTTTAAATTTTGATAAAATATTTAATTTTAAAAAACAAGAGTAAAAATAGGATTAAATAAAAATGGAGATTATGGCGTCATTTATATAGCCAATGCACTACAGAGGGGAGGCGCTAAGGTGGGGACCACCAATTAGCGCCTCTCCTTCTCCCATTGTGAATGCTCTAAGAAAAGGGTTTAGTTGATAATCTAAAAAAACAAATTAATTTGGAAATATGATAATCATAAATAAATAAAAATTAAAAAAATAATTAAGTCCAATTCCAAGCAACATAATCATTAATAAAAGGGACAAAAAAGAAAGACAGAAAAAAAAAATACATTTAATTGTTATTTCAATTTTCTTAAATTTTGTAGCACTAAATAAAAATATTTTAAGGGTTAAGTATCAAATAAGCCTATATCATAGTAGCCCTTATCACGTTTAGCTCCTTATAGTCGAAGTTGGACCAACTAAACCCTCATACTACCTAAAATCCCTCTGCCCTAACAGCGACTTAACACTGTCAATTTTCGCCGGAAACACTATTTTGGGGAAGCCCTTCACCACCACCACCACCACCCACGGCGACGGAACAATGGCGCCACCTTCCACACCCTCTGCCCCTCCATTTCCTTTCCCTCTTCCTCTCTCCCGCACTACGTCTTCTCCCTCCTCCCCCACCTCCGCCTCTCTCATCGCCGCCGCAACCCGCCGCCGCATCCCCCTCTCTCCCGGCTCTTCCTCGGCGCCATCATCTCCCCTTCCAATCCCCTATCTTCCGACTCCGACATCTCCCACCAGATCCACCTCACCAGACCGGCGATCGCCTTCGTCACATCTGCAACTGCCGCTGCCCCAGGGAATAGTGGTGCTCGACTCTCCTGAGTTTGAATCCCTCCTGCTCCCCTGTGGCGCCGAATTTGATCCACTGGAGGTGTTCCAGTACGACACGACAGCGATTCTCTATTCCTCGAGCACTACGGGAAGGGTGAAGGGGGTGTTTCCGGCCATTTTTCGGTGAAAATTAATGATGTTAAAAAAAATTAAAAAAGTTAACGATGTTAAACGGTCTTTAAGTCGGAGGGCCTGATTGTTCGAAATTAAGGACTTCAGGGGTTTAATTGGACCAACTTCGACTATAGGGAATTAACTATAAATTTGTATTTCAACTATTATAAATAGAGTTAAGTACTAAATTCCCCCTATCGATGGCGTCCCTATCGCGTACAGGACGCTATAGTCATGGTCAAAGCTGCTTACTACCTCAACGTGGCAAAATCGCACCAAATTTCCCCCGCCACTTAACGGACGTTAACACCGTTAGAATAAATAATTTTATTTTTATTTTTAATTGAAGTGGGCCCCTATCGTTGTGTTTTCCAGCAACGATTCACATTCTGCAGCGGAGAAGGCCGCTGCCCATCCAACCGTCGCCTTATCTCTCTTTGTCCTCCGGCGACCGTAGTCACCCTACCGTCGCCTCATCTCCCTCTCTTCGCTCGTCCTTGGCTGGGCAGCAGCGGCAGAGCTGCCATCGTGCCCTAGCCTCCCTCATTTCTCACCTCTCTTTCTCTCTCTCCACGGCCAGTATCCAGCCACCGTTTCGATCAGAAAAATAATTTTGGGATTCAATGAAACTTTTCCTAATCTTAATAAACGAAAATGACAACTATAGCCTTTTCGATCAGAAAAATAATTTCGGCAATTATATAAAAAAAATAAAACTATTATATTCCTTAAATCTGGTACGTTAGATCTTATTGATTGAATGGTATAAATTTGTTCTTACTTCTTAATGTAAGGGGTTCTTTTCTATTGAATTGAACCCTATATATATATAGGGGAAGGCTAAAATAAGAACGCTTCTTAAAATATAAATTAGGAACCATTTTCAGCTCTTAGATCATCAAGATCTACGGTTGATTCATCACCTTGTTGGATAAATTCATGGTCTTGAGTTTGAATCCCAAAGGTAGCAAAAAATTATTTTTCGCAATTCATGCCTTTATACAGTTTATTCATGCGTGTTATACATAAAATTCATGCATTTTTGCTGGTTCGTAATTCTTAAAATAAGGGTGGTTTATTGAATAACTGCCCCATATATATATATATATATATATATATATATATATATATATATATATATATATATATATATATATAGGGATTTATCAAGATCTATGAAATATTAATATAATGATTTTTAGATATGAAAATTGATTAAAAGTTTAGAAAAAAATAAGAATGAATGAGAATTGAGGAAAATTAGAATAGAGAGATTATACGACACCACGTAGGATATGATTTATTTTGCTATTATATATAGATATCATTATAAGATTAATGCGGGAATAAAGATTTATTTCAAATTATTTTACATGGAAAATTAAATTGAAAATTTTATTTATTTCATTTATATCCTAGTATCATTTTCTTTATTTTATATGACCAAATTAAATTGAATAACTTATTTATTTAAAATACATTGAAGTATTATTTTATGTATTTTATATGACCAAATTCAATTGAAGAACATATTTATTTCAAAAAACATCTATACTTTTTTATTTAGGTTTGCAAATATTGAAATCTAGTTACAATCTTTTAGACTTTAAAATTATGAAGTTTAATATAAATTTAATGTGAAAAACTATTGCAACTATAAAAAATGTGGAAAACTATTTATTTGAAATACATATTATAAATATTTCTTTATCTAGATTTTCCCATGATTAAATTTAATAGAAAACCAATGTGGGAAAGATAGACGAGCTAATGTATTCATGGGAGATTGAGCATTTTATTTAGGTTATGAATTGATAAAGTTCAGTATAAATTCAATGTGGGATATATGGAAACAAATGTAAAAATGTCATATAGTATATATAGAATTGAGAGAAACTAAAATACTAAATTGTTAAAATTTCACATAGGATAGAGAATAATGGAGAGCTCTGCAATATGTAGCTCTATCTATAATAGATATCGAAATCATAAATCCATGCCTGTAATCATTTGAAAACAAAAAAAAATATAAATATTTTACTATATGTTTTGATTTCGGACCAATTTATAGTAATACTCACCATTACTCAATCTTATTTAAACTTATAAAATATCTAGATAATCAAATATAATCTGCTACCTTAAATGATTATTCATCTCAACCAGAATTCGAACAATACAAAATAAGTATTTAATATAAATGTATAAATAATAAAGGATTAAAAATGATGACAAATTCAAATAGAAATATCAACTGACATGATACTACAAACTCTTGAATGCATATGCTAAAAAGTTTAAATAAAAGTTTCTACTCTATTTTTTTTTTCAATTCTTTGATTTTTTTGTCGAGAATTTATAATTAAAAACTACAATTTCTAATACAAAGTATCTCAAACAAATATATTCTCTTGCGAAATTATAAATGCATACCTGTAATCATTTAAAATATATATATATATATATATATATATATATATATATAGGGAGAGGTTCAGGAAAGAACCATAAATAAAAGAAGACCGGAGAACCATTTTCAGCCATTCGATCATCAAGATCTACGGTGGATGCATCATCTTGTTGGATGAATGCAGATCCTGGGTTCGAATCCTGAAGGGAGCATTTTTTTTAATTTTTTTGAGTGCATTAATTTTAACAGCGGATGCATTAATTTTTACAGTGAATGCATTAGATTTGATGGTTCTCCCGTTCTCACAAATAATGTAGTTCTCTCTAGAACCACACCCTATATATATATATATATATATTTCACTATACGTTTTGATTTCGGACCAATTTCTAGATAACCCTTGATATGGCAACGCATAGCTCCGTTCATATTAAGTTATGAGACCTGAACTGAGCTTGGTCTGGGCGGAGTTCGTCATGGAGTTCCCAGAGCTGCACGGGTTCTTGCGCTGGAGACAAGAGCAGAGCAGTCTTCATGCGGCGATCAGAGCAGAGCTGGTTCCAAGAGCAGAGTGGTTTGCAAAGCAGAGTGGGTTCGTGCTCTGGAGGCCAGAGCAGAGCTGTTCACAAGCAGAGCATAGCAGAGCAGTCTTCATGCGGTAACCAGAGCAGAGCTGGTTCCTGAGCAGAGTAGTTTGCAGAGCAGAGCGGGTTCGTGTTCTGGAGGCCAGAGCAGAGCTATCCATAAGCAGAGCAAGAGCAGAGCAGTCTTCATGTGGCGACCAGAGCAGAGCTGGTTCCTGAGCAGAGTGGTTGGCAGAGCAGAGCGGGTTCGTGTTCTGGAGGCTAGAGCATAGCTAGCAGAGACCAGAGCAGAGCAGTCTTCATGCGGCGACCAGAGCAGAGCTGGTTCCTGAGCAGAGTGGTTGGCAGAGCAGAGCGGGTTCGTGTTCTGGAGGCCAGAGCATAGCTAGCAGAGACCAGAGCAGAGCAGTCTTCATGCGGCAACCAGAGCAGAGTGGTTTGCAGAGCAGAGCGGGCTCGTGCTCTGGAGGCAAGAGAAGAGCTGTCTACAAGCAGAGACCAGAGCAGAGCAGTCTTCATGCGGCGACCAGAGCAGAGACCAGAGCAGAGCTGGTTCCAGAGTAGTGATGTCCTCAGAGCTGACTTGCTTTCAGGGCTTCAGAGCAGGTCACCTCATTCCGTTACCAGAGCTGAGAGTTTGCTAGAGCAGAGCGGGAGTGAGCTCTGTGGACCAGAGCAGAGCTGTCTTTAGGCAACGTCCAGAGTAGAGCTGGCCCCAGAGCAGAGTTGTTTCCAAGTCTCAGAGCAGGCTTCTTTACGCCACGGCGAGGATGGTGAGGTGTTTGCTGCGACGGCGTATTACCGACTGTTAAATACCCTTGCTTCTTCCTTTGGCTTTTCTTTCTTCAGTGTGAGTTTTTGAGGTTAGTTAGTTTCTGGCGACGGCGTCTCTCCGGCCGAAACTTTGCCTCTTGTTTTTCCCTTCGGGGTGGTCCCGGTAGTACGGTGCTTCCAGCGACGGCGTATTACTAGCCGGGTAGCTACCGTTTCTGCTTTCTTCTCGGGGACTGTTGGGTTGTTGGTTGTGGGATGCTTACGGCGATGGCGTATAACCGGCCGTGGAGCGTTCCTTTTTTCGTTCTGGGCTCGTTTGAGGTTGGCAGTTAGGCGACGGCGTCTCACCGGCCTTCTGCCTTCCGAGTTTTTTGGGTTTTGTTCTTCGTTGGGTTAGAGCTGAGATTGTTTGGGGACGATGGTTAGGCCGGAGTTCCGGAAACTCTCTCTTCCGCTCTTTCCCTCTTGCTTTTCGTCTTTTAGACGCGTACTCTTTTTCCTTTTTACGGTTTTTCCCTTTGGGTTTTCCGTAAAAAGGTTTTAATGAGGCTCGGCCCTTAGTCTGCTTTTCTTGTGCTTTCAAGGGTTTTTTTTAGGTTTTTTCTTCTTTTTAATAAATCGCAGTTTAATAAAATATCTAGATAATCAAAATATAATCTGCTACCTTAATTGATTATTCATCTCAACCAAAATTCAAACAATACAAAATAAATATTTAATATAAATATATAAATAATAAAGGATTAAAAATGATGACAAATTCAAATAAAAATATCAAGTGACATGATACTACAAACTCTTGAATGCATATGCTAAAAAGTTTAAATAAAATTTTCTATTCTATTTTTTTTTTTTGAATTCTTTTATTTTTTTGTCTAGAATTTATAAAAACTACAATTTCTAATATAAAGTATCTCAAACAAATATATTCTCTTGTTAAATCGAAGTTGAATTTTATTGTTCTTTTGTTTAAGTTATCTAAATGATTATGTCTACTAAAAGTTTGACGTGAGACCTAAATTTTTTGATGAATAAAAAAAAAATTATGAATTTCATTGTGACGTAATTTCACCATTACTATTTTTTGTAATTATTTTTTATTATATATATTTTAAACGTGTCATTTTTAGTTATTAAATTTATATTTTACAGCAATTTAATATATTTTCTCATATGTTATGTTATGGATGTATTATAATGAAAGTCATAGTTATTTGATAAAGATACAATTTTAACTCACTTGGTGAATACGAAAATTTATATTTTGTAATAATTCAAATTTTTTCCATGATAAAGTTTAATATAATATCAATGTGGGAATAATGAATGTCTAATGTAGGAATGATGAATGACCTTTTATTTAGGTAATGAATTGCTAAAGTTTAATATGTTTTCAATGTGGGATAAATGATTTAAGATAACAAAGAATAGTGAATGGAGAAGATGCCACCTAGGTTTGAGGATGAATTTGTCTTCAATATGTAACCTATTATATAATATAATAGATATATTTATTTCTCTCTCATCCACATACAAAGCCACAACCTAATATAATTTATACTCTTATTAGTGACACTAATTAACTCAACCTACATATTTTTTCTTTTCTTATAAAAGACCTTATTCATTAAGCTAATAGAAGTGTTTTGTTAGAGTATTTAAGTGGTCATCACCGTTACAAACGTCCAAATAGGATACTTCTTTATCATTATACTAATGTTGATAGGGGTGGATCGGTACGGTATGCCGAAATTTTTTCGTCATACCGTATACCATACCGTAAATTGTGGTATGAGAATTTTCATACCGTTGCCGTACCGTACTTTTCGGTATACCGAAGATCGGCATACCGAAAATTTCGGTATGACAATTTCCATACCGTTGTCGTACCGATAATGCGGTATACCATACCGAAAGTCGGTATACCATACCATATGGTATATCGAAATTATTGGTATATTAATATTAATATATATAATATATAATACGTAAATAGTTTTTTATTATATATAACATAATATATACGTAACCCTATAACTTTTAAAATATTTTAGTACACTATAATTAAGTTAAATTATCAACTTAGATAACAATGAAATTATATATATTATGTATCTAATACTTAATAAATAGTTATATTATTATTTATCTTTTTATGAGATATATTGATAAATAATGCATTATATAGTTTTTATTTATATTCAAGGATTTAATGAGTATTGAATAATAATTTAATGAAAATATAGTAAGTATTTCATTGTTTGATATTAATTGCTTTTATTTATATTAGAAAAATAAAATAATTATATTTTTTCCCTTAATTAAATGAATCAAATATTTTTGGTTTAGTTTGGTATTAAATTCAAATTTTTGATATTCGAATACGAATTTTTGTGATTAACTCGAATACAAATATGAATTTTTTTTTTATTTGATTAGTTATCAAATATGATTCGAAAATCATAATGCTCGATTCAGTATTTAAAAATAAAGAATAAAATAGATATAAAGTAAAATAAATAAAAAATTAATATTTACTTAAATTAAAAATAATATTAATCAAAGTATTAAAAACATTGATTTCAAATTCAATTCATATGAAAGTATTTCCTATTTTGAATTAAATAGTAAGAAGTCAAATGAAATAGTAGGAAGTATTTCGATTTATATTGTTTAAAATATACTTGTAAAAAATTGAAACGGATATTTGATTCGATTCGAATATTTGCGAATCAGTGTACGAATCGAATATGAATAGCAAATAAAATTTGAAAGATATTCGAGTAACCATTGGAATATGCAATTATTTTTATGAATGTGAATCGAATCCAATAATATTCGCTTCAATTCGATTTGTTTACTTTACATTCGTAGAATTAACTTATTCTAAAATTATAGTCTACATATAAAATATAACTATATAGCTCACACTTATATATATAGTTATATATTATAATTGACTATATATTGATATTCTAGTTTCATCAATAACCTAGTAAATCTTGTCATTATTGTTTGAGTTTTATATTTACTCAATTTATTTACTTTTCAAATTTTACTTATGACTTATTATTATCTATTAGTTATTTTTTTTTATATAACATGAATGTAACTTATTCTAGAGATATAGTTATTCTAGAATTAGAATTATAGTATGTAGACATATAAATATAGATATATATGTAGCTCATAATTGTATAGTTATGTAATATACTTGTATACTTTTCAAAGTCCTTTAGTTAAATAACATAGATGCAATTTATTTTATATTTATTCAATTTATTTACATGTTTTTAATTATTAATAAATATATATTTCATAAGTTGTCATTAATTTTTTAGTAATTATGAAAAAAAACTTTTTAATAATTTACCACTAATTATATATATATATATATATATATATATATATAATTTATTCTGACGGTATACGAGTTTTTTCGGTATATACCGGAACAACGGTATATATCGTAGAACGGTATATACCGAAACAACGGTATATACCGGTTTTTCGGCATATACCGCGGTATCGGTATCGGTATATATCGGTATACCGCGGTATGAGGAAAATCGATATCGTTGCCGTACCGAAAATTTTCGGTACGGCACAATACCGTACCGAAATTTCGGTATTTTCGGTATTTTTTCGGTACGGTAAGTGCGGTATACCGATTTTTCGGTATTTTGCTCCACCCCTAATCTATCATGCGTCGAGGAATGTTGTGCGAAAGAACATATGATTTCCAAAAGATGTGGCTTGAATTTCTAGATAAATTAAGGAAAATAATTATAAAATACATATTATATCGCGATGGAGAAAGTTTTAGATCAATTGATGAAAATATATTTACTATGCTTCTTTATAGACAAATTAAGAATTTATGAATAATTTTGTTTTGAGAGGAAGAATTTATGAATAATTAAAATAATACATTTATTTTCTTATATAAAATTGCTTGTTAATCCTTGTATCTCTAATGGCTACTGAAGATATACACAAAACGGCCTTTGTAACTACTAGGGGCTTGTATGCATTCAAGGTGATGCCATTTGGACTCACCAATGCCCCAGCTACTTTTCAAGCGCTTATGAATTCGGTGTTCAAGCCTTTCTTGAGTCGATTTGTACCGGTATTCTTTGACGACATACTAATATACAACCCAGACATGACTACTCATATTGAGCAGTTGGAAATAGTTTTTCAAACATTAGCTAAGCACCAATTATATGCTAAAGCATCCAAATGTTTGTTTGGACAGAAGCAAGTGGAATACCTCAGACATATTATCAGTGCACAAGGGGTAGCAGCAGACCAAGGGAAGACCCAGGCAATGAAAGAGTGGTCTAAACCAAAAAATATTAAGGCATTGAGGGGCTTCTTGGGACTCATAGGTTACTACAAAAAATTTATCAGGCACTATAGAATGATTGCAAAGCCTTTAACTGACATGACTAGATTAGGTCAGTTTGTATGGAGCCCAACAGTAGAGGAAGTGTTTGAGAAACTCAAGCTAGCTATGATTAGTGCTCCTGTACTTAGACTCCCAGATTTCAGCCTTCCTTTTGTATTGGAAGTGGATGCATGCTATAATGGAATAGGAGCAGTGTTGATGCAAAATTCTCACCCTCTAGCCTTTATTAGTAAGGCTTTAGCACCAAAGAATTTAGGCTTATCTATTTATGAAAAAGAGTTATTAGCTATTATCCATGCTGTAGAGAAATGGAGATCCTACCTCATCCATAGCCAATTCGTTATCAAAACAGATCACCAAAGCTTAAAGTTTCTGTTGGAGCAAAAAATTTCTACTCCGGTGCAACATAAGTATCTCACCAAACTTTTGGGATTTGACTACAAGATTGAATATAAAAAAGGCGTGGAGAATAGAGTGGCTGATGCTCTATCACGAAGAGTGCAGGAGGAAAGTCAATGTTGTACTTTAACTTTGGTGAAACCTGATGATAGAAATACAAGCAAGTTATGAAGGGGATGAGGAAGCACAAAATTCCATGATTGAGTGTAGTACCAATCCTTATAATATGTCCTGTGCTCTTACACAGAAGGGGTATTGAAGTATAAGGGCAAGTTGTATGTGGGGCGACATGGCGACATCAGGAAGAACATCTTGAACTTTATGCACTCTTCAGGTTATGGGGGACATTCAGTATCAATGCTACATATCAAAGAGTAAAGTCTATATTATGGTGGCCGGAGTTGAGGGGGGAAATTCAAGAGCTTGTGGCAGCCTATCACCTTTGTTAAGTAAGCATGAGATAGCCAGAACACCAGGACTTCTACAACCTTTACCAATCCCCACTCAAGCGTGGCAACATCTAACAATGGATTTCATTGAGGGCCTGCTTATGTCCAATGGTAAAGATTTAGTTTGGGTAGTAGTAGATAGGTTCACTAAATATGCTCACTTCACACTACTGCACCACCCTTATACTTCTTCTCAAATTGCGCAATTGTTCATCGACATCATTTATAAATTGCATGGTTTACCTGTTAGTATAATTTCAGATCGTGACAAAATATTCACTAGTCTGTTTTGAAAGGAAATGTTGTCCATTCTAGGTGTGCAACATCATCTCAGTATCGCTTATGATCCACAGACCGACGGCCAAACGGAGCGCGTTAATCAATATCTTGAAACTTATTTACGATGCATGTGTAGCCAAAATCCAAGGAAATGGGCGCGGTGGATTCCTTTAGCAGAATTTTGGTACAATACTTCATTCCACTCATCCATTGCACTGACACCTTTTCAAGCTGTATATGGCTATGTTCCTACTCTATTAGCTTTGTCTACATACACTCAACCACAAGTGATCGGCGTGGAAGCATCAGTTCAAGAGAAGAGGGAGATTCAGATCCAGCTCAAGAAGTTTCTACAAAATGCTTAAGATCGCATAAGATACTTTGCTGACAAGAAGAGAAGTCCAAGGGAGTTTGCAATCGATGATTTTATAAAAATATGGATATTAAAAGTTGGGATGGGGTGAGTATCATATTAATTTTCAAAAGTAGTGAAGTTGGAAATCCAAATAACGAGAAATTTTTTATAAAATCAATTAGAATTTCGTATTCTTTCCCCTAGAACTTGATGGAAGTTTCTAGAATCCTGATCGGACATATTGGAATCAACGACGACGTCGTGGCTCGTTGCCAACCAATCTAGATCGCAGAAAATCATGGAAACATCTGCTACGATGTCGGAGCACGGAGAAAAATTAGCGGATGTAGATCCGCCGGAATTTAGCGGCAAGGAGGCTTAATTTGTAACTGAGAGCGTCACTTAAGTATTTCTCAGTGACTTGAAGAGCATAGCAGTCTTGGAACATGTAGGGTTCGTGATCTAAGTCGTCTTTCTCCATTAGCATCTGCTTTATGTAGTTGAAGTAGTCGCACAACACCGGAGCTTCACTGCATGTGCACCTCACATGGTAGCTTTGCCTCGTGATGATAATGATGAATAAATTCAAGTCGAACAAAACAAATGCATCCAATTCTCAGTGAATTGGTCAAGAGAGAGAGAGAGAACGAGAGAAAAGAGAGAGCAAGAGTAAATTTGAGTTTTTTAAAAAAAATGATTATTTTTTAAGTCTTTTACGTGAATGGGTAATTTTTATTTTTATTATAATAAAGTGTTCATTTTCATATATTAATTCAAAGTTAATTAGATAAAATAATATTTATATACCAGGTCAAAGAAAAAGGATCCGGTCAACCCATAACCCAGTTTAACGTATGAGATTGGTCTCGTACAAAAAAAAAATCAGTTTAATAATTGCTGTTCAATTTTCCCAACCAAACCAAAAGTAGATGCTCTTTTTTAACATTTTACTTGCATCAACATAATAGCTGATTAACATGTTATAATATGTAAGGATTAGGTTTGAAGGTGTTAATTAATTGATACTTATTTAACGAAAAAGTAAACTTAACCTGATCACCTGTACCAACTTCTAGCCTCAATATTAATATAATGCACACGTTTCAATCATTATTTCTTTATCTGGATGCATTCTATGTTACTAATATCGTTGTCATATGAGATGAGAAGTCAATTTATAAAATCTAATCGCAAAAGATTAGGTAGGTAGCATCTGTACAATATACACAAAACTAGTGATAGAGAGAGCTGTACGTACATCCCAGCAGTCAGTCGGCCCAACTACAGCACATGCTTCATGAAAGTGTGTAGCTGCTGCTGGGCACATTTTAAGTCATCTCCTATTTAAGATTTAGCATAATATGCATTCAACCAAGACTTGCAATGTCAAAGTCATCTGGCAGTCTAAATGTATTGGCCGCACCTAACTTCTTTCTCTCTTCGGACTCTTCCTCCTCAAACTCACTACTGTATGCATCGTGCATGGAGTTGCTTGTCGAATAAGGCGCCGTAATACTTCTGGACAGACAGTGACTGTTAGCAAGAATGCCAACTTGGCCGAAGTGCGAAATCTCAATCATGACAGTGTCATCATCCTGTGGGAGGGGCTGCTTCCAGGGTTCCCCGTCGATCCTCATGTATGCGTGATCAGCAGCACCCTTTTCAAACTCGAAACGGATTCTGTTTGCCTATACACAAAGATAAGCAATTGTACTTAATAATAAATTTCGAGTCTAAAAGGGATGATTATAAACTTTTGACACACATATTAAGTGAAGAATGTAGGCTGCACTCGAAATAATATCATCTCAAGCAGATATGGAGATTATAAATCATAATGACCGATTGAAGTTAAAAAAAAATCGCTTACTTGTGCAAGGCGAGTCCCATGTCCATTTGGAGTATACAATACAAGTCCATGCCATGCATCTCGAAAGCCAACCAACTCGAAGAATCCATCATCCACATAGGGTGGAGTTAAGTCTCTCTTTGGGTAACAGGAAAAATAAATCAGTACATTATTTACGTAGAATGTCAATGTAATTCGATGAAATACGATTGCAGGATAAAATGAATACTGACTGAATGAAGCTTCTGCTTGCTAGGTCTTCCCCAAGGATTAAGACCCCCTGAGAAACTAGGCAAGTTAAGGCAAACAATGGATCTGATGCTGTATACAAAATTACAAACAGCAAGTCCAGGTGAGAAGAAACATCATACTAAATGAGGAAAAACAATATACTTCCATAATATTTACCTCCGTGGTATGTCAAGATTTATCCACTGCCCTGGCTTTTTCATGATTTTAACCTTTGTCAACTGAGCTATATTTCTGTAAATAAACAAACAGGATTATCGTCCTCACTATATAAATTTGGAAGGGGAAAAAGCACTATCCATACGCAGACCAAACTGATTCAGATAGAAATTGGCACAGTAGAAGAGGAAGGAAGATGGTTAGAGCATTCAGATTTATGGGATTTGGAGAAAGGAAAAAACAAATATTTTTATCCAATAAATTTCTAAGAAGCATTCTATGCATCTCTTTCTGTCCCAATTCTGACATTGTGGATATGGGCTTGATATCAACAAATGAAAATGAATACAATAAAAAGCAACCTAAGCTTTAATAATCCAGGGAGAGGGGGGTCTCTCATGGAAATGGGGACTAAAATGATCGAAAAAATTCAGATCAGGAAGGACAGTTGGTGATGTTACCTTGAAGATGGATGCATTAGGGAAGCACAAAACCATCCTTGCTTACAGCTAAGCTTTGCATAAGTAGTCTACATAAATAAATAATAGTTGATAATGAGATTAAAGAACAACATGACAAAAATGAAAGATTAAGAGTACAATAACCATATATAGTTTTTCTAAAACAACACTAACATCATGATTTAACAATTAACAGCAAAGCCACTGATTTTCACTAAATAACATTGTTTGATTCACTTGATACCACTATGCTAGGGTTTGTTACTACAAAAGGTAAGATATAACAATTTTACAAAGGGAGTACACCATTTCTTCCTTAAGAGCAGGCAGTTCAGTTTGGTAAGTCTTATACGAGAATGTGAGACTGACTAGATTCAGGGAGAAATAGCCAGCACTTGATTCATGTTCTGCTCTTGAGCCATTTCGCATAATTGAAATATGTTTAGGTTCTCCCCTAATTACTTCTTCACTTTCAGTCCTATAGAGTCATGATCCAAGATCTACAATATTCTTAACTTTATTCTTCTTTATGATTGACTAATCTCCATCACTATTTTAGATTTACTGGTCTTTCTAGAGTCAATAGTTTAGATTCTAACTGGAAAAGTAAATTTGCACTCTATCCAAAGCCCCATAATCTAAAGGAGATGTGCAAACAGGAAATTTTCAAGCTTGCATTTAAGGGGTCCTCCTGTCTAATCATCTTAAAAAACAAAGAGTATATTGGAGAGAGAAGGCACCAGGCTCTTCTACTATATCTGCAGTATAAGCATTCTAAGTTGTCACATTAGGTTTGATCATGCAGCAGGGAATCAAGAGACTAAGACAGATATAAACCTGATTAACTAATTGATTTTTAAATTTTTCCGGATTCTGCTTTCTCGCTGAGTGAAATGCATATGAAACTTGTGCATCCATACCTGCAGAAACAATCATGTTTAACCATATGAACTACATAAATTTAAAACACACAGAGCAGAAACTAGGAATAAATCTTTTGATTTGTGATAATGACATTATCTCCATATTTGTTGCATAAAATAGCCAAAATCAAACTCTGTTACTTTGAATCATAACCATAGTTCTCAGTACCTACTCTGCAAATTCAAAATGCAGAGTCTGCATTTAGAAAAGCAGGATACATAAGGGCTGGTTGTTAATGCCTGAAGCACCAGGTTATGTCAAAGAGTGCCTCTCAATATCTGAGCATGGAATGGTTGATTCCAGTATATTGTATGGACCTTCCAATTATGAATATTGAGTTATTGTGTGTCCCCAACAATTTCTGCTTATAAGTTTCAATACATCACAATATATCCTCGGCGTTGTAGGGTATCAAACTCATACATATTACCAGCCTATAGTAGTCCAGACATTATGAATAAACACTGCGGTCAATTTTTTTAAGTTTGGTAAAAGGAAAATGGATGGAAACAAATGCTGACACAAACTTCCATGATATCAGTAAGGACAAAAAAGAAAATACTGGAATCAAACAAGGGCATACCTAGATTAACTTGAACTGAAGTTCAACAGAATTTGGCAATTCAGACTAAATGCTAGACTGCATAATCCTTCAAATAATTTCTCTAAACTTCCTAGAACAAAATAAAATTTGAAACAGCAATATGAAGCTGACTACAGAAGAAATATATTTAGCAAGCTGAAAAATGTTGGGACTCTTCACAACTAGAAACATCAAAACAGGACAAAGAAATAACAGAAACAAGCAAGAACTTACCCATGCTAAAGTAATTCCAAAATCCTCCCCGGAATGTGTGGTATCCTTCCTGAAACAACACATTGTGATTAGTACACTTCAGAGTTCAGACTATATCCCCGCAACTAATCAATGTCATCATTAAACAGGCAAATAGTTGATAAAACAAGATAATAAATGATGAAGTCCATAATATTAATCTTCTTCTTCTTCCTCCTCTGTCTCTCTGTCTCTCTCTCTCTCTCTCTGCTTTCTTTTCATTAATTAAAAGCATTGAGTAGCTTAGTACCTCATTCATTTCATCTGTGGCGGATACACGTTTGAAGGCATGCAAGGAGTGAGGAAGGTTAAGAGGTGCAAGCGGCTCATATGAACCTTCTTTAGGAGTTCTCATCCGCATTAGAATATGCCAGCTGAATCAAAACAGAGAAGAAAGGGGAAATGGGTCTCTTGAATAGAGTAAAATTTTATATTGATCCAACAGCTAAAATTACTAAATAATGGCACATGGATTATCTTAAAAAGATAACTTAGACACTGAAACTACATCTACCTGTCAATTTTCATCTCTTTAGCATCTTTGACTTTTTTCAAGAATAACTTCACAGATTGACAGTCTGTACCAGGATTTCTTCTCCCCTTAAAAGGAAGGAAACAGATTTAGGACAAAGATTCTTCAACAATAGGAAAGTATAAGCTACCTAGTACAACACTAAGAAGTGCAGTATAGACTATGTAGGATCACAGTTCACGTAGAAAATGTGCACAGGAGGTCATTGAAGCATGGAATTTGACAAACACAAAATATGAAGGAGGGTCAGCCAGACATACAAGAAAATTCACCGACTAACACATGCATTTAAATTAATAATGAAGATTGTCCGCCATATGTCTCATATCAATATCCGTGGTCATTTTGCTGCTAGAAGCTATGTTGGATAGGTGAACGAATGAAAGAATTCCACTAAAAGATATAGAAAAAAAAGGTGAAGCTATAGACTTGTCACTTGTGCATCAAGTGCATAAGATAATTGGCACATATATGGCACATGATAAAATCTGAAATAATAAGGCTTTTAAATATTTCGCGAAGGTCGTTGTTTCCAAAAGAGAGATGATTTTGAACTGAGAATAACAGAGGCCACGGGAAGGTCTAATCTTACCCAACCAAATGAAAAAGGGAGATTGTTCCCTGTCCCCAGCGGCATAGTAGCAATTGGTGGTGGATGTGCTAGTTTAAGATCAGAAACCACTCCGAGGAGCCACCCAGCTGTTCCATCACCACCAGCAACCTGGAGAAAACAATAGCAGGAGTATAACTTTTGGAAAGAAAAGGAGTAAGTTAGCTTAGTAAGAAATTTTGATTTAGTTAGCTATTGCACCATTGTCTTTGGCACCTCTTAATAGAAAATCTACTTTCAGAAATACGCTCATCACTCATCGGTACACTTTCAACTTACGATGATACGTAATCTTCTCTGAATTTCAGCAGAAAATTGATCTCCATTCTGCTTGTGCTTCTCCAAATTGAAATAAAGCTGGTGGAGCATCTTATCAGGTGCCTTTTCCCCAAGATCAAACACCTGAAAAACCAGTAAAACTAAGCTAAAAGGTTCTCAAGCAAAAGTGTCGACACTCAATCCCAAGCTCATTCTTTGAGCTGTTATGCAGTTAAAACCGAAAACGAACCTGATTTTCGTTAAGAAGACTACGACATGTTAGTAAAAGTTCACTTCCCAACTGCCCGCCACTTTTTGTGTTGATAAATACAATCAGAGGACATTCAGGAACATCAGGTTGTTGTTCAATTTCTGAATCAGGAAGAAGTATGTAATCTGGAATGTAATAATCCTTCAAAATTCCTACTGCTTCTGAATTACCAACCACAGCTTCTTCACTGAATGACAGTAAGAAAGGGACAATAAGGAGAAAGCCTCTAGTGACAATGATGATTCAAAACATCTTCCTCGCAGCAAATCAGGTGGAGGCATAACGGTGAAGCAGATAAAATCATAGAAAACGAAAATATTACTGCAACAATGATTGGGACTAAAGAGGACCCAATTTTTTTCCAAGTGCAATCCAAACTATTAGGTACATCCTTATTCACCTTTATGCATACACTACTTTGAACTGAAGGCGCATCATAAAATCAGTTAATGAAACGAGGACAAGACAAACAGCAACCACGACTGCACAAGCATGCATGTTTCTAATTCCAGAAAAACAGCACAAGGGATGAGTATCACAAAGAATACATCATTCTTCTATGTGTATCCATCGAAATTACATCCTCACGCTTAATCACGAAATTGTACTCACTTTTTAATGAAGATTCTACGAAACGATTGCCTCAGCTCCTGACTCATAATCACCGATTCGACCATCAACCTGCAAGCCTAATGCGTTGAACCAGCCGAAAATCTGTCCACGGAAGACCACAACAGTTCGATTTCCCAATTCCTCATAAATATGCAAATATATCGAGAGGAAAGCAAAAACTGAAAATGATACTTTACCTAACGAACAATTCAGCGAAGACTGAAAGAAGCAAGAAACGAAAACAAATAGTTTTCGGAAAGGATATTCAAATTCCTGAGGGTGGAAGGTCGTGAAGCATAAACCAATATACACGTGCAGACGAATATACTGACGTTTACAGAAGAGGAGAGAGAAAGCGCGTGAATAGAAAAGGAGAGAGAGAAAAGGGAGTGGGTGAGGAATGCATTTGCTGCAAGGATTCGTAGGTTATAAATCAACTGCTCGTAGACGGAAGAAAAAGGGTGGAATATGCAATCAACAATTAGAATCAGAAGCTTTGAGCGCGGCAAATGGGACCCGTAATTTTCTTTTATACATATCGGATTCTAACCCCTACGAGTAGGCCCGCGGCCCGACTTTATTGAATGGTTAATTCAGTTATCATTATTTTTGTTGTTTGAGTCTTTGTGAGCCTAATTTTATTTCAGTTATTATTTGATTAATGGGGAAAGCAAAACTTGACTTTTCGGGCCGTCATTTCAAGGTGATTAAGATTTTTTGTGTTTTCAGAGAGTCAACATATATATAAATTTTGCCAGTCCTTCCATAAAATAATAGGACATTTGTTCACTACATAAAAATCATTAATCATCTCATTAAAATTGATATCCAATTAAAGTGATATATTTCTAATAAACAGAAAAAACACAGAAAAATAATACTCTATTCGTTCACAAAAAAAATATTATTAATCTTTTTTATTGAAGTATCCATAAAAAAAGTCATATTCTATTTATAGACATTACCCCACAATGTTGAGCCGCCGCTCCGTTCGACTACCTCATCTCTCACCGCCTCTGTCTCCCTCTCGGATTCAGGCTCGCCGAGCCCTTGCTCGACTTACCATCTTCGGAGTCTCTCTTCTCTTCCGGCGACTACATCAGCGACGAGCCGCCGCTCTGCCCCCCCTTTCTCTCACCCTCTGCCTCACTGAACCCGACGGAAACCGCCTCCACGCCGCCTCCATCTTCCTCTTCCTTGGCGACGGCGAGGCGCCGCCGCCTCCCTCTATCTCTCTCCCTCCGATTGACAGCGACCTAGCCGCCACCGGAGCCCTAGATCCCCAATTCCATTCGCTCAAAATCCTCTCTGAAAACTCTCACCCTCGGCTCTCTTCTCAGGTTGACGGTAGCAAGTCAGCGGCCGTGTAGGGTAGATTCGGGGAGTAGGCAGAGTAGATTCGGGCAGAGCTATCTCTGGTAAAGTCGGCAGAGCTGAGTTGCAGAGTCGGGCAGAGTCGGCAGAGCTGCCTCTGGCAGCGCTGCACTCTGGCAAGGCTTAGTCAGCTCTGGAATTGAAGAATACTTAGTCAGCTCTGGAATTGAAGAATTCTGACGCCGCCCTTCTCCACCCCCATCACCAGAGCTCCGTCTGTTGGCATTTGTTGAGGAGGATGAGCAGCACTTTCGCCTCCACCATCTCCTTCGGCATCGCTATCATCTTCTTCGATGAGCCTGGGGCCTCCATTGAAGGAATCGGATGGGTGACTTGAAAATTTATCGATTTGGGGAATGGGTTTTCTTTAATTGTTGGGAAATTTTTGATTTTGATCTTGTGTGTGTGTGTGTTAGCGCTGCTGGTGTTGAAAATCAAGCAAATATCGGATAGGGTTGCTGGTTATGCTGTTGTTAGCCAACGCCGAAGAAGATGAAGTCGGTTGCTAGATTCCAATGTCTTTATTGAGTAATGAACAAGTCGAAAATGCCCCTTTTTCTAACCCCGCTTCTTAATCCCCTTCCCTAGTCACGGTTTCCCGGATTAGCTATCCTTAGCTAAGGCCGGTCGTGACATATCTAACCATAAATACAAGTATAAATCTCACAATGATTTGAAATAAATATTAAATCTACAATGATTTGAAATAAATACCACTGCTTGCGCTAGTGAATCTATGTTCTGGCCACGCATCCTAGAAAAGACCGGAGATCTGATTCCTCACCACCCTAAAAAGTATATGTCGGTACACTTAGTACGAAATGGTGAGAAATGACATATTTTGTACCATTTGTGTCACGCATATATGTGATAGGTCTATGAACGGACAGAATGGATGGTGTTAACGGGTGCGTTTGGACCATCCATTCTTCCAGCTGACATGACAAATCTTGAAATAGACGGTACACATTCGTTCAATTCGTACCATTTTGTTCTAGATCTTCTTAGATTTGGATTTTCATCTCACAACTCTCATAGATCTGGAACACCTAGAACTCATAGATCTTGGATAAGGGAAATAGATTTGGAGAAGAGGATATTGATGGCGGCGTACAGGTGAATATGGAGAAGAGGATGGTGACTGCGGCAAAGGCAAAAATTGAAGAAGAGGTCGTCAAAGATATAAAGAGAAAGAGCAACTCGTCGGATGTATAAAGACAAAGAACACCTCATTGAAGAGAGAGAGAGAGAGAGAGAATCGTATGAGGTCTAGCGTTTGAAAAAGTGCAAGTGAAAACAAAGAAAATTGGGCATCAGGCCTGTTTTGTACGTACAAAAGAAAGGGCGCATGGGTAATTCCATCTAAACCACTGAATTTTAATTATAATTTATTGAAACAATGTTGGGTGAGAAACTATTGATTTTCACCATCCCCAATATATATTTCACACCATTAACACCTTATATTTATCCTATAATATACTCCTTCCGTCCACAATAAATTTGCCACAATTTCCTTTTTGGTCCGTCCACAAAAAATTGCCACTTCCATTTATAGTAGTAGGGTCCACACATCTCCACTCACATTTAAAGTGGGACCATCACTCCACTAACAACTTTTCTCACATTTTATTAAAACTCGTGTCATTCAAAATGTGACAAATATATTGTGGACAGAGGATGTATCTCCTAAAAGATATATGAAGTAACAAATATAGTTGGGCTTCATGAATAAGATCATGGAGCTACTCTGAATCATTGTTGGGCTCCATCTGGTTAATGCACAAATTATAATCCCTGAGAACCCAAGACATTCAAGAGAGGAAATGGAACCTAGTGTGAAAATAATGAAGGAAATCACTAACGAATGAGGTACAAGCTTGACAGCAGCACAATGAAGGTTAACCCACGGTGACAACAACTTCTTTTTCTCCTTTATAAATAACAACAATTAAGTGAGAAGTAATAAAAACAAATAGAGAACTTAGAACATTCGAGAGCAAAATACTTGAGATTTATGTATTGAAGATGAATGTATCCTTACAATGAGTGTTTCTTCCTTATTTACACTACACCAAATATGACAGATAAAATCGTCTTTATAGGACTCATGTACACAACATGAATCAGTTACAATCATAATGAGAATCTAGCTAAATTTGACTAATAACTTACTTTTTTTTTTCTCCTCGTATCTCACCAAGATTGTTTAGTCTGGGACCATGTATTTTTCGTGGTGTGCCTTTAAGACCGAGAGACTTCAGGGCTGACCATTAGAAGATGAAGTGGTATTTATACCCCATGTGCCATTCGGGGTTGCCTCATGAGTGGCTCATATGGCCCCTACTCCTTGTTATTAGAATTAACAGTGTGCACATTCTTCTTTCAACAGCCTTGTCAAAAATGACTATACAAGAAATATGTTCAAATATTCTGAGGTCCCATTTTTCATTTGGGACTAAGAATCCTTAGCATAGAAATAAAAGTTCTTCAACCGTGATTGATCACAACATTGAACTCATAATATACTCCACATAACCATCAATTGCGTTGGGCTTCGTAGATAAAACATATTGTCTCAATGATGTGTGACTCGACGGCTACAATGGTTGGGTTTGTTCACTGGTGATAAGATCTTCAGGAATGAGAAGGTGGTGGAGACAAAGTTGCCCAAATAAGATTAAGAAAGAAGGGAATATGTATATTTTATTTTAAAAATGAGATTTCGCAGAAGAAGAAAAAAGAATATTAACATTGTGACAATAATAGAGTTGGTGTTAATTTGAAGATATAATATATTTATCATTTAAAAAAAATTAAATTATAAATAAAATAAAAGGTATATATAACAAAAACTTAAACTCGCATATTAGATTCGGGCTGGATCCGAATCTCAAAAGTAATTATACAGATTTATATCCAAAATTTATATAAATAATTTAAATTCGATTCGAATTTATCGGATCCAAAATTCTAAAGACCCAGAAACCTAAAAACTGAACCTAGATTCATGGATGTGAATCGGGTCAAAATCTACTACTTTATCATTTTTCGCAAGACACTAATTTATGGCTCTGAATATTTTTTTTGAGATACAAATAAACTTTTTTTTAATAAAATTAATAATATTTTATAATTATCTTTGTAATGAGATATTTTAATAAAACAGTCAAATAATAGCAACATAAATATTTACCCTCAATATTTTCAATATATGACTTATTTTGACAGCGGTAGGCCCAGTCAATGTTCAAGTGTTGGAAAAGCAATAAAATATAAAATGGTAGATTTTTTTTTTTTTTTTCATAATTTTGGCGTAGTTCAGGTATTTTACTGTTAAAAGAAATTAGTAGGACCATTGTTTGAGAAACAGGTCTGGTATACTTTCCCTAATTAAAATGGAATATCAGCAGTCCTCATTCACTCCAATGCCCTCAATTCAGCTGATCCGCAAACCAAATGTCTCTTAAATTCCACTTGCCTCATCTCCACCCGGAATTACGCCGGCGCCGATTTCATCCTGATGAATATTGACGGCAAAGTGCCTCTCTATTTCTCTCCTTCCCCCGAGCGCTCTTGATCCCCATGGCTATTTCGAGGTAATTTTTTTGTAAATTGCTCATCTTAGGCAAATATGTTAGGACATTTGGGCTTTTTATTATTGATTCATTCATTCATTCATTATATCCTGTTGACTTGGAGCTAGGAGTTGTTCCACATGAGCTGAAAGAGCTGGTTAATACATGGACATTTTTTAATCTGTTATACCTACAATAGATGTTCGATTTTCATCCTTTTTTTGGCTGTTAATTTGATTTACTTGGAACTAAGTTGTTGGTAAAAGAATACGTCATACCAATTAAGGTTCAAATCGAGTGCAATATAGGAACAATATAGTTGTTCTAATTATGATATTCATTTGAAAATTGTCAATTTTTTTATGATTAGTTTGTGCTTCTTCCTTAATACGTAGTTTGCCTGTTCGTCAACATATACACTTAGCTTTTAAGATATTTATGACACGGCATTGTAATTTTATGTATATTTGAAAATTGCTGTGCTTTTCAACTGGCAGTTTGAGGCGGGTCGCAAAATGCCTTGTACCAAGTGCTAGGTCTAGGTGTTGTGAGATAACTCATTGTCTGCGAACATCCCCAGTTGGATTCTGTTATGGTACCAACAGATTTTACTCACGCTGCAATGCTCCCTGTGGAGGGTTTTCATCACATATGTTTCAAGAGATCAAATACACATTATGGAGGAATAAGGGGTACAAAAGTGTAGATTTGTCATCTGCAAGCTGCAGACTTTCATACCGTGCCCAAATTGCATGGAGACGGCTTTTCGAAACATATTCCTATAATGGACCAATGTTGCCACCCATTAGTAGGATAGCACGTGCAGTGAGTCTTGCTATGTCTCGGTCGAATCTGGTAGCTCCTGGTATTCTGGCCTTCATAATTGGAGAGTTAAGATGGAGCGAAAGAAGTTTAGCACATGCTGATTGCTTCCCTATAAAAGACTCTCTCTACATGCATGCACAAGGTGGGCATGTTTATGCAACTTCATTTATATTTTCTCTTTTAGAGGGACTGGTACTGTTTCTGAGAGCCATATACTTGGCAATATTGTTTTCTCCTTGCATGGTAATGGCTCCTTTTGCTGATTCTCTTGGCATGGAGTTCAGGAGATCATGGCTTCGTATTGTCCGGGTAACATTAGAGAAGGCTGGCCCAGCATTTATCAAATGGGGCCAATGGGCTGCAGCAAGACCTGATCTGTTCCCAAGTGATCTATGCCAAGAGCTTGCTGAACTTCACAGCAAAGCACCAGCACATAGCTTTGCATACACGAAAAATGCTGTCGAGAAGGCATTTGGCCGCAAGCTGACTGAGATTTTTGATAAATTTGAAGAAGAACCTTTGGCATCTGGCAGTGTAGCTCAAGTTCATCAAGCTACTTTGAAATTCAGATATCCTCGACAGCAGGTTAAGCCTATGCTCGTTGCTGTAAAAGTTAGACATCCAGGTGTTGGTGAAGTAATCCAAAGAGACTTTGTATTGATTAATTTATTTGCAAAAGCTTCAAAGTTCATCCCTACATTGAGATGGTTGAGACTAGATGAAAGCATTCAACAATTTGCTGTTTTCATGATGTCTCAAGTTGATCTTGCCAGGGAGGCTGCCAATTTGAGTCGATTTATCTACAACTTTCGTCACTGGAAGGACGTCTCTTTCCCAAAACCTCTTTATCCTCTGGTACATCCAGCTGTTTTGGTGGAAACTTACGAACATGGAGAAAGTATCCTACATTATGTTGACAAGCTTGAAGGACAAGCACACATTAAAACCGCCCTTGCTCATATTGGAACTCATGCGCTCCTAAAGATGCTCTTGGTATGAATTCCTAATTTATGGGACTCATTCGCTGTTCCTTTGACCATCAAAATACTTCTCTTGTTGATGGAGTTGCATATCTAAAATATATAATTGATAAGTAATACCAATGTTTATCATATGCGAGCTATGCTCCAATTTAATTGGCAATGTGGTATTAGTCGTTACGAGCTGCTGTATAATTTTTTTCTACTGGAGTCATGATGCCGTAGTTTACATGCAAATAACTCCTTATTATGGGAAGTTGTTATGCGTTCATTTTACCATAATTTCTTTTGGAATAACTCTAATGATGCAATAATTTGTGCACATTGTGCCGGTCTAGTTACTGAACTAATTATGTAAAAAAATTTAATTGCAGGTAGACAATTTCATCCATGCAGACATGCATCCTGGAAACATTCTTGTCCGGGAATTGCCAAGCATACTTTCAGCAAAATCTTTGTTTAAACCAAGACCTCATGTTATATTCCTTGATGTAGGCATGACTGCTGAACTTTCTAAAAAGGACAGAGACAATTTAGTGGATTTCTTCAAGGCTGTGGCACTTCGTGATGGTCGCTGTGCTGCTGAGTGCACTCTGAAGTTATCTAACAAACAGAGCTGCCCATATCCAGAGGCATTTATCAAGGTGTGTTGCCAACCTAATTCTGATAGCCCTAGGATTTGTTCTGCTTAAGCTATAGTAGTATTGTTTAACAAGGACTTCATAGTTCATAGAAACCTAAATCAATTGCCTTTGGAGGATGTTTCCCATGGCATGCGAGTCGGGTGCAATAAAAAGGACTAAGTATAATATTTTTTAGTTATTGAACTTCGTTCTGCTTAAGCTATAGTAGTATTGTTTAGCAATTGGTATGAGATAATCACAAAAATTCTGTTCTGTTCCTACCACTAGGATTGGTCGTTCAACTTTTGAGGCTTACGTACTTCAGGATCTTTATTGAGTTCCTCTATTGCCTGCTATTATGAGAGACTGGTTAGAAATTCAAGCTGCTTGTCATTTTATATATAAACTAGCAAGGGATTACATCCCACCTAAAAACTTGAAGTTCTGAAAAGGAACTCTTAAAGTTGGCAAAGGTATTAGAAGGCTTACATTAAAATCAGCATCCTGTCCAAGGCACCATTCCTATAAGCAAATCTCGGTTGAAATTGCAATTACCCTGAAATTATTCCTCCCATTTACTTTTAGCCATTGCTTACTAATGCTAATTTAGATTTATTTTATTGTGTACTTATAGTTCTTGACTAGATTTCTAAATGCTGGAGAGTACATAACTGAATTTTCTTTTGGTGAATCAATGAAATCATGAGAGTTTCTGATCTGGATAGGAAGTGGACAATACTTTCAAATTCTGGGGCTCGGATGAAGGTGATTTCCTTCATCCAGCTGATTGCATGCAACTCATGCTCGAACAAGTTAGGCGTCACAAAGTCAATATCGATGGCCATATTTGTACTGTGATTGTAACCACCATGGTGTTGGAGGTACATTCTGAATTCTGTCTGAATTTGAGGCCATTTATATTCTGCATGTCTTCCAATATTCAATATATTCTTGCTCCTCTGACATCTTTAACTTTCATTGAGAGCAAAATCTTCTTCTATGCTGTTATGGGTTCATATTCATTTAATGCATCTGAATATATCTTTCGATGAGTGTAAATAATTTAATACTATCATTCAAGTCCAGTAAAAGTTAATGAAGTTATACTGAGTTTGTAAATTTGCTTACTTATACATGGGGAATTCATTACTTCCTTTCCTTTTCCTTTTTGGGTGGAGCTGGTTGAAGGTGCAATAAGCCCTATTAAAAACTATGATACGCTAGATAGAATAACTTTTATATAATTTCTTATTATTGATAATTTGATGAAAACTAATTGGATTAGATGATCAACCAAAACAACAACCATGACTGTCAACGCATAGAAGATTCCTTGGTGTTGGGGAGAAATGGTAATTTAGAAAAATATATAGACAACTCCTATTAGCATATGTTAGGTGAAGTTGGTAGAAAGAATTCAATGTTTGATTTATGATCACTTGATCAGTATAGGTTCTGTAACTAATTAAGAAGCTGTATTTACTCCTAAATCTACATATTCTCTTACCCATTTCTCCTATTATTTCAATTATTATGTTTCATTAGGTTTTGTGTTAAAAATAATGAAATTTGGTTGGCGTTGCAGTTACACCTTGATTTTTGAATTACCATTTTACTAGAAATTTGATTGATGTTTTGATTGCTGAAAATTGAAAATTAGTGCTGTATATAATTGTTAGTATAATTTAAAAGCCATGTTACAATTAAAAATAATAAAATCAACCAAAGTTTGTGATTCTAAGGCACTTATTATTATTATTATTATTATTATTAAAAAAAACTGAACTTTTTAGGCGGGAACCTCCCAGGCAACTTTGGGAAAAGAACAATTAATGTTAAAAGGATGAATATGCGTCTAGTTATTACGAACTTCATAATTTTGCAAGTGTTTAAAATGTCCTTCCTTTTGAAATTTTATTGTTGTTGCCTAGGAAAAGAAACAGCTTTCATACAAGAACTCTAGTTGTTATTGCAGCTTGATATTTTGTGTGTACCGTGATGAAGTTTGAAATATTTTGAACCTCATGCCTGTTTACCAATAGATACATATGCCGTAACTTCAATACTCTTCTCCTTGGACTTTTCCCGCAGGGTTGGCAGCAGAAACTTGACCCAGCGTATGATTCCTTACAAGCTTTGCAAGCATTGCTTTTCAAAGTCGATTTGGTGGATTCTCTCGCCTATACAATCGGAGGAGTAATGGCCCCATAAGCTGCCTCATCAACATGAAACAAATTTAACGACATTACTTCTTCGGGAGGTACACTAATTTCGACATTACTGACTTATTAATGGATACTGAGAGGAACTAATTCCTAAAACCAAATTTTGTTTCGACGCTCTGTATTACCAGGTGATATGTTGCTGTGTTTTCTTAGTAGGAAAAATGGCTGTAGTTGTAGGTGCCTATAGACAGATAAAATAGTACCAATGCTTCTTGGGATTGAATGTTGTCATTTGAGTTAGACAGCATTTTTGAGTGCGAGGAATATCGGAAACAAACAAATCAAATAAACATACCTCAGAAGTTAGAATGTGAATCTGGGGTGGGGTGTTCCAACTGCTTTAAGAATTAAAAACATTATTAAGTGCAGCGTCAATGAAACGACATCCGGAGAGGAATGACGATGTCATCAACGCTGCACTCAATGAGGTTTTTAACCCCTCAAATCTTGTTTGGTGCATTGGATTCAGTTCTAAAATGTTAATATAGTGCTTTGACAGAGTACTATTGTTGTATCAACATTGTACATTTGTACTATTCTTATTGCTGCATTGCATACAGTTGATGGATTTGTTGTACTAAAAGAGGCATGTTAATGTACTACGTTTCGGCGTTTTACCTGTTCCACTTGCCATTTATTTTATATTTGGAAATTCAACGCTTCTCACTACTCACGTTCAAATTCAACTAGTACGTCCGCCCGTGTCATACACGGTGAACATTGAAATTGAATTATGTATTTAAATAAATAAATATAAATACTAAAAATAATTAAAATGTAAACAATTGTAATTTTTTAAAAATAAAATAATCTACATCAATCACTCAATAAATAATCCAAATCCGAACATATAAATTTTTTATTTTATATAAAATGTAATGATAATTATAATTATTAAATAATAATAATAATAATAATAATAATAATAATAATAATAATAATAATAATAATAATAATAATAATAATAATAATAATTACTTTCTAATGATTTATTCGTTGTAAATTTTATTTGAATTATTTCTACACCAAATTAATGATCATGTCATAATCTTTAATTTAACATGTATACAAAATATCTTTTCATAAACCAAATTTGACAATTTTCAAATAAATAAATGGTAAAACAACTTATTTTGAGAGACGGTCTAATTATATATAAATTTATATTACATATATTTTTAATTTAATAGTATAAAATAGATAAAAATAGATTTAAAAAAATTTTAAAAGTTGTCTCATCTTTCTCTCTAATCTTTTTTTTCTCTCTCATCTTTCCTTTCTATATTTTCGACTAATTTCAATAATTTCATTACTTATTCTCTCTTCTCTCTCTCTTTACATTATAAGAGAAAAAAAATTGAATTTGGGAATTCTAACTTTCATAATATTTTTATTTAAAATTAATTTTTAACATGATATATATCAAATTAAAGCTCTTTTCGTGCTCTTTAGTTTGATATGCATATTGAATATTTTTTTTATTAATCAAACTACACAAATTTTAGAAAGAAATAAAAAAGAAAAAAGAAATAAAAAAAGGGAAATAGATAATAACTGTAAGGTGTAACTCTATCATGAAAATAGGAATCATTAGCGTAGAAAGGAAAAAAAAACTATGTAAATTTGCGTGAACTGTTATTTGAAAAGAAAAAAAGTGAGTTTGCATTACAACTGAGCGAAAAAATAGGAATTTCGCGTAGATAAGTAAAGAACTGAAAATTAAATTATGGCGCCAAAATATATCCGTTAAACTGATGTTTTATATATTATATAGATAACTGAAAACCAAAGAATTTGCGCAAGTAGTGAGATGGGTTTGGTCATGTTGGAGATCTTTCCTCAAATCAGTCGAAAATGTGAAAAGAGTGTTCTGTTTATAAAATGAAATATTTCTCACCCCTATCATATGTTAGTAGGATGATTTTCATAAGACGTCATTTTGGAAGCTCTTTATCCCATTATTAAATAAAGTATTAAAATTTAAAATGAAGTATTTAAAGAGTAAAGTAAATAGAGATCGCTTATTTATGGTATAAAGTAAGTTGGGCGCTTTAAAGAGAAGTAAAGAGGAGATGTAAAATAAGTTTGGGTAGTTCTATTCATAGCTCCCGTTTTACTCAAATAAGCAGCAATAATTAGGGGTGAGCAGGGGGTTGGACTTGGACCGATCTGTCAGGTTTGATGGACCAAATTTTTTAAAATGTTGGATCGATCCGGACTGAATCCTAGGTGTGGACCGACCCGGTATCTGGTCGAACTCGAACAACTGGTCTGGTTCGGTTCGGGTACGACCCGTCGACAATGTAATTTTTTTTTTTTTATGTTTTGCATTTAATTTTATTAATATTATTATAAATATTAAATATATAAATTTAATACATTACTGGTAGAGATGAGATTCTAGGGAATAATAAGGATTAAGGTATTAAAATTTATTAATATTATTATAAATATTAAATATATAAATTAAATAATTATATTTTATAAATGTATGGGTCGGTTCAGGTTCGGTGTGTTCGAGCGGGTGCAGACCTAGACCGATCCGAAATATTTTCGGTCCTATAAATTTGATGAAACAAGAAACTTTACCCTAATTAAGAAACGATAAACGAGACAAGAAGTACGTGGTTCGATCATAAATGATCTACGTCCACGGGAGTTCTTCGTTGGTTTCACTATACTTTGAGAGAGTATTTACATATTACAAGTGTTGTTCCGAAAATAAATCATCCTCCAATCTATGCATCAAGGCCCTATTTATAAGCATGAACATAAACCTAAGGCCCTTGGGCCCATAAGACCCCTAAAGCCCATTAGCCCAATGAACTCTAATAATTGGATTTAAGCCCTTTAATGCCTTAATACACCTTAATCTGGATTCGACCCGTCTACGCTGTCCTTCATTGGTGAAGCGGCTAACTCCGGCTCTAACAAGGCCAGCTCTGCGCTCTGGCTGCGCTGCTGTTCTACGCTACTCTACTGCGCTGCTCTGGTCTGTGCTGTTCTGCTCTGGCTGCGCAGCGCCGCTGCGCTGCTCTAGTTTGCGCTGGTGGCGTTGCACTTTAGCAAGGCAACATCTCTGCACGTTGGTCAAGGCTGATTGACTCTTCGTATTCATTCGTTAGCAAGTCTTTTTAGTTAGACCTGCGCTCATTAGTTCCTGTGATAATAATAACAATAATAGTAATCATGTAAGATGTTCTTGTATTGTTAAGCACAACGCTGATGAGTATTCTAGTCCTCATCAAAATTGAACCCAGACCGGACCAACTAGTATTATTGCGTCGGTTCGATCCGGACGGAACCCGTCAGTCCGAGTGGATTCTGAGGGTTATGCTCACCCCTAGCAATAATAGATAATTATAAATTTATTAATTTATCCTGTAATTTATAGCTCCTAAATTAAATACTTTATACTAACTCATAGTCTCAAATTAACCTACAATACACACTATCAACATAGAAAATATTCTGCAAATTCTTGTTTGAGCTTTACGTTCTCTCTCTTCATCACAACTGGAGGTTACTGATTCACCGCTACCTCTGAGCAGGGGCGGAGCCACATTTTCGATTCAGGGGGCGCAAAAAAAATTTAAAATGAAAATTAATAATTAAATTAAAAAATAAAAATTAAATTAAATTAAAAATAAATGATAATCAATAACACAATTATAATATTATTTAAATTACAAAAAATACATTTTAACAGATTTTCAAGCTCATATTCATGTTACGATGTATTTTGTAATAAAATTACTAAATATTGAATATTATATATAGTGAAAATACATGATATAGTCTCTTTCTAATTTGGATAAATTTTTAATTGAAATGGTACGAAACAATATCGTTTAGGCCTCACAAAAACGTCGTCGTTTTTATTAATCACGTAAGCTCCAATTCAACACTCTAGTGATCGAAAAAAATTGGGGAACAAAATTGCAAAACTTGAAAAAATAGTAATTTAATTCGCCACACTCAAAAGACGTTAAAATTGCAAATTCAAAATAGTTCGTGATTTTATTTTCCAAAATCCAATGAAACTTTGTAAGGCAAAGTAACTTTGAATATCAAATTCAAAAAATAAATCTCTGGAATCCAATCCAAGCATGATATGCATAAATTAATTATGTGTTTATTTATTCTAAACGTCTTAACTCTAAAGTTTACATATCAATTACAGTATAAAATAGCTCAACAAGATAATGATGTAGATAAAATTATATACTTTTTATTTTTAATATAAAATTGTAAAAATATCCAAGTAGTATTTTTTAAAATCCCGGGAGGTCCAGTGACCCTCCTGCCCCACCCCTAGCTCCGCCCCCGCCTCTAAGTACATGATTCTTATCAGATCCATCTTCTCTGTAATCCATTGCGAAAATCAAAATCAATGAAAAAACATACTTATTCGCACATATCATGTGAAAAAGACTTGCATATTCCAATTAAATCATGGAAAGAATTGAATAAAGATAAAAGAAAAAAGTAAATTAACGACAAATCATTTTCACATTTGTAGAACATTAGCGAAACATAATCCTTCCAAAACAAACAACAATATAATTAATCTGAGGATTAAAATATTTAATTATCAAGATCAAAGTACTGCGCTTCTTGATGATTTGTGGAATTAATTCACTCACAAGAGTGTAGTTTGATGGCTGAGGCAAGTTGAGGGATTCCTCTCTTGTTTTCAAACATACAGTGAAATGGAGCATGAGGATAGCAGCGAAAGCTATAAAACATTGATTTAGCCTCTAGTGCCTTCACCGAGAAAATGCAGCTGAGTAAATTTCTCAAAATCATACTCCCTCCGTCCCGCCCAAGATGCTACATATTCCTTTTTGGGCCGTCCCAACGAAGATGCTACATTTCTATATTTGGCAAAAATAAGGAATTTAAACACTTAATTAACACTAATTAAGTATTTCTTTATTACATTCTCTCTCCTACTTTATCACTTTATTACCTTCTCTCTCCTACTTTATCACTTTATTACCTTCTCTTTCTTACTTTATATTACTTTCGCTCTCCTACTTTATCACTTTATTACTACACACTTAAAACATTAATCTACAACTCCTTAAATCCCGTGCCGAAGAGCAAATGTAGCGTCTTGGCCGGGACGAAGGGAGTATTTGTTTCATACGTTGATAGTGTGTATAGGTTATAGGATATCTAATTTGGGGCTAGGGATTATAGGGTAAATTAGAATTATCGCGTTTTCATTTTGGGTTAAAATTAAGAGTTAATTAATAACTTAATTAAACTCATATATAAAGCTCATTTATATCATAACTCTAATTAAAACTCCCTCACTACTCCCTCTCTCTCGTTCTCTCCCACTCTGCCAGCGCCGCCTCTCGTCTCTCTCGAAAATTCTACGAGCCTGTCACTACTCACTCACTACTCCCATTTATTGAAAATTGTTGTTCATTAAATGGTTTCTGATTCTAGGAATACTTGAAAATTCTGGGAATGCTTGAAAATTTGGAAATTTAGACAGATCTTGTGTAGAAAATTGTTGTTCGTAAAATGATTTATGATTCTGGGAATACTTGAAAATTTGAAAATTTGGGTGAAATTTGAGCACAAAGCCACCGCCGCCTAATTAAAGTAAAAGATAATTATTAAAAAATTCATTAAACTCCTTACTTTCCCTAATTTTATTTTTCTTAATCATTGTGTCTAAAAGGTACTCCCTCCATTCCAAATGAAATGACCTATTTCTTTTCAGCACGGAGATTAAGAAATGTGTATAAAGTAGATAAAGTAAGTTGATGGAAATTATTTAAATATTAAGTATAGAGGGAGAGTGTATTGCCAAAAAATGAAACATTACATTTCGTTTGGGACAGCTCAAAAAGGAAAACATGACATTTCGTTTGGAACGGGGAGAGTATGTGCTATGAATAATGGGACGAATAGAGTATTATTTTAGATAGAGACTGTAAAATGGGAGCTATGAATAGAATTGCCCAATAAATTTATGATGTAAAGTAAATGAATACTACTCCCTCCGTCCCCCTTTAAATGACTCTATTTCTATTTTGGTTGTCCCACTTCAAATTATCCAACCCAAATTTAGAAATATTTAACAGTACTTTTTGGATGGTCACACCACCACTGTACACCTTTATCACACATTCCTTAATCTTCGTACCAAAAAATTTATGGCCATTTGAAGCGGAACGGAGGAAGTACTTTTTTACAGTAAATGAATACTACTTGTTTAAGGTATAAAATAAATTGGGCATGAGAATTAAGAAGGATTATAGCCTTTAATTATTTTTGTTTTTGAAGTAGATTATTTATCAGTGAGACATGAAAATGAAAAATAGATCATTATCAATGGAACGGATGTAGTATTACTGAACTTGCTCAAATTGTCTAGTTTTCAAGCGTAGATGGTCGGGTTGAAATCACTAAATCCCCTTAATTATTACCCCATCCGTCCACGAAAATTATGACACAATTTCTTTTTTCGTTCCTCTACAAAAAATATATCATATCCATTTTTTATACTAGATCTCACATCACTCCATTAATATTTAAAGTGAGACCCTTAATCCACTACCAACTCTACTCACATTTTATTAAAATCCTTGTCAAAAACCATTGTAGCGTATTTATTGTGAACAAAGTGAGTATTATTTTAAGAAAAGTATTCCCCTGTATTATTAGTTTGACAATAAATTATAATGACTATAATTAGGGACGTTTACTTTGCATGATTGAATATTCTTTTTCTCAATAAGAAAATTTCTTCAATTCCGCTCTTTCAATAGGATATAAATGAAACAAAACTAACTTAAATGATATAAATAATCAAAAGCTTTGAAATATCACAAAATTTCAATTCATCAAAGTAAACAATAAATTAACTTTACTAATTTTATCTATTAAAATTCATCCTCAAAACTGCATGTCCCTTGAAGGATAAAATTACATAAGCTGAACACGCCTAAGGTCCTAGAGAAGGTAAATTTAGGGACAAAGTTTCGTTTGTTTGAAAAAGGGATACTCCCTCCGTCCAACCAAAGTATACGACTTTTGGTGGACACAGATTTTAATAAAATTGGTGGTGATTTTTATATAGTAGAGAAAGGATTCCATCAATTTTTGAAATGAGTAGTTGAGATTGACTTGGTGGTGATTTTTTTGTGAACAAAGAGTATTCATCAGGATAAAAGATAAAAAAAAAAAGTTGTGAATCCATGCTCCGAAAAAGCAAGTGCTGTACAATGGACATTCAAAATGACAAAAGTATCATACTTTTCGTGGACGGAGGAAGTATCATTTGATACTCTACTAGTTTTAGCCCAAGTGTAATGCCGGAGCAAATCACAATTTGAGGTTTATTAGATCGGAAACAAATCGATTGAAGATTATAACTGAATCCAGCCTCTGGTAATTGAAAGCATATAATACGGGAAGAGAACATATTTGATATTTCCTAAATTCTGGTAAAGAAACACCTGTGCCTGTCATTCCATTGTTACCAACTGAAGGTGGGGAGCCAAAAAGTAGATTAATAACAAACAAACAAAAAAAGAAAAAATGGGTATATTAAGATCACTTCGTCTCTTCCACACCTCAATCCTGGACTTCAAGGTTGCCAGAGGCAAAAATAAGCACTGCCAAAAGACTACAGAAGATTGCTTGAAGCGCACCTCCTACCTTTTGCAACACACTAATCCCGTCCAGTGGAGTGTGTTCGAGTAACTCAGCCATCAATTCTCTCAAAAAAGTACAAGTAACCCATGTCGATTGGTGGATTCTTTGAAACCCCAACTTTATCATCATTGAAGATCACCCACCTACCATCTTTGTAGATATGGGCAACATAATGCCCACAATGTGTAGATGTGCCAATGTGGCTCACTAATCCGATCAGTCTGTATCCTGAAGAGGTAACACGAAAGCCTTAAAAACAGAATGCAATTATATACCAATAATAAAAAAAAAAGAACATCAGAAGGATGAAATTGTTTGGTTGGTGGAAATCAAGAAATTTAAGAATCGGCAGAGCAGAAATCAAATTCTAGTGGGAAAATGGTAGCTGTAAAAGCACACAAGCAATTTTTTGAAAGGAAAGAAAACAACTAACTTCCTTGTCCATCTGGCATAGCAGCATCGACGACATTTCCGCTGCTACTAGGTGTAGTATCCATGTTTGACATATCAGAAGGAGGATTAAATATCCATTCAGTAGCCTTCTCAATATCACCACCCTGTAAATAATAAAATAATCCATTACTTGGTAATACAGCATTTCAGTCGACAGATGATTCTAATAAAATTACAAAATTTCAAAGTATGATAACTAGTTTTTTACCGATGCCTGTAGAGCTTTACGAGCAACTTCTTCCTCAAACCCAAATGATATCAAAGTTTCAACTTTTGATTGATCAACATGTGGAATACCCTTTTGTGCTTTAGTAATAGGTTCATCGATGTCTGATGGAAGAAACTATCAAAAGAGTTACCGAAAGTACTATAAATAACATAAACTTAGCAAGGCCAATCGTAAGATGGCATACCTGTATCACTCATATGGTTAAGTAACCAATTCATTGCTTCTTCCACTCCAACATTCATGGTATTAATAGCAGCTTTTTGACAATGAAGATATTGAAATCCCATCGACGCAAGTTGGTTCACGATGTCCTCATTAGCGCTTATCCCATCATCCTCAGCAGCTGAACATAATAATAAAGAGATGCAAAATAGCAAACATAAGCTCACGTATGCAGGGAGAAAGAAAGAGAGGCCAATAGATAGCCTGACAGGACAGAAACAAACTTAGAACTTTCATAACAGTTGTCATGATATATTAGCATGCTAAACCATGTAATGATTTCGTAGAAGTATCAGTCAGCAACATCATGGAATGGTTCCACTTTGAGAAAACTTTCATAATCAATAATGAGGTTTGATGCAATAAAGTTTTCTCCTATGATGAAAATCTGAAAGACATTATATTGCTAGTATGGGACTAAGATCGTGGAAATTAACTGGAAGATCACAAACCCCTAGTTTGAGCCACAATGGCAAAATATAAGATCAGCTCCTCTATAGGAAATCTGACCTAGGAATTTGAGTGAGACCCAAATCTCATAGAAAAATATAACTTTCTTTCTTACTTTATTTACAGCTCATAGTCTCTTCACACAGAATTACAAGGAACTAAATGCACAAGACAAGAACTAGGACATGTACAAGTATGAAATAATGTTATCCTAAATGATTGCCTATAAGGCTATAAGGTTGTGAAACTGAACTTCCAGGATCCAGCTCTAGAAATCAGATAAAATAAAAGCTGTATTCAACTAAGTCCCGCTTGTCTCCTCTGATAATGCAATTGTAACAGACAATGAGATTATCAGCATCAAAATTTTCAGTTCATAAAAATCAGTGAAGTAATACTGGCACAAGAAAATAATAGCATTGGAGATATCAATTATTAATAGCATGCAGATGGGATGTAGAACTCACTTAAAGTCTGAAAGGGATAAAGATGCAATTGCTTGACAACTAAAAGAGGCACAGTGATAAATATTATGCATCATTCAAATATAAGTGAGCCAGCGTGAAAACATTCCAAGTACTTCACCTTCAAAATCATTGAGAAAATAAGAAGACAGGTTAAGCAATGATAACATACCAGCATCAGGTAATAATTCCTCCCCAGGTTGAAGACCTTTACTGCGCATAGGACTGATGTCTATGGTATCAGGAACATCTATGTAGACATCTACAAGGGGGGAGAAAAGATGCAAGTAGTAAGTATCATCATTCATCACAGACAATCCTACAAATTGGTCGTGAAATAAAATAATGTAGCAGAGTACTTACCAAGTTTTTTTGGGACCCAGCCCTCCTCCAAGACGAATTTTCTCATATGCAATACCAAATAATCGGGAAATGAAGTCAGGCCTACACTTCTGCAAAGACAACTGCATTAGCTACATGTGGAAAACAAGGACGAAATAAACATTCAGCATAGCCTGCTGGATGCTAAATCTTCTTCAGCATAAGTGGTATCCAACCTTCTATGCATTAAGATAAGCTAGAGTAGGAAGGTTGAGGGCAGGACGAAAACTTCTACAAAGTTCGATTCCGTGTTTTCCCAGCAAAGTAATAATGTGAGGAGAACACTCACTTGATTGCAGTTGTCTTGGCATTTAATGCAGTACTGTAAAAATCATGCAACTCCTCAGGAGCAGCAAAGCAATCCAAACAGTCCATCAAAGGTACCCTTGGGCGAACAATTTCATCTGAAGAACTGTTTCAGAAGACACATTAAGTACAGTAAAGGATGGAATCAAACAAATGCCACACAGATAGAAGGGTTCAACTCACAGTTCTTCGCCCTTTGCATCCTTCTCAGCTTTTAACCTTTTGAAATCTTCTAATTCTTCTGAAACAATTAAAAAAATTGTGCAAGAATTAGGGATATGGTAGTTAAATCATGCATCATCTTGTACTTGCAAGTTGCAAAAATGAAGTGAAGCAAACTCACTTTTGTTTGTAGCTTTATGGAGTGGAATGTTTAGAGAGAGAATGTAGTCACATCTTTTGTTATAAGCGACTTTGCCTGATGGACATTGCAGCCGCTCTTCAACACCAAACTTGAAGCTTCTTGAAGGATCCAATACATGATTCCCAGTGTTGATCCTCTCAACTTGGTCAATAAGATGTAGGAAGAACTCCAAAGCATCCTATATAAAACCAACTTGTCAATCATTGATTTGTATACAGAAATATACAGAATAGGAAGTGAACGTATTTAAACCAATTCCTAGAAGTACACCATCCCAAGCTGCAGCACAAAGCAGTATAAGCTAATTACGGGATACAGAGACAACACACATAAGCCAAAATATTGTGTGCTTAGTTCAGCTGAATAACTCTAGCATTTTATTAGTCTGGAGCTACAAGCCTACAAGTTCCTACAGAAATTGGAAATCATGATTGCCGAAGAACCATCCACTAAAACATATAAAAAGAGGCGAACATAAAAATCAAATAACATCAACCTAACTAAGTTATGTACCTGATGTCTATAAACTCAAACCTCATGACTTGTTAACAATCCAAGCTTTAAGTATACCTGTTGTCGCATAGTTGAAAACTCAGGATGATTTGCAGCAATGACGGACTTGAACATACGAGGGGGAATTCCTTCTTGTTTCTGAAAATGAAGGCAGTAAAGAACTCAGGACAAGGGCCAGAATGCATCTTGTGGAAAACTTACAGCAATAAGTAACTCTTTACTCAACTTCAATATTGCAAATTATCTTACTAACACAAAATATAGTTGTTCACTCTGTTTCTGGACACTCAATCTCTTAAACATCATCATACTTGTTATCCTCTACTTCCAATGACAAGAAACTAGTATAAGTGGATACAAAAACAAAGTGGGGCTTACATCTGTCAATGTAGTATGTGCTGAATCTCCTGTGTCGTCTTTCTGTGAGGAAAAAACAAGGATGTCAGCAGCAGCAGAGAATGGAACAGAGGAATAGCACTAATCAAAATGCACCTAGCATACCTTGGTAGCTGGAATGGAATATTTTCCAGAGAGCAACCCATTGGCTAACTTTGCACTGCATAAAAGGAGGATGTCTCAACTAATGAGCATTGGAAGTGGCACTAATTAAAAAACACACACAAGTGTCTCTTCACAACCATAATTCGTGGTGCAGAAGAATAAACTAGAAGTTCGATACTGCGAATAACCACCATGACAACATCGATTGTACTCCAACAATTATTTCAACTCTTGCAAAACCAAATGTATGACACAGAATACACTTTTTATTTAGTACATTTCATATTGAAGAAGGCACTTACAGTTGGGTATTTAAGTCTACAGTTGGATCGGCTGGAGCTGAATCAAAAGCTGCTTTCAAACTTTGGTTCGTATAGTATCTAGAAAGTGAATCCAAAGAAAAAGGTAGAACCTTAAGAGCTAGTATAATGATAACAACAGCTCAACTGCTGCCAAACTTCAGCTACTAAATAAAAGACAAAAGTGCAGTAATTGACCTTGAACAGAAGCCACGTGTGGAGAACACAACCTGCATAGTTGCAGCCAAGTAACAACTGCAAAGTAAATTTATTAGGAAACAGTTTGGCAGAACAATAAGATTATAATGTTTTTAGTACAGAGAGGGACGGAACCTGTTGCCAAGATTCACAAGTCCTGTATAACCCGGTCCAAAGAGTGGTTCAACTTCTTGTCCACTCTCTTGAATACGGTTCCAGTCAAAATTGGTGTTTTGATCAAGTTCTCTCTCAGCAGTTGTCATTTCGGTCTAAACAATTTCACAACCAATTCCATGGTCGGTTATTGTATGACAACTTAAACAATAAATAAAGGGCAAAAAGGTGATAATGAATGACGAAATTATGAGATAATCAGATAATGACAGCTAAGTTTCTAGGGACTAACAAGATGACAAATAAGCTATATCTGTAGCCTGTAGGGTAACCCATGAAACGTGAAAGACAAACAAAATACTCAAAATATGAAATGCATCAAGTTTCCAGCCTTATACCTTTTGCAAGGATGAAAAGTCTATGCCAAAATGTTGCAGATGCTGTGCTAGAAGTGGGTCTACAACACTTTCATCCTCGGCATAAGAGAAAACATCTGAGCTGCCAAAGTTTGAATTTCATGATTATACGGGAAAAAGGCAATGAAGCTATTAAGTTGGCTGCCACTCATACATTAGCCATGAGGCTGGTTTTATTTCTAGTCGTTCTGTTGAGACTGTTTTCAGAATATATATTTTGATGGAGCATCGGAAAAACATAAACCATAAAGATATGCTTGAATGTTTCTTTGGACAAAATGAGGTGATGCATAATGGATTTCTAGGATTAGGACCAGCCTCCTTACTTTTCACTGTATTGTCGTTCATCTTGTCAGTGTTATTTAGTGTGGATACTAGAACCTTTTCCAACCCTAGATGTTAGAGCTTTTCTGAAGTGATTTTGTAGTTGTTAGTCGATGCAATCAGGTGTCAAATCATCTTTGCAGTGCAATATACAACTAATACCTTGGGAAAGTGAAAGTGCAAATCCTATCAGGCATAAAAACAAGCACAATTTTAAAGAAGTGAAATAAGTCAATGAAACCAAATGTCTGCTTACATGTTAAACCAAATTACCAATTATGCCAATCATGCAATTGTTTATTTTGCAGACTCATTGGAAACTGACATAGGTAAGAGTACTGATGACTAAATCAAAATACTGCCCCTGTATGAATACCAGCAAAAGAAGTCAAGAAACAACACATACACTTAATGCCAGCATTGGTGTCTCTTTACTATCACATTTGACTGTCTTCCACATACACCAAAACTAGTCAACAATTTCTCCACATCTATCAATAATCTTAATATATATAGGAGAAGAATCAGGCGAGAATGCCATTTTTACGTGAGAACCGTGAGAACATTGCAAAAACCCATAAAATCCATGAACAAGAAATGACGAGAGTGAACAAATTAATTCATGGACAACCACATTGGTTGATTTTCAATCATGTGCAAGTGTTATATTCATTTGTTCACTCTGGCCGTCTCTTGTGCATGGATTTTATGCGTTTGTGTATGTGTTCTCAGCTCTCACCGAAGGTATGATTCTCACTAGATCTCATCCACACACACACACACACATATATATACACTGAAAATTAGCTTCACAAAAGAAAGAGGGAAACAACAGAAATGTCCTTGCATCCATCCTCCACATACAAAAAAAGCATAGGAGACATTTCAACGGGAAGCCAGTCATTCAAGCTTAACATGTTACTAAATGTATTAAATTCTCAGGAAAAGATAAACATGCATTCTCTCCATCTCCATTCAGAGTAGCAGGAGACAAAAGAATGGCTAATTGCCAGGATTAGTCAGCAGGTAGAAAATGACGAGAATGCAGGCATACCTGCTGCCTCTAAATCAGCAGTTATAGTTCCAAGCTTCACAGCAAGAGGATAACCAGTTGCGCGGTAATGATTAACTGCATGGTCATTGCCCCCAGTTCCATCCCAATTTCTTCTACCACAATGGATTGATCCGTCTGTTAAGTTTAACCAAAGATTTTCCCTTTTATCACATTTCTCACACTTCCAACTGGATGGAGGAACAATCACCCCATTGTCAAGCTGTTTTAATTCAAGTGCATGTTTACTGACATGTTTCGTGTCAGCGGTCCATACAGCAACTTGTTCTTTCTTCTCAGCACCCACATTCATAATAACAGCATCAACTGCTAATCTCACCTACGAGTTCAACAAATTAAACTTCACCTATCTGCTCTTATAGTCTTATTAAAATATAATTAGAAAGGTGAAGGACAGAATACCTTTTCTGGCAAATCTACAGATGGAAAGGGAAGGTTGACGTAATCCGGTAAAATGACTATTTCATAGCTCTGTTCATATTCTGGGTCATTGTTATCAAATCCACCTTCAACACCTGCAAGCCAGAAAGCATATTAGAATGGAAAGTTTTCAAGTAACAAACTGATGCACGCGATATCCTCCATCAAAACAGCATAGAAGAACAAGAAGCTCGCTAAAAGTAAGGATTTGATGCATCTGACAATGTCCAAGAAAGAGTTTAAAGTAAGAGAATTCCCAAAACCCTTGGATAAAAACATGCTAAAATGCCCATATCTAAGTAAGCCCATTAACGAACAAATTGAGTTTTCAGAAGCATACATCCAGCACAACAAAAATCACATAACCTGATAATCACCACTATGTATATCAATCAATTCAGTCTAAAGGAGATCCAATACTCAATATATACCAAATGGCTAAGTTACAAAATTAGGGCTTCTTTTGCAAGCTATAAAGGCAGAAATTAGGAGATAAATCTGTTGATGAACATGAACCTACTATAAGAATGCCTAATATGAAATCTCTCCAATTAACATGTAATATATTCAGTACCTATGGCTAGAAGTGTTGGTTTCTTCGATGGTCTGTCTTCGGAAACTGGCTTTTTTGTTTCTTTGATGTGCAAATAAACGGGATTTCCACTCTTCCTATAGTTCCAAGCCACAAACTCCTTGCCAAAAGCAAGAAATGAATTCATATCTACAAACAGCCCACCGTCTGATCTCTGCAAAACATAAACATGAAAATCAGCTTTACATGGCAAACTTATACAATATTAGTCGCAGGGCTACACAGCACCGCATTTTAGTAACTCAGCATCTTGACACGATCTTGAATTCTCTACGAAATCCACAAGTGATAAGACCACACGAACCATAAACAATTTTCTCACATCATCTCATAAACCCTAATTCAGTACACAAGAAATCATAACCCAAAAACGATAGTATGTAAATAGGAAACAATACCAAAAGAGGAACAAACTAGTTCCCACTGCATAAAAAGGGGCCCCAACATGACACACATTGATAAGCAGTTAAGCACATCCAAAATCAAAACAATAGCGTGAAAACAACAGAGAAAATACATACCGGAGTATCGAACGAAATGCAGCATTCCTGCTTGTAGATGCGATTGGTAGGTTCCGGAATTCGAACACGAGAGAGATTTGATCGGAGCAGCTCCATCAGTTATTCGTTTTCTACAAAATAATGTCCTAATACAATTTCGCCGCAGCCGCCGGTTTAAAGTGCGATGGATAGACCGACGTATTTGCGTATATATGTATAGGTGTGTATACTGGTTGCCCTAAGTCTTGGCAGAGTGAGACAGTGATGAAAGAGAAGAGAAAACAAATGGGAAGCTTTTATGGCGTGTTGGAGCGGTTTTCTCATGTCATCTCTCTTAAAAGAAGCGATCCGTTAACGCTTTATCGCTTTACCAAAAAATAGCGACTTCAGCCAGACTTACAAATTACAAATTAATAGCAATGATCTTTCTTCATGATATTTTAGCAAATACTCCCTCAATTTTCACGATATTAGTCATACTTCAATATTTACACAAATTAAGAAAATATATTTCATTTACTTTTTAACATACAATTTATATTCATTTATTTTATTTTGCCCTTATTTATTATCTCACATATTATTTTTGTAAGGCACAAGATCGATGTAATCGCAGCTCTTGAGCCTCAAACGCAATCGCGATCAACACAGGAAAAAAAAAGCAAGAAAAATAGACATGGCGATATACGTGGTTTAGCATTTCAGCGTACGTCCACAGAGGGTTAACGAAGGTGTATATTAATCAACTCAAGATCAAGAATACAAGTACAAAAATGAGAATCAATCTGAGAAGCAACAACCAAGCTTCAAACCCTAACTCTCTTCTTTTGTATCTCTCCTTTTCTTTCCTCTCAAGTTATGCACACAACGTGCTCTCTCTAAAATTGGAATATGTGAATGAAAAGAAAAGAAATACACATTATATATGTCACAAGAAAAAATCTGTTACGCTGCACCCATCATACTCCCAACTGAATCATAACAGACTCAACATATGATCTCCTCAGCTGCATGCATGCATTTAAACAAATTGCATGCGAATCATTTGACTTTGCATATCTGTGTAGGCACCCCATTCACAGATCTCCACCTTGCATATAATAATATGCAACATACAATATACATCAGAACCAGATTCCCTTAATCTATAAGCCCCATTACAGAGCTCCCCTTAATGAAAACTTAATAAGAGAGTAAGTTCACCAACTTGCAGCAATACTTGAATTTTTCCGCTAGTAAAGCTTTAGTTAGCATGTCTTCGGCGTTTTCATCTGTTGACACCTTCAACACTTGAACAACTTTCTTGTTTACAATGTTTCTGATAAAATGCAAACGCACATCTATGTGCTTTGATCGTTCATGGAAAACCTGATACTTTGCTAAGTGCAAAGCACTCTGATTATCACACAGAACATTAACATTTCCCAGCTTTATGCCAAACTCTCCAATGATTCCTTTAAGCCACATAGCCTCCTTTACTACTTTAGTATGCCCCATATACTCTGCCTCGGTTGTGCATAAAGCAACCACAGATTGATGACTGGACTTCCAACTAACAGCAGTACCAAACAATTTGAAAATGAAACTATACTGTGACTTCATTGAATCCATGTTTACTGCGAAATTTGAGTCAGCATAGCCAACAAGAGTATTATCTTGATCAAACTCTGATTTCTGAAACATAATCCCCATAGTAGCATTTCTTTTCAAATATCTGAACAATCACTTCAGAGCTAACCGATGCTCTCTCCCTGGTTCTGCCATGTACCTACTTATTACACTAATGGAGTGTGCAATATCAGGTCTGGTGCAAACCATAATGTGTTGGAAATTGGTTGTGAGTAACCAATATTTGATAATTTTTTGAGTACCGAAAACATTTAATTTAGTAGAATTAAATGAGCCAGGATCGATCTACGTTCCGAGTAGATGATCGTAGAATATTTATTTACTCAAAACCGATTTCCGGTGAGTGAGAAATAATTATTTAAAGTTGGGTACTTGAAACATGGAGCTGTGGGAAAAGATAAGCATTAAAGAAGGATTAATGTTTATCCCACATTGAAATGTGGATAACATTTATTACAATATAAATGCTATTACATCAGAGCATGTAATAAAACTGTGTGCACACATGACGGGTTGCAAAGCCCACACGCGCGCGTCGCCGCCGCCGCCCGCCCGGCCCCGGCCCCGGTCCCGTGGCCGTAGACTTGGATCTTGGCAATTGGTCTTTGGGTGGCCTTTGGGATGGCCTTTGGGCCTACCCTAGGCCCACACCGACTCTTATCTTTTTGGACCAACGAAAACTTGGTTCAAAGGGGACGAGGCCCAACTCGGTTGGGCCTACGCGCACGCACACGAGGCCCGCTAGGGCTTGGCCCGGGAGGACCCTTGGTCTCCCAAGAAGCTTCCCACGTAACTGCTATCGGAGGAGTCACGGCAGATTCAAACAGCCCTGCTGTTACGTCTGTTACTGCCTGTAACTCCCGACACTATTTGAATTCCATCAATGGAATTAAACCCGCAGGCTCCCCCTATTGATGTGGTATGTGCCTATAAATAGGAAAGCCTCCATGCATCATACACACATCAACAAGCAAACACATACTGATATTCTGCTGCATTCTGCATCGTTAAGTTCTGTTCTCGCCTCGTTCCAGTTCGCCGGAGCTTGTTGGTCTGCGGTGCTGCTACCTACGAGACGAAGCTGTTTCATCTTTGGGGACGACACGCCAAACCGAGAGCACTACCGGGGCGTATCTCGTCTTGCGGACAGAGGACCCTCATCGACTCGGCTGTTTTTCCTGGTTTCATTTTCTTGTAATTTCAATTCAGTTTCTCCTTTGTAATCTCATCTCCTGCTTTCTGTTTCATTGTAACTACGCCCGCGAGCTTATATTCCAACAATCGCAAGACGAGATAAGCTTGCAACGTGGGAGTTTTTTTTTTTGAACTTGTAATTGAACTTAACACTTTCGAAACCTAATACCTTTGCTGGAGATGTCGACCGGTCCTGCGAACTCCACCGAGGCTGCCAACGCCGTTGCTGCTGCCAATACCGCTGTCGCTGCCTCTGTCGCCGCTGCTGCCGCCGCCTCCGCTGCCGCCGCATCAACCGTGGCACCCGCCACCTCTGCCGCTGCTGCCTCCACCTTCAGTGGTGGACATTTTGGTGGTTCAACACCGCTACCTTTCTTGTTTGGTGCTAACCAAACGACTCTTGGAGGAGTTAGTTCCGTGCAAGGAACGGTTGGCCAAACCTCGTTTGGATCAACGATTGGTTCCACTTCGAGTGGTTCCGTGGGGTCCACTTTTGGACGAACGGTTGGGGCCTTTGGGACCAACGTGGTGAGCTATGGCAACATGGCGGGATCGGTGCCAATGCAGCCCCCGAGGGCAAATGCAATAGCCAAAAAGTCACCTAAGTTTGGTGGGTCACACTTCAAAATGTGGCAGCACAAGATGATGTTCTACATCACAACTTTGGGCTTGGTCGATTTCCTGTGGGAAAACGAGCCTCCTGCGCCGGCGGAGAACGAGACCAATTTCTGGGTGCATGCCGCATATGACGATTGGCGCTATGGCGACTATCTTTGTAAACATTTCATTTTAGAAGGTTTAGAAGATAGTTTATACAATGTATACGCCAATGTAAAGACCTCCAAACCACTTTGGGAGGCACTAGAGAACAAGTACCGTAGTGATGATGTAATAGCTAAGTTCTTAGACTTTAAGATGATCGATGGTAGATCGATCATGGATCAAGTGCAAGAATTCCAACTTATCTTGCATGAATTGGAATCCGAAGGGATGAAAATGCCCGAAGCTTTCATCACTGCGGCGGTCATCGAGAAGCTACCGCCAAGCTGGGCTGACTTCAAGAGCTACCTTGTGCAAACCAAAGAGGAGATGACTCTTGAAGATCTCATGGTTAAGCTACGCCTAGAATTTGACGTGAGGGAATGTATGACCAAGGTCGAAAATTCATCTCAAATCAAAGGCAACTTGTTGGAGAAAGGCGGTCCCTCCAACAACAAGCGTGCTCGCCCAAATGCCAAGGACAAGGGCAAAGCAAAAATGAAGGATTGTTACAACTGTGGCAAACCGGGTCACTTGGCAAAAGATTGCTACAAGCTCAAAAAGAAGAAGGCGAGACGTGATATCATTATCATTGAGTAGAAGTTGATCAAGACAACTTGGCGGCTTAGACTAGAGTTTGAGTCCAAGTTGTAATAATCATTGTTTAGATAGCACTTTGGTAGAGCATAGCCAATGAGCTTATCTAACTCAATAATAATAAGAATGAGTTTATTTTCTTATCTGTTTGAGTGTTGTGATTTATAGCATTGTAGACATGTGAATCTAAATGTTATAAAAAGATTAGTAAATATGGATTTACTAAAAATAAACAAGTTTAACACTCAAAACAAATGTCAAGTTTGTGTTAAAGCAAAAATGACAAAGTCTCCATTTCATTCTGTTGAAAGGAGCACTAAACCTTTAGAACTAATCCACACTGACGTGTGTGATCTAAAGTTTGTGCAAACTCGAGGTGGTAAAAAGTACTTTATCACTTTTATTGATGACTGCACAAGGTATTGCTATCGTTATCTCCTAAGAAGTAAAGATGAGGCTATTGAAGCTTTCAAGAACTTCAAAACAGAAGCCGAGAATCAACTTGGTAGTCGAATTAAGATGGTTCGAAGTGATAGAGGAGGAGAATATGTTGCTCCATTTGAGGAATTATGCAACGCTAGTGGTATAATACATCAAACAACTGCTCCATATTCACCTCAATCTAATGGTGTTGCTGAACGCAAGAATCGAACTCTTAAGAAGATGATGAATGACATGTTGATTAGTTCTGGGTTACCCCAGAACATGTGGGGGGAGGCTGTTCTATCAGCCAACTATATCCTCAATAAAATACCACTCAAGGGAAAGGACGTCACTCCCTATGAGTTGTGGAAAGGCAGAAAGCCCTCATACAAATACCTTAAAGTGTGGGGGTGTTTAGCCAAGGTGCAAGTGCCTCCACCCAAACAAGTCACAATCGGTCCTAAAACAATTGATTGTATCTTTATTGGGTATGTACTAAACAGCAATGCACATCGTTTTTTGGTTCACAAGTCAGACATTCCAACAATGACTGTAGGAATGACGATGGAATCAAATAACGCTATCTACTTTGAGAATATCTTTCCTTGTAAAGACAAGGAAAATGAAGAAGCTAGTACAAGCAACAATACTAGAGAAGAAGCTACTAGTTTTGAACCTGTTGAGACAGTGCTCGAATCGCGAAAGCGACCAGGCTCTGACCTTGAAGTGTCAGAACCAAGATGTAGTAAACGAGGCAGGATAGCCAAGGACTTTGGTCCAGAATATATCGCCTTCATGCTAGATGAAGAACCTTCATCTATCAAAGTGGCGTTTTCTAGACCAGACGGATTACTCTGGAGGGAAGCAGTCCAGAGTGAAATTGATCCAATCATGCAAAACCACACTTGGGTGTTGGTTGATTTACCTGAAGGTTGTAAACCCTTAGGATGCAAGTAGGGTTGTAAATGAATCGAATATTTTTGCTCGATTCGAGATTCGATTCGAAATTGCTCTATTCGTATTCGAAATTATTCGATTCGTATTCGATAACAAATATTCGATTCGATTCGATTATTATTCAAATACGTATATGAAATTATGATATTCGATTCGATATATAATATATAATATATTTAATATTTAATTGTAATTTTATAATATCTAATTCTAACCCTAATTGTATATATATATATATATATATATACTATATATATATAGAATATTAACATTTTAATTATAATTTTTGTAATATCTAATTTTTTAACCTTCCATTACTTAATTAAATTCGATTCACATAATAAAAAAAAATTATAGCAAGCTCATTGATTTCTTCACGCTACAATTTATAGATGTATATGTATCTCAAGATTTCGAAACTAGTCCATGACACCAGCATTAAGAAAATTTAGTTATATATATTTATTTATTTATACACACACGCATATGATTATTAATTTATTGCAAAAAAGTTGTGACAACTAGAACACTAGATTCCAAAAAATAGTATAAACAATTCTAACCCTAATTCATTTCTAACTAGGCGCGCCTCCATTTCCAGATCTGAAACATCCTTCCTCTAGCGGCCTGCCTGAGCTTCCTCTTCTCTTCTCCACGCACTTCCTCTTCTCTTCTCCGCGTGATCTCTTCTCCACGCACTTCCTCTTCTCTTCTCCACTCACGTCGCGTCGCCGCGCAGCTGCGTATCCCTCTCCGTCTGCTGCAGTGCTGCTGCTGTCTCCATCTGCTAGCGTCGCTTGTCGCCCTCTCCGCCAGTCGCCAGCACCTCGCCGCGGCGTCGCCCTCTCCGACTGTTGCTACTGTCTTCGTCTACTAGGCTCGTCGCCTGCCGCCAGTCGCCATCACACGCCTCATCTACTGTTTTTTTTCTTCACAATTTCGAATCGAATATTTTCGAATCGAATGATATAGAATACAAGTCGAATACTCGAATCGAATATTCAAATTGAATATTCGTAAGAAAATTAAGAAAATTTCATAAAACGAACCGAATACTCGAATCGAATCGAATAATTCGTACATAACAACTAATCGAATATCGAATCGTATTTAATATTCGAAATCGAATCGAATCACGAATCGAATATTAGTATAATTTCACGAATACGAATCGAATATGGTGATATTCGCTTCGATTCGATTCGATTACAACCCTAGATGCAAGTGGATCCTAAAAAGGAAATATAAAGTTGATGGATCAATAGACAAGTATAAAGCGCGCTTAGTCGTTAAAGGATTTAAGCAGCGTGAGGGGTACGATTTTTTCGATACCTATTCACCAGTGACGAGGATTACATCCATTCGAGTGCTTCTCGCGATTGCTGCTCTGCACAATCTTGAGATTCATCAAATGGATGTCAAAACTGCGTTCTTAAACGGTGATCTGGAAGAAGAAGTCTATATGGAGCAACCTGAAGGGTTTGTAGTACCTGGACAAGAGAAAAATGTATGCAAACTAGTAAAGTCTCTTTATGGACTAAAACAAGCGCCGCTGCAATGGCACTTGAAATTTGACAATGTCATGTTGTCAAATGGCTTCAAAATCAACGAATGTGACAAATATGTCTACATCAAGAGCACTAGTAATGGGTACGTTATGGTGTGTCTCTATGTAGACGACATGTTGATTATGGGAAGCAACAATCGTATCATTGTTGATACAAAGAACATGTTAAAAAGGAATTTTGACATGAAAGACATGGGGTTAGCTGACGTGATCCTTGAAATGAAAATTCTCAGGACCACTGATGGAATAATTTTGACGCAATCTCATTACATTGAGAAAGTGCTCAAAAGGTTTAATGCGTTTGACAAATCGCTTGTAAAAACTCCATTGGAACTCAACGTTCACATGAAGAAGAACATGGGTGAACCTGTCGCACAGGAAGAATATGCAAGAATCATTGGGTGCCTTATGTATATTATAAATTGCACTCGACCTGATCTTGCATGCCTAGTGAACAAATTGAGTCGTTATACAAGTAATCCAAGTAGAGAACATTGGAAAGGACTTGAGAGAGTCTTGAGATACTTAAAGTATACTCTAAGTTTTGGAATACACTACACGAGATACCCCCCAGTACTTGAAGGGTACTGTGATGCTAACTGGATATCCGACGCGAAAGACTCGTTATCAACGAGTGGTTACGTGTTCACTATAGTGGGAGGAGCAATCTCGTGGAGATCTACAAAATAGATATGTATTGCTAGATCCACCATGGAATCCGAATTCATCGCTTTAGACAAAGCAGGTGAAGAAGCCGAATGGCTACGAAACTTTTTGGAAGATATTCCATGTTGGTCGAAACCCGTGCCACCTGTTATGATAAACTGCGACAACCAAGCAGCTATTGGAAGGGCGAAAAGTGGGTTGTGTAACGGTAAGTCTCGACACATACGTCGACGACATAATACCGTAAGACATTTGATCGAAAGTGGAGTTATCTCAATTGACTACATAAAGTCAATAGATAATCTGGCCGATCCGCTCACTAAAGCTTTGAATCGAGATCAAATGTATAAATTGCTAGAGGGAATGGGTGTAAAATCCACAAAATAAGGATGATTATAGTGGTAACCCAACCATGATGACTGGAGATCCCAAGAACGTGGTTCAATGGGAAAACTAAGCTATAAGATTCCAAGTAGAACACTCAACTACTTACATTCCCTAGAGAGCAACTGAGTGTTGAAACCTGCTTAGTGGTAAGGTTAAGTCCTTGACTTTTAATGATTCCTAAACACCTCGGGGAGGTTGAGTATAGCAGGATACTCGGGAAAGAATCACCTATATAAGTGAGATATGGGGGCCGCATCGACCTAACACTTATGAATCCAAAGAGCTATCTAAGGCCCGCAAAGGACAAAAACGTGAGAACGAAATGAGGTTGAGGCGTTAGTGTGTTAATACTGTTGTCTCGGTATACACGAAGGAGAAATGGTTCAAAGACATCAAGTTCTACCAATTCACCAGTATATCCGATAGTATTAACTAAGGATGGTTCAAGGCCGCAAACCACCTATTCTAATGCACTAAGGTCTCTTGAGAACAGAGCTTGTGTCTGCATTTGCATTTGGCTATTTCCACTCATGTGGGGGATTGTTGGAAATTGGTTGTGAGTAACCAATATTTGATAATTTTTCGAGTACCGAAAACATTTAATTTAGTAGAATTAAATGAGCCAGGATCGATCTACGTTCCGAGTAGATGATCGTAGTATATTTATTTACTCAAAACCGATTTCCGGTGAGTGAGAAATAATTATTTAAAGTTGGGTACTTGAAACATGGAGCTGTGGGAAAAGATAAGCATTAAAGAAGGATTAATGTTTATCCCACATTGAAATGTGGATAACATTTATTACAGTATAAATGTTATTACATCAGAGCATGTAATAAAACTGTGTGCACACGTGACGGGTTGCAAAGCCCACACGCGCGCGCCGCCGCCGCCGCCCGCCCGGCCCCGGCACCCGGCCCCGTCGCCGTCGCCCGGCCCCGGTCCCGTGGACTTGGATCTTGGCAATTGGTCTTTGGGTGGTCTTTGGGCTGGCCTTTGGGCCTACGCTAGGCCCACACCGACTCTTATCTTTTTGGACCAACGAAAACTTGGTTCAAAGGGGACGAGGCCCAACTCGGTTGGGCCTCCGCGCACGGACACGAGGCCCGCTAGGGCTTGGCCCGGGAGGACCCTTGGTCTCCCAAGAAGCTTCCCACGTAACTGCTGTCGGAGGAGTCATGGCAGATTCAAACAGCCCTGCTGTTACTGCCTGTAACTCCCGACACTATTTGAATTCTGACACGACGCGCGCGTCCGTCGCCCGGCGCGCGGTATCAAAATAATTTGTGTATGCCCCAGACGGACAGTACACGCTCCTATTGCTCGCAACCAAAGAACAGTCTTAGCAGCAAGTATAGGGTCGATCCCACGGAGAGTGAGGAACTACTTTACTCTTCGGGTGCACAAACTGAGTTGTCACGGTCTCAATCTGTATAATCTACACAATTAAACTTAAACAAAGATCAAATATAACAAGGGGTGAGGTTTACGGTTAGGTCATAACTGTTGTCAATATTTATTTCGGTCATAGGCATACTGATGATCCGTCCATGATCCATATAAACTCAAGGCGTGACCCAAAGACATTGGGGCGTTTCAAGAGGCTATACTTCACACTTAGGATGGTTGAGTCCATTGTGATCACTTGGTCCGAAGGTCACACGATCCCCGGTCACAAGGCAGTGATTCACTCCTCCTTAGATAGTAGTCATACCTGTTACTCACCAAGTATGACCCTCACCAACCTTCTCTCCCGAGGTCCCCAACTCTGCACTTTGAGTGACACATGCCTCCTGGACACAACCATTTCCGGCTTGTTAGCCGACCAGTCATAGACATGCTAAGGCGCAGAAGTTACCTTCCTCGTTTGATAACCATGGCTTGATGCCTCGTCACAGTTGATGGATAGTCTCTAGAGAAGCCCAAGACTGAGGAAGGACAGTGTATCCCATCAATCCTTTCCTCACCTTCCGGATCTACAACGCCTTTTGTTGACGCTGCTCAGCTACTCGGTCGTGGGTATACCGGTTGTCACGCCCTGGTATGCCCTGGCCTTTGCTTAACACGAACAACATTTTACCGAACGGAGATCACCCGTTAGGCCCCTACTGTCCATGGTTTGGCACAAATCCGTCTGGAACCATGAGACTCAACCGAAAGAACAAATGCATCACGAATGTTTACATATTGACAACAATTATTTCCACCCCTTAAACCTCACCAAGGGAACTACTCACACATAATGGAAAACATAAATGCAAAATAAAATGAACACATGAATGAAAGGAAATTTGAAATACTTGATATAAAAATACCTAAGGCAACAACCTTGGCTTTGTTCGTCACAACGGAATTGAAATACGAAAAACAAATAAAGTGTTTGGTGCGAAAAATGTAAAATGACAAAGTAAATTATTTTCTTGGTGAACTAACAAAAGTCTAAGTCTAGAAGAGCACTAAAAACTGATGTGTAAGTGTAAAAATTCGTTCATCCCCCCTTTTGGCAGCCACACATGTTGGTCTTTAAATAGCAGTTCGGTAGTGGTCAAACCCTAGCCTGCAGACCAAATCTGACAGATTATTTCCTTCCATATTTAGCTTGATCCTTGATTTAATTTGATAGATAATGGATCTCCAGCGGATTTGGGGTTGATTCCACATTATTCCAGATCCTTCCATTGCTAGAATTCGCCAGAATCTTCCGGGCAATCTCCTCCACACGTCTTTCCATATATAGCTTCAGCTGTTGACTGCTGTTGACGGGAATGGTCATACTAGCTTTTTTCTTCGGTTGGCCTCATACCAGGTGGTACACTTCGAACGTTCCCGTGCCTCGAATGGTTCTGAGGGGTACTTCGTCGAGCTCTCTTCCTGGTTCATATATAGCTCATCTATGCTGACTGCGACTGCTGTTATGGCCTTACCAACTGCTTCCTTCGGTTAGCCTCACACCAGGTGGTACACATCGGAGGTTCCCGCGCCTCGAATGGTTCTGAGGGGTACTTCGCCGAGCTCTCTTCCTGATAAGTTTCACTTCTGGAAGTTTGGATAATTTTGTTCCGGTAATGCCCATTCTGACCATATTTCGTGTATATGCCCTTTTCCGAGCTTCGTCCTCCTGAATACATGTTTTCTTCCCTAGAGGACTCAAACAAAACAAAAGAAAGAGAAAAATAGGGCCAAATGGCCCAAAAGTCGAAGACGCATCAAATTCCATCAATGGAATTAAACCCGCAGGCTCCCCCTATTGATGTGGTCTGTGCCTATAAATAGGATAGCCTCCATGCATCATACACACATCAACAAGCGAACACATACTGATATCCTGCTGCATTCTGCATCGTTAAGTTCTGTTCTCGCCTCGTTCCAGTTCGCCGGAGCTCGTTGGTCCGCGGTGCTGCTACCTACGAGACGAAGCCGTTTCATCTTTGGGGACGACACGCCAAACCGAGAGCACTACCGGGGCGTATCTCGTCTTGCGGACAGAGGACCCTCCTCGACTCGGCTGTTTTTCCTGGTTTCATTTTCTTGTAATTTCAATTCAGTTTCTCCTTTGTAATCTCATCTCCTGCTTTCTGTTTCATTGTAACTACGCCCGCGAGCTTATATTCCAACATAGTGTACATTACACTACCCACCATATTAACATATGGTCGTATCTTATTCATCTCCTCATTTTCTTCCACAGTAGAAGGCCTTTGATCCTTACACAATTTAAAATATGAAGCTAGAGGAACAGAAACTGACCTTGATTCATTCATGTGATATATTTTCAAAGTCTTCATGATATAGCTTTCCTGATTCAACCACAAGCATCCCTTTCCCTTATTTTTTATGATATTCATCCCAAGTATTCTTCTTACACATCCAATATCTTTCATCTCAAATTTTCCACTTAATTCTTGCTTCAGCTTTTCTATCTCTGCAAGATTCTTTCCAACTATTAACATATCATCTACATACAAAAGTAGATATATGTAATTTCCATCATTTCCCTTTCTCATGTATACACAGCAGTCATGCAGTGATCTAGTAAAGCCCAACTCCATCATATAGTTGTCAAATTTGAGATACCATTGCCTAGATGCTTGCTTTAATCCATAAAGTTATTTCTTTAACAAGCAAACTTTATTTCCTGGCATAGTGAATCCCTCTGGTTGGGTTATATAAATTGTTTCTTCTAATTCTCCATGAAGAAATGCAGTCTTTACATCCAGTTGAAGCAACTTCAGGTTGTAGTGATTCACAATTGCTAAAAGAATCCTTATGGAACAATGCTTGACTACTGGACTGAAAACCTCATCACTAAAATCCACCCCTTCCTTCTGTGTAAAACCTCTAGCAACTAGTCTTGCTTTGTATCTTACATATTCCTTATCAGACACCTCAATTTTTCTCCTGAAAATCCATTTGCAGCTTACTATCTTATGAGATTTTGGTCTTTTTACCAAGATCCAAATGCCATTTCTCAGGAGTGAATCAATTTCTTCTTTCATTGTTGCTATCCATTTGTCTCTGTCCTTACTCTTCTTAGCTTCTGAATAGCTGGTTCTTGATACTCTACCTCTTCTGCTACATTTAAAGCGTAGGCCATAATATCAGCATCTGCATATCTGGAAGGAGGATGAATGACTCTCTTCTGCCTGTCTCTTGCAAGCATGTAATCAGACAAATCTGATCCTTCACTCTCAATCTGATTATCACTAATATCAAATGATCTGTCATCCTGATCTCTTTTCTTTTGCTGTAACTCCACCTCAAAAATGGCATTATCAGAATTCTCATTTTCTGAGTTTTGACCAGTATTTTTTGCCTCAGGATAAGGCATAACTTGTTCCTTAAAATCAACATCTCTACTTATTATAAGCTTGTTGATTCATGGCTCAGTGCACCACAACTTATAGCTCTTTACTCCTTTAGGATATCCAAGATAAACACATCTCAGTGCTCTTGCCTCGAGTTTGTCTTGTTTGATATGTGAGTAAGCTCTGCATCCAAAAGGCTTTAGATAGGAGTAATTTGGTGGATGTCCATTCCAAAGCTCATCAGGTGATTTGAAGTTTATAACTGATGATGGACATTTATTGATGAGAATGCATGCAGTACCCATTGCCTCTATCCAAAAAAGGTTTTTGCCAATCCAGAGCTTAAGAGCATGCATCTCACTCTTTCCAAAATAGTCCTATTCATCCTCTCCACAACACCATTTTGTTGTGGGTTACCTGTAACAGTCTTATGTCTTTTTATACCCTTTTCAGCACATAAATCTTGAAATTCCTTTTATAAGAATTCCAGACCATTGCCTGTTCTCAGATACTTAACTCCAATTCCCTTTTCATTCACCACTTCACTCCACCAATCTTTGAACTTCTGAAAAGCTTCATCTTTACTTCTGAGTATATAGATCCATAGTTTTCTTATATAATCATCTATTATACTCATGAAAAATCTCCCACCCTCTTATCTAGGATCTCAAAAGGTCCTATATAACGGAGTCATAACTTGCCCCTCTTTCCGAAACGTATCACTCCTTTTGAAGGAGAAACTTTGAGGCACACTCGATCCCCAACATTGAATTCTAACTCTGATCGGCCTTTATCAGCGTAAGACTTTTGTCTATCCTGAGCTTCTTTGATTCGTTGCTTGATGTGGTCGACTTTCTCGACCATCTGTTGGACTAGTTCAGGACCTAACAACTTTCTTTCACCCATTTCATCCCAGTAAAGTGGTGATCGACATTTTCGGCCATACAATGCCTCATATGGAGCCATTCCAATTGTTGCTTGATAACTGTTGTTATAAGCAAATTCCACGAGAGGTAACAGATCCTCCCAACTTTCACATTTATCTGCGACAATCGTTCGCAACATATCTTCTAGAATCTGAATCGTTCTTTCTAACTGTCCGTCAGTCTGAGGATGGTACGCTGTGCTGAAGTTCAGCTGAGTGCCAATTGCTTCTTGTAAACTTTTCCAGAAACGCGAGGTGAATCTGGTGTCACGATCTGACGTGATAGATACAGGTACACCGTGAAGGCGTACTATCTCTTTGACATATAACTTTGCAAGTTTCTCCAATCCAAATGCCATTTGAATTGGCAGAAAATGCACTGACTTTGATAATCGGTCCACTGTGACCTAAATAGCAGTGTTTCCACGTGCCGACCTCGGTAGGCTCACGACGAAGTCCATGTTGATGTGCTTCCACTTCCACTCGGGGACAGGCAGTGGTTGCAGCTTTCCATACGGCCTCTGATGCACGGCCTTCACTTGTTGACAAGCGAGACATCGCTCCACAAACAACGCTACATCTCTTCTCATTCATTTCCACCAGAAAATTTTCTTTAAATCCTCGTACATCTTTGTCTTGCCTGGATGTGCAGTGTAAGGAGTATCATGAACCTCGCTCATAATCTCATTTTTCAATTCTTCTTTGTGTGGCACACACAATCTTTCACCAACCATAAGTGCGTTATCATTTGCTTCAGTGAATCCCTTCGTTTCATTCGTTCTTGCAGCGAGACGCATCTTTTCCAAGAACCAATCTTCTCTTTGTGCTTGCACCATTCTTTCTCTCAAATCAGGTTTAGCTGTCAGCGCAGCTACACACCCACCCCACGCGGTTGTAGGCTTTACTCATATCCAACTTTGTCGCCGCAAACCCCAAACTCTTATTTTTTCTTTGTCTGATCCAATGCATACATTCGTATCTCACAATAATATTATCAGAATTCAAACGCCCGGGAATGAATGCACTTTGCGAGTCATCAATAACATAATCAAAGGTGCTTTCGAATGCGGTTGACCAAAGCTTTTGCCACAATTTTATAAGTCGTATTACAGAGGTTGATCGGCCTGAAATCCTTCACCATTTTAGGCTTTGTGATCTTGGGGATGAGAACAATAAGCGCTTTATTCCACTCCCGAATACTATCTTCATGGTTCATACAACAGAGGACATTTTGTGACCCCTTCGCCAATAGCTCCCCAGTATTTCTAAAAGAAGAATGGAGGAAAACCATCCGGGCCCGGCGCTTTATGAGGGTTCATTTGGAAGAGGGCCGCCCTCACTTCTTCCTTAGTAAAATCCAAGTCCATTTCCTGTCTCTCTTCAACATTGAACTTCTCATCAATTACGTTTGGTTGGGTGTTTTTAGAGGTTGGAAAGGGATTCAATTAATTGAATCAATTACTTGTTGTTTGGTTTGGGTAATGAGTTAACCAATACCCTTACTTGAGGGTAACCCAATCACCCAATTTGTTACGCCTCAAAATAGAGGGGAAACAAAAGAAAGAGAATCCCTTACTAATGATTCATTTTCATTGTTAAACCAAACATTCAATAAAAATAATAGTTATTGTTACCATTTCACTCATTTATTTGATTTCATTCCCTTTCCATTCCTTTACTTGAACCAAACGAGCACTAAAGCTGAAACCTTTGAAATATCCTCCTGACATGAGCCATTAGACTTGAACAACGCAACAAAATATCGTTGAATCATCGTCGCCTTATCCTTCTCTTTTTTCATCTCAACACCATTATCATCGATAAGCAAGTTATTAGCCAAGAAGAATTAAAAAAAAAAAGTTATTAACCAAGAAAATTATTATTAGAAAAATCGGTATCTTAGTGAGCACGGCTAAAAGCAAGTTGGCGCCATAATATAGTTATAAATAAGGCCAAAAAACGATAATAGCGATTAAATAGAATTATAGTCAAAAAAGGGTAAAAGCAATTTCACTCCTATTCTGACTCAAAACTAGATACGAAATAAATTGAAACACCGCGACAGACGGCCATCCGCACGCACAACACACTAATAATTAGGAAACAACACGTTCCTTCGTTGTCTCAGATATTTACGCCACTACTATTTATACAACTCATATGCTATTTATCTATAAATATAACCGTCAATATTTTCCAAACATTTCGTTTATTTATTTTTTCTTTAGGCGGGGATAAATAGTTAGAACAAATTATTTTATATTTGTTCAGCCATGTAAGGGGAGAGAGTGAAGGAATTTAGACCATCGAAATATATTTGTATATTTGTCTCTCTCTTCTTGTTATAGTAATAGTAATTCCCACCCTCTTTCTCTTAGTTTTCGTCGTGTTTCTTTTCGTCGCTTCTCCCATCAACATTGTTTTTCTATCCAAAGCCTGCATGGATTGTATTCAGCGTTAGGCGTGTAAATGGATGCAACAAGAAACCGTGGGAGGGGCAAAATTTTTGCCTGTTTTAGGCCGCTTGCCATCGAAGACTATGAACCGGTCTCCGACTCCGCTTCGGTGCAATCTTCCGGCGACGAGGGCAGCCCATGGAGGAAGAAGAGGCTCCGCCGTAGTTTGTCCGCCGCCCTCAAGGCCGTTATCTTTAGGACCGCACTGGTAATTTTTTACATCCCCAAAAAGTAAAGAAAAAAAAAATATGGTTTTTGATCTTTTGTTTTTCTGGTTAATTAATTTCTATATATATCTTGGTCTGTGATTTTCTGACTAATGGTGGTAGATAATGTTTTATGAGTGGGATAGAAAATATTATTGGGTTAATTGCTTTTAAATTAATGAACTTTAATTTGTAGCACTAATTACACTAATTTGAAGTTTATTGTAATTTTCCTCCGAATTAATGGAACCACGGCCAAATTGAACTTGTGGTTAGTAGTAAATAAAATATACATATTTTAATTTGGCCAGAGTTCTGTTTCGGGGAAAATTGTAAATAACTATAAGTTGATTTATATTAGAAGCAATTAACTTAAATATTTTATATGACTTATAAATCCCAATTCCCACCTTTTGCAGGCATAATGGAACTATTTTTTAAAACTTCAAACCCTCTATTATAATTAATTTGCTCTTAAACATTAGCGATCATCAAGTTATGTTGATTTGAATTATGATCAGCTGAAGAAATCTAAGAGCGCAAATGATGGCGGAGAAGATACCGATGGATACAGAATCAACTTCTCACCCTTCAGAGGCAGAAGTTTTATAAAATCAAAGAGGAAGAATGCGTCGAACAAACCGCCGTTAGCGCCCGACGGAAGTTTCTGGTCCCACTCCAACCGTTCACCGCTATTCTCGTCGGACGGAAGCCGAACGCCGTCGATGTCTTCGCTCTCCGCGTCCTCCCGCTCCTCCCCGGCTCGGTCGGAATCTGACAGCATCCAACGATGTGTTTCCATCGACTATTTCAGGCAAACAAACCCGAAGCAAAGAATGATGAAAAAATGCATCATACCTTATCTGGAAATATGTGTGCTATTGGTGTGCTTGGCTGCATTGATTTGGGGGAAGGTTTTGGCGATAGTGGCTTGCACTTCAGCGTGGTTGTTCATCGCTCCCGGCGGCCGGAGCCGCAAGCTCAGACGGGCTGACTCGTACGAGTTGAGCGACTCGGAGGAGTACAAGAAGCGGGTGATCATGGAAGGGTTGCTGGAGAGAGATCGCTCTAGGGTTTTGCAGTATTCAACATAATTTCTACTGGTGGACAAATTGAAAATTCTTAATTTTCTTTTTGTTTTTCTGTGTTTTTTGTCGCTCTCCTTCTTGTGAAGGAAGTGTTATTAATAGTTATCGGTGTTTCTGTTTTTCTCAGGGGGCTAAGCTAAGTTTAGCTCACTTGTAATGTGTATCAAATAATTGTACATAATTAATGTAATCTGTATAATAAATCTTTGATCTCTTCTTGAATCAGGGGTGTTTTTTTTTATTTTTTTGGTGTAATAATGGTGACGAAAATTCAATCACAATGAAAATTTATCTTCTAAGCTTTCGCATATCCTACACACAAAAGTGTGAACAATTCATGGTTGTTACTCCCTCCGTCTCATGAAGCATGACCCATTTCTTTTCGGCACGAGAATTAAAAAATTGGTATTTTGTGTTTTAAGTGGGGTAGGTGAAAAAGTGAAAATATGAATAAAGGATAAATTTTTTGTCATTTTTAGACATAGGTCAAGCTTCGTGAGACATACTAAAAAGGAAACTGGATCATGCAGCTTCGTGAGACATACTAAAAAGAAAACTGGATCATGCTTCGTGGAACGGAGGGAGTATCTTCATGAGACTAAAAATAATATATATATATATACATATATATATATATATATAGGAATGAGATCATATAGATCCCAATGCTTATAATAGATCCTAGATCCAAATCTTGACCACACATTTATGACATGTGGCGCATCAAGATGGTGACACGTGGCAAGGATTTCAAGGCAAAATCTGGAGGGGTAAAATTGGAATGTAATTTTTGGATTTAATAATTAAAAAAATATATATATTTTTTTAGATTTTCTCAAAATAGATATATTTTAGATGCATATAGTTTCACACAAAGATGCATAAAGTTTTCACATGAAATGCATAACTTTGAACAGAAAAATGCATTTAATTTTTCCAGTTTTGGTATTTTCACCACCCCACCCCATACCACCCCCCAATCCAGCCCACACCACCCCCCAACCCTCCCCATTACCACCCCCCAAAAATATGCATGTTTCACATGCATATAAAATCAAACAAAAATGCATAAAGTTTTCACATAAAAATGCATTAAATTATACAAAAAATGCATTTCATTTTAATAAATCTGGTAGTTTCGCCACCCCACCCCTGCCCCTGCCCCCCACCCCACCCCCCCCCAAATTTTTTTTTTTTTTTTTCAAAAACTGATTTTCTAATTGCTGGCCCACCCCCACCGACCCACCCCCCACCCCCCCCAAAAAAAAATTATTTTTTTATTTTTTTAAAAACTGATTTTCAAAAAAAAAAATTGGGGGGGTGGGGTGGGGTGGGTGGGTGGGTGGGGGGGTCAGTGGTCAAAAAATCAGTTTTTGAGAAAATAAAAAAAAAATTGGTGGGGGGGTGGGGGTAGGGGTGGGTCAGTGGTCAGAAAATCAGTTTTTAAAAAAATAAATTTTTTTTTTTTTTGGGGGGGTGGGTGGGGGGGTGGGGTTCTGGGGTGGGGTGGGGTGAAATCTTATGCATATTTATATGAAACTTTATGCATTTTTATATGAAAGTTCATGCATTCTCGTATGAAACTTTTTGCATCTAAAATATACCTATTTTGAGAAAATCTAATTTTTTTTTTTTTTTGAATTTCGAAAATTACATTCCAATTTTACCCCTCTCCAGATTTTACCTTGAAATGTCTTGCCACGTGTCACCATCTTGATGCGCCACATGTCATAAATGTGTGGTTTAGATTTGGATCTACGGATCTATTATAAGCATAGGGATCCACCGGTACCCAACCCTATATATATATATAGTATCTTCACAATGGTTGTTAAATTCCCAAAAAAAAGGTTCTTTATTAAAGTTGCTAAAATATCTTTTACTAATCTTTGTTTGAAAAACAAAATTCGTATATGACTTATACTATTTTTAAGTAATTAATAACAATAAGTGGACGTGCCGGAGTGGTTATCGGGCATGACTAGAAATCATGTGGGCTCTGCCCGCGCAGGTTCGAATCCTGCCGTCCACGTTTTTTTGCATTCTTCCATTTCAGAAAAAACTTTAAGCATATTCAATTTTAGTTATACTAATTTATAAATTTTTCCCCAACCCAACATCTTATATTCTAATTTGAAAATACGCCACATTTATAAAAAAAATTTCCTAACCCAACATCTTATATTCTAAATTAATTATACTCTCTCCGTCTAATTAGAATAAGCTCATTTTTTTTTAACATAGAAATTAAGAAACTTACTTTTAAGGGGAAAACTAGTGTTGCCCCCATGCTTTCGCACGGGCAAACACCTCTTTTTTCTTTTATTTTATATTTTTTAAATATAGAAATTAGTAAATAATTTAAAATTTAAATATATTTAAATATGGGTTAATAGCCGAAAAATACACGAAATTTTACGAAATTTGCAAATTGCACATGACCTTCAAAAATAGCCTCAGAATACATCACCTTTTAATTTTGTTGCAAATTGCACACGGCGAAATTTCCGGCGAGGAATAAGTTTGACCGGTGATTACGTGGACATTACATGGCATATTGCGTGACTTTTTTTACACGTTGGCAAGCCACGTGGTCAAAACGATGTCGTTTTGATATTTTGAAGAATTTACTAAAAAAAAATGTCTCCCTGCTTCTCCTGCGAGGAGCAGCTGCGCCGTTCAACCGTTGTGTCCCCTCTTCCACCTCCACTCAACCGCCACCTCCACCACCCATTCATCATCGACGCCGCCACCTCCCGCCGCCTCACATTCCTCCGCCAAACCCCGCCTCTCTGTCCGCCTCCTTCAATCCTCTCCTCTGTCTGCAGCTGAGATACAAGAATTGAGATTTGCTACGGCGGGAAGCCGGGATTGCTGCTGTCAACGATGACCATCTCTAGATATTTATTTATTCAAAAATAATTAAAAATTGAAAAGAAAATAGAATGAATTGGACGGTATTTGGAGTTTAATTCTGAGGGAAAACAAGGATGGTTGATGAAAATTAAGGTACACGAATTTGAAGAGCCTTATGAAGATGAGGACATCGAGGCCGCAAGTGTCGAGGATCTCGTCCTCGGTGATGGAGAGGGCGACGCGGATCAAGGCGGGTGAGGGTAGGAGACAGCGGATGGTGAGGCTGGGGTGGAGGGAGACGGGGCGGTGCTGGGAGATGTGGCAGGCGAAGTAGATGAGGGCATTGAAGGGCTGCTTCTGGAGGATGGAGAAGAGAGAGAGAATGAGGAGAGCGAAGCTGATGTTGATGGAGGCGGAAGCCAAGCAAGATCTCTGCATTCATGTCAACATCAGTTTTTGTGGGTTTGGATTTAGGGAAAGAGAGATAGTGAAAATTGGGGAAGAAATTCGCCATGGCTCCCAAAATAGATGTTCTCCCACCCACACACACCACACAACAACAAACACCAAACCCCAGCTCCTCTTCCACCTCGCCGCTGGCCCCAAATCTAGGGATTTCCCCCTTGTTTTACAGATTTGCGGCGGCCTTGCGAATTTACAGATTTCAGCCGCCTCCGATCCATCAGAGCGTCGTTTGAGCAGCTGATTTCCTTTCCGCGCTAGTCGTCGGAGCGTCATTTGAGGAAATCGGAGGAAGAAGGTGCAGACGGGAAGAGATCTAGGGATTTTTCCTTTTTTTTTTAATTTATACTCACTCAAAATGACGTCGTTTTGAATGCCGGTGAGTCCACATCTGAAAATTCCGGTGCCACGTCAACACCTATCAAGGTGGTGGTCAACGCGTGTGCAATTTGCAACAAAATTAAAAAAATGATGTATTCTGAGGCTATTTTTGAAGGTCATGTGCAATTTGCAAATTTCGTGAAAGTTCATGTATTTTTCGGCTATTAACCCTTTAAATATTTAAATGTACTATGAATAATAATAAAAATATGCATCAATAATTTGATGTTGTACAATTGACGAATTAAGAAGAATCTAATTTCAATCGATTTTAAAATTACTGTAAATTATTATATTATAATATTTGTATCATATATTGTTAATTTATAATTTTATAATATAATGAAAACAAACTCCAAATTTTTAGCACCAAAATTATTTTCTTATTGGTACAATTGCGACATTATATAGTGATGTAGCCTTGATCTTTGTTAGAGAGTCTAGCTTATAATACATAAACACAAAATTATATATAAAATATTTATAAAGTTGTTATATTTTAGAAAAAATATAGTTTAACATTAAAAACTTAATAAGATATTAGAGCATCTGCAACGCATCTACTCGAGCGCCTACTCGAGTAGAGCGTTGCGGGGGGGCCTTACTCGAGGCCTACTCGATCCTTCGAGTATACACGAGTGATGTAATTTTTTTTTTTTTTAATTCTCTTCTCCTCTTTAAAAATTAAAAAAATCAAGTAGGCTATCAAGTAACCTCATTGCAGCACTACTTACTCAATGTGATCCTCCACTATCAAGTAGGCTATCAAGTAAGCCCATTGCGGATGCCTTACTTTCCACATCTTCCTAATTTTATTTTTTTGTCCACGAAACATTTTTATAATTTTGGTTATTGGCGTATAAATACATGAATTTTGAACCAATTTTGGGTTTTCACATGAATTTTAAAAAGTAGTATAAAAAAATACACCAACTTATTGATTGTAATATTTTTTAACACGAATTTTATTTACTTTCATATATACAATTTGAGACGAACCAAAATAAATATCTTATAATTTAATATAATTCGACAATTCAATTTTGTGTTGAAATTACTATAATTTGATTTGTCCACATCAACATTTCAACATGCTAAGTAAGATTTAATTTGGCTGAATATATAATTCGTGTTACAACAATCAATAAATTACTGTGTTTTTTTGACACTTTTTAAAATTCATGTTAAAAATCAAAATTGATTAAAAGTTGGTACATTTATATGCCAATAACCCTTATAATTTTCTTTTTTCATCCGTTCAAAGAACATCTTCATACATTTTTTTTGGACGTAATCTCACTAATTAATACTCTTAAAATTTTCATATATTTACACATATTATCACTACCATATTTTTTTAAATCTGTGTCCATTACTTTCAAGATGACGCTTCATAGATGAAAAGCGTATTAAAATTATCTTATAAACATTTTACTTATTACAAAATTAGGGGGTGTATTCAATTTAAAATTTAAAGGATTTTTTTGTATTTCAAAAGTCGATAGGTATTCAATTAAGATTTTTAGAAGTCTTTAAAAATCTGTTGATATTCAATTATGATTCTTAAATATCCATCAAAATATGGTGATATTGAAAATTTGTAGGATTTTATTATGTCATAGACTTTATAGGATTTTTAATGCCCTAATATAAATACAAAACTCCTCCACAGATCTCACCTCTCCGTAAGAGATTTTGACAATCTGCCTCTCTTCACTATCGTCCGTCATCTCTCTCTTCAATCTGGTGCCTCTCTCCACCGCCGTCTACCTCGATCGTTCGAGCAGCGGCAGCCTGCTGGACCGCCGTCAACTCGACACCGCCTCACCACTCTGTCTCCAAAAATTGACAGCAAAAGCCGATCATCTACCCTCAATTTCCCAACAATTTCGAAACTTGGGCAACAAGTGGGAAGAAAACTTGAACAGATCCCATAAAATAAAGTTGTCGTCAAGCCTCATCAGATGTTGGAAGAACGCATTGATATAATTCACCTAAGTTCCATGTAATATGGTTTACATTTTGTTGCTTCGTTTAGTCTTTCTTGTCCTAAAATACCGTCTTTGATTTGAATAATTGCTTAGCATATATACTCGGGCATTTAGGATTGCAGATTATGTATTTGGTGACTTTTGGTATAGTATTGATGGTTTAATTGTAGTATATAGCTTTTGATTTGAAGAATTATATATTGCAATGAAAATACAATCTGTATAAACAATATCAATATGCTCTGTTTTTTATTTGTGGAAAAGCTTTGCTCCATTAGCAAGTGATTAGACATGCTAGTTAAGCTGAAGCTTTATCCTTTTTTGTCTTCCTGAATTGAAGAATTAATAAATTGTCAATTGTAACTAGAAGGCATCAATTTATGAAAAACTTTATGTAATCTTGAGCTGATAAGAGGACGAGAAAAAAAAAATATACTGCATTGTGTATGCTTATTTCAATTTATAGTTATTTATTATATCATGGAGTATATTTTATTATAGATATTTTTTTTATTACTATAACAATCTATAGATTTATAAAGTCTATGAAAATAGAGATAAATCAATCTAACAGAATTTCATAAACTCTAATAGAATTAAACAATCCATAAAATTTGGTGGAATCCACAGATTACAAAAAGTCTGTCAAAATCTTTTAAATTCTGAATTGAATACTGTAATGGGCAAAATTCGTATAGCCCATTTAAATAAATATTTATAGTCCAAATAATCAGCCCAGTCCAAAAATTGAGTTAATTCTAATTAATTCGACTCATACGCCAAGTCAGTAAGGCCCAATTGCACCCTACCCTAGAAAGGGCAGCGACTTGGAGGAGAAGGCAGGTCAAGGAGATGATCCCGTAAATATCGGAACAACTAGGGTTTCACGGAAGGTCCCGAAAGAAACCCTAGCCATCAAGATACCACAGTATATAAGAAAATTAGCTAGGTCATTCGACCTATCCAGTCATTCACGCTCCAACACGTTCTCTCCGCCTTCTCTCCTCACTCGCATTACTCCGCCTCCACGCTTTCAATCTAGGAGATCCCGACAACCCGTTGATCCAGGACGCCCCGACGATCCCAGCTGATTGCTGAACGACTCTCTGATCCACCAACCCGATCGATTCGATCTAATCGATTTTCAATATATTTCAATATGATTTCCTATAATGTTACTGACTTGAGCGTCGAAGGCCCTTCCATCGACACCTCCACCGGTGTTCCTAGAAGGGCTCTAACGTATCTGTGGTTTCAGGTTGCTAATGCCCACCGTCCAAGACGGCCCCGACGTTCTTATCCATAGTTGTTGGACTTACCCCCAACAAATACAACCCCCTTAAACTTTATTTTGACACAAAAAATATAAAGTAATTAAAAGATACCAATTATTTGCAAAATTAATTATGAATTATAGGACAGAATCAACACACACCAAATGTAGACGAAAAATGCCAAAAATCAAACCATGGGCACAAAATAACATGATATCATTTTGCCATAATTATACTCATTCAACTCATAAGCATATTGCTTAAAACACACACACACACACACACACTTGGCAAAAAACTTATTTTCACCAAAATTCAATGTAGTTTGTTTCCTAATATCTTAGTCCTCGTTTAACTTATTGCGTAAATATAAAGTAGACACAAGGAGAAGGTCATATTAAATATACTCACTCGAAAACTCGTATATTCTAACAAAATATTAACACTATCAATTTTAATATAGTGTCACATAAGAAGGGAGAACAAAAAACATTACTTCGATCCAGGTCTAATTTCTCAATAAATCACAATTAAATATTATATCACATAAGAAGGGAAAAAAAGTGACTTTTATCTAGATATCCGATCCCCAATGAATCACGGATTCACAATTATATAGACAAATTTCAATTAGCATAAAAACCAGTAAACTTTCACAAGAACGAATTAAAGTAACATTAAGAAGCAGCATCGATCCTTCACCTCTCTCATCCTATCATCAATCTACTGCTCTTTCTTTCCAAAATAAAGAAATACAACTAAATCTATTTTCATTCCTTTCTCTCTTAAGTCGATTTGCAGAAGGGTATTTCTAGAGAGAGAGAATATAATTTAAAGAGAAATGGTTTTATTCGCCTGAAAAATCTTCCTAGCAGCACCCACATCACACAACACCAAAAAAGCAAACAGAGATAATGAGAAATTATTTATGATGCTTTTTTTTACCTGATTTAGGAAAAAGTGGGAATTTATTCAAACATCTTCCTAAAAATAAAACCAAACCCACATCACATAACACCAACATTTTTTTTAATTTCTGATTTTTTGCCGGAGAAGGGTTTATAACGTGGTTTCTAATCTTTATCTCCGACGAAAGAGAAGCCATATCCTCCGGTACTTTCTTCATGCGAGCTAGTGAGATACTATGACTCCGTGAAAGTATAAGGAACAAAGCTGCATGTTGAAATTCATTGTCGGGGTTGGGGATGTGGTTATCGATTTTTTGGAAAGAGAGAATATGGTATGTGGAGAAAGAAAAAATTTGAAAATACCACAAAGTGTTACTAAAACATTAATTTGGGTAGTTGAATAGTTTCTGTATTGGATTTGCATCGGATTTGAAAAAAGCTTTATGGGAACATGTACTCAATGTCTACGGGAAAATAATCGAAATAATAAAAAATACTTTTGCATGAAAATACCTAATTTTGAGCGGGAAAAGTAATGTTTTAGCGGGATTTTTCATGCAGACTACTTTGCTTTAGTATAGTACTAGTATGCCCGTCCGTGCGATGTACGATAAATATCGAAATTAAACGAAATGTTTATATAAATAAATAAGTAATATAAATATTAAAGAGAGTCAAAAATATGGACAAATACTAAATTTGTTTTAAAAATAAAATAATATAATGAACACGAATTAATCAAAAAACTCAAATTTGAAAACATCAAATTTTCAACTTTATATAAAGTTTAATGATAGTAATAGTTATTAAATAATTAAAAATTATTTGATAATAATAATAATAATAATAATAATAATATTATTATTATTATTATTATTATTATTATTATTATTATTATTATTATTATTATTATTATACGTCATATTTGATACAAAAATATAACTAATATTTGATACAAAAATATAACTAATATTTGAAATTATATTTATATAACTATTTACTATCTACAAAGTTGTATTAAAATTAATACAAAAAAAATATTTAGAAAAATAGTTATATTATGAACCAATATATTTTCATTCACCTTTGTTACATTCTAAACTGTTGTAAAGCAAAAAATATGCTATCTACTTATTTTCCCTTTAAAAACACAAAATAAAATTAAATACATATATTGAAGAAAAATATAGCATAAAAAAGTAAACATGTCATTAAGGAGAGAGGATTAAGAAAAACAATAAAGAGAGTAGAGAGGAAGTATACAAAAAATTATTTTAAAATTTTAAATTACTATAACTTATACATTTTAAATTTATTTTTTTATGATTTTAAATTTTAAAAGGTCTAAAATTTTATAAGAAATCTTAGCAAAAAAAAATTACAATTATATCTGTCGAATCATACTTTTTTTTTAGAATTTATGAAATAATACTTAAACATGTTATGCAAAAAAATAAGAGGATAAAACCGAAAAGCAAAAAGAAAATAAAAAAAATATCTAAATGTAAAAGAAATAAGTGAATGATATACGAAAACAAAATATAATAAATCAAATAAAAAATAAATCGTTAAAGAAAAAGAAGTAAAATAAGAGAGAGGAGAGAGAAAATAATTTAGTTTGAAACTTTAAATTTTAATATCTTTATCATCCTAAATTTATTTTATACTTATTATATATCAAATTAAAGCTAATTTTATGATCTTTAATTTGATATGCATATTGAATATTTTATCATTACTCACATTACATGATTTTCAAAAAGAAAGAAAAAAAAAAGTAAAAAATAAAAGAAAAGAAAAGAACAAAAGAAGTTTGAATTGAAAACAAAAAACTGCTCCATGCCACCACCGAATTTATCTATATAATAAAATCATCAATGTAAAAGTGAGTGGAAACATACTTGAATAATTGAAATTTAAAAAGTAACTATAATTTTAAATTATGGCGAAAAAAAATAGCCGTTAAACTGTTCTTTTATATAATACTATATAGATATATAGAAATATAGAATATAGATAGTGTGATCACACCAATTGAGCATTTTATATATATTATTAATCTCCCAAAATGAAAACGAACATATTCTAATGGGACATCTAAATATATATATATATATATATATAGGAATGGGATCATATAGATCCCATTCCTTATAATAGATCCGTAGATCCTAATATCAGCCGTTGATCTATTATTTTGTACGGTCCAGATCTGATCCGATTTTTATACCTAATTTTTAAATGCGGAAGGGTATTTTCGTCTTTTAATTCTTAGATTATATTTCGCATGCTACTTCGTTTTACCTCGTCGTCTGTTATTTTTTTACCTCGCAGTCTTCGCGCTTGTGTTTCTATATTCATTGCGATTCTCTTCATCTGTGAGAATCGTTCGTTTTCTCGTTCATGACGATTGAGGAATCAGGTATTGTTTGTTATTTGACGTTCATGACGATTCTCTTCATTTGTGAGATTATTCGTCGTTCAGTTTGTTCTTATTGTGTTTTGAATTGAGGAATCATGTATTGATTATTCGTTGTTCAGTTAGTTGTTTTTTTTTTAATTCGTTGTTCTTCGTGATGAATATTATTTGTTCCTTGTATTTTTATTTTCTTTAGTTTGATGATTTTATCGTTTTTTTCTTCTGCATTATGTATAATAAATCGAAAATTACGTTTGCGTTATGTGTTGATATGAAATCTGTATTTTTTGTTTGGTTTTTTTTTTTTATTTTAACTTATGTGTTGTGCTATATTTTTTTACGTTAAATCTTTATTTAAAATTTTGCATTTGTTTAATATATATATGCATGTTTGTGGTTCGGATTATGCACGTGTGTTTAAATACTTTATTTTGATCGGATGTATTTATTTTGCTAATATATATTATGCATTCTCGTGTTTATGAATTATGCATTTGGTTATTTGAGATTATGCATTCTCATTTTTATGCATTCTCATTTTTATGCATTATGCATTTTTTTAATATATATATGCATGTTAGTGGTTAGTATTATGCATGTGTGTTTAAATATTTTATTTTTATCGGATGTATTTATTTTGATAATATATGTTATGCATTCTCTTGTTTATGAATTATGCATTTGGTTATTTTAGATTATGCATTCCCGTTGTTATGCATTATGCATTTGGATTTTTGAGATTATGATTCATTTTTATTTTTATTTTTTGCAGATGGTGTTTTTTCTGATCAGAGTTCAACTTTTGATACAGTGTTTTTACCTGAATGTGATGATGAGTTTAAACCTATTGTTGTGTCACGACCGCACTTGCTAAGGATAGCAAATTCGGGAAAACCGCGACTAGGGGAGGGGATTTAGGAACGGGATTAGAAAGGGCATATTTAGCTACTTGATGACTCGACTTTGTATAAGGGAAACAATCGAAATAACTAGACATTTACGAAAGCCACAAGGGAACCGTACATAATAATATCCAAAGGGGGTACTCAACGAGTTTGAATACATTGTTTATAATACATGATGATTCGACAGAATGACATAATATCTTAGCGTAATCAGTGTTCGCAGCGGAAAAATAACAACTCGAGTATATGTATGAAGACATATACTCTGCTCTGAAACTCTCGGCCTAGATTGACAAAGCTCCGCTTGCACACCACATCCCCGATCACCGCTCAACCTGCACATTTAGAAATACATGCAGGGCTAAGTACGGAAGTACTTAGTGGACACTTGCCGAAATTTACATACATGCATAATATTTTATTGTCAAGCCTTTCAACAGTAGTAAGATACGAGGGTTTTCCTTTAAAGACTCGCATTTACCAAAAATAATATCATTTCTTTCATCAATAGCCCGCGCAGGCATTTTAATATCATTAATCACCATATCAGTAACTCGTGCCGAGAGGGAGGCCTCCCTCTACGGACACTATGATCGGCCAACCCGCTAGATGACTCACGATCACAAAGGTGTACACTAATTCCGAAGGGATTTGCGGTCCCATCCAGAATCCGAATTCGATTAACATCAGATAGGCAATTAATAACAAAACATAAGGCATTTAGGCATTGACAATATCATTTAAATTCATAAGCATAAAGTCTTAACAATTCTAATATATGGTTTTAGTTTATACGTAGAAAGCCCACCTGGTAGTAGAGACTCACGGCTAAGCCTTAAACTCTTGTGCTTGACCTTTAATACGAGAAAATAAAGCAATGTTTTAATTCGAGGAAATTCTCAAATAAATGAGGATGCGTAATGTAATTATGCATGGCTCATATTCCTTTTAGTTATTAATCCAACTATTGGATTAAAGCTCGTCTTATGAAATCGGATAGTTAATCTTAATAATCCACTCATCTTGAATTAGTCTAACTCACTTACCAACTATTAATTAGTAAGTTTTAAAATTAATCACTAATTAAATATAATTAGGATTAATAATGAGGGCCTAAAATAATAATTCTTATTGGGTTCAAATAAATAATTCACATTGGACTTGAATAACTAAAAGTAGGGGCCTAAATAGTAAAAATTGAAGCCCATTTTAAATAAAAAGAAGCCCAAAGGAAATAAGAAGTGAGGCCCAAAATCCTCCCCCCCTCAACACTCGGTTTCTCTCTCTCTCTCTCTCGTTCAAACACGCCGCTGCCTCTCCAAAATCTCTCGACTCTCGGCCTGCCTCCAGTCGAGACGTCTGCCGCCGCCGCCTCCTTCTCCGGCCGTTCCAGCTGCCGGCGTGGCCGGCGTTCATCTGTTGACCACGCCGCCTCCTCGCCCTAAACTCTCCCTTCATCAATCGATCTGCTACTCCTTCATCCTGCCGACGCCGCTCGGCATTCTGGCCGTTCCGGCCGCCGGCGAGGCCGGCGTTGCTCCAGACCCCGACGCCGGTCTGCTCCCTCATCTCCTCTCTCTCGATTCGAAGCGCCGGTGGAGAGCCCGAGCCCTAGTTCTACTTTTCCCCAAATCGAGCCCTAGCTCATCACCTTCTGCAAATCTCGCCGTTGCCGCCGCTGCAGTAGGGAGGCCGGCGAGCACTCCTCCGTGGCTGTGGTTCAGTTAATGGCGAGCAGGGGGTCCGCCATTTCCAGTGTTTCTCTGAGTTTCGAAGCCGAGGGAAGCTCCGTTGTCGCGCCGATTACGACGCCTTCCTAAAAGCTAAGTTATCTACTTTCATTCTTCTTCTACTTCAGTTTCTAGTTGTTAAGCGTGGGGGTTCTCATGATTCGCTGTTCTAGGGTGCAGAGTATAACAATGTATGAATCATAGACTTGTTGAGAAATGCTATCGATCATGTATGCATATGTGATTCGCTATATCCCTCTGTAATATGTTTCATCCTATGTTTCGAAATTCTTTTATATGAAGTGAGGGAAGTGAAATGCATATATGAAGATAGTGAACTGAGATGCATGAAATACCTTGAATGATGCTTGGTGTTTATTGGCTGCTCGTTGGTGCTGAATGAAACAGGGATTAACTTGAAGTTTTAGTAGAGAATGAATGACAGCCCTTCTCATTCGTTTATGGAGTATTGAATGAAGTGAAACTGAAAATGAACGTATCTGTTGTTGCTTAATGATTGCAGGTGAATCAAGGTGGGGGTGGATGAATTAAACACAAGATCTCACCTTGAATGTGGGCAAAGCAATGAATGCAAGGCAAAGGCAGTTCCTCCTGCTCCTTGGTGTGTTTCTTGTTTCAAAATGGAAGAGAATGAAGTTCTTGTATGCTGCAAAGAGATTTAACAAGGAAGGATTGTTGGCTGGAGCTTGAGTACCTACTAAATGGTAGGGTGGCTGATGTGAGTGCCATGTGTACCTTGGGTATGGCTGTACTGTTGGAGTGTGAGGAGTGCAGCAGGCTGGAGAGAAGGGGGAGATAGGGGAGTGTGCAGCTGCTGCAGCACACGTCTCTCCACCCTTTTCCTTTTTCCCTTTTCCTTTCTTTTCCTTAAACTTGGGTGTTGTGGCAGAGGTGAAGTGCTTACTGCTGCTACAGTTGCTGCAGAAAAAGGGGAGGGGACGCAGCTGACCTTATTCTCCCCTCTCTCCTTATATTTTTCCTTTGTTGCAAGTGGTAGAATAGAGTTGTAGTATACATGTAGGGTTGTAAGGTTGTGATGGTAAGAGATTAAGAGTTGTGAAGTGATTTAAATAAAATCCTTCAGTGTTGGTCGTTCTGTATTTGTAATACTGGTTTCGTGTTTTGCTAATATCGTGTACTTAATCAACTACAGATTAATCCAATAAATATTGTATCTCGATATCTATTTTCTCGTCTTGCAAAAATCTACATTATATCTGTAGATTTAATTTGTTCGTCCTCCTAATACTTAAATTAAATCCGTAGATTTAATTAGCTTCAAAGTCGGAAATAATTCACGACTTAAGTAACAATATGAAATAAACTCCATCTTGATTAATAAATAACACAACTTCGCTAAGTTGGTTATAACTTCGAGTAATAATTATTCATCGACTCAAAGATTCTCGTCGCGGTCTTAAACACGCGAAGATAAATAAAAACATACTGCTAGTGTAGTGACACTGTCTCCAAAATTCGTAATTCAAAAACATAGTTGAAAACATAAAGTGCTTCATTTACTAAAGATAGATAAATAAACACGCAATACTGGAATTAATACTGATAAAAGAGCGGGTTGTTACATGTTGGGAAGAATTTTTCTTCATTAGATGATGGTGAAAAGTTTTATATGGCTTATGCTAAGCGTTGTGGATTTAAGTCGCGTCTTGGTGCTGTTAAGCGTAAGAAATCTGGGGTGATTATTTCTAGACTTATTTTTTGTAGTCGGGAAGGGTTGAGTAAATCTGGTGGAAATATTAGATCTAGGATGAGTACAAGAGTAGATTGCAAAGCTCGTATTATTCTTCGTGTTGTTGATGGTGGTTCTTACACTATTGTGAATTTTATTGAGGGTCATAGTCATCGATTTGTTTCAGATAATCTTCAACATTTTATGTTGTCTAATCGTAAGTTGGATCATGGGCATAAGAAGTTTGTATTGAACTGTGTTAAAACCAATATTGGTCCTGTTAAATCATTCCATTTGTTTAAGAAATTGGTTGGGGGTTATGATAAAGTTGGATGTACAGCGGTGGATTTTAAGAATTTTGCACGTGATTTGCGTGCATATGTTCTTGGTTCTGATGCTCAGATTCTATTGAATAATTTGTTCAATAAGCGTGAAATTTGTAGCGATTTTCAGTTTGAATATGCAGTTGATAGTTCTGATAAACTTACAAGGCTGTTTTGGGCTGATCCTTTATCAATTCAGAAATATGATGCTTTTGGTGAATCTGTATCATTTGATGCGACATACTCAACTAACAGGTATGCATACTTATGATATATGTTGTGCATCTTGTTATATAGCATTATGAATTGTGTTTTAAGTATGTTTTTCTTTTATTTTGTTGCTACAGATATAATCTTATATTTGTGCCATTCACTGGTAAAGATAATCATGGAAGTTGTGTGACCTTTGGTGCTGGACTAATTTCTCATGAGGATGAGGAATCATATTCATGGGTTCTTGAGAAGTTTGTTGAATGCATGAGGAGAAGACCAAGGATGATTATTACAGATCAAGATCCAGCTTTAAAAAAATCTGTTGAACGTGTTTTATATGATACGCGTCATCGATTTTGCATGTGGCATATCATGGTTAAAGTTATGGATAAGGTTCCACATCGACTTAAGACCGATTTACAGTTTAAAAAGGATTTTAATCGTCTTGCATGGTCTGAGTTTACTGAGCCTTTGAGTTTTGAACGAAGATGGAATGATTTAATGGAGAAATATGGTTTGGTTGGTGATAAATGGTTTGATTCTATGTTTGCTCAGCGTAGTTATTGGATTCCTTCATTTTTTAGAGATTGTCATATGAGTGGGTTATTTAAGACAACGTCTATGTCTGAGAGTCAGAATAGTTTTTTCCGTAGGTATTTCAATAGGGGTGCAAATCTGATTGAATTCTTTATTCATTTTGAGCGTGCTATTGAAGCTCAAAGAAATCAGTGTGATGGTCTCAATAGTGTTGATGTTTCTTGTTTCCCAAAGTTGGTGACAGATCTGGCAATTGAAAGGCATGCAACAACTGTTTATACTAGTGGGATGTTTGTTGAGGTTCAAAAGCAGATTGTTTCAGCTAGTTTCAGTTGCTGCATATTGGAGATTAGGACTGGTGTCGGTGAGAATGTTTATGTAGTTGAAGATGGTGAAAGTGGTAAATTTAGTGTCACTTATAATTTGGCTGACTATAGTTGCAATTGTGATTGCAAGCACTTTGTGAGGTGTGGTTGGCTTTGTTCGCATGTATTTTGTGTGTTGAAGAATGTTAAGATTCAGAGGATTCCTGATCAATATATATTAAAGCGTTGGACAAAAGGAATTTGCGTTGGTGGAAGTACAAATTCTGGTGGGACAGATACTCTCTCTCAGTTATATTCTTTAGCTTATAGTTGTATAGGTTTGGTTCAAGGTGATTCTGTAAAGATGGAGAAGTTATTTCAAACTTTGAAAGGTGTGCATGATTCTTTGTCCGTGAATAGTTCTAGCAGTTCAAATGATGATCTTTTTAATGAGTTTTATGGTGGTGCACCTCCTGAAGTAGTTGATGTTCACCCACCTGATATTGTGAAGACAAAAGGTAGTGGAAGTCGTTTGAAGTCGAGGATTGAGAAGGCTTTAAGGGATAAAAATAAACCGAAACGAAGATGTGGCAATTGCAAAGAGATGGTGAACCATGATGCTCGTAATTGTGATCAGGAACGTGCTGTTAAATAGGTTTTTTATATTTTATTTTAGATTTTTTGTATAGTATTCTTGATTAAGATTTACATAAATAATTGAAATATTTCATTTTTCTACGTTTTGCGTATTATTGTTCTATATTATACGTTATTGTTTTATCTGTTATGTATTTTATTGTTAGTTAACAGTATAAGTTAGACAAAACTATTATGCATTTTCGTATATATATTTATGCATTGTTAGTTAACAGTATCTGCATTTTTTGTTTTTGATTATGCAGTATATGCATTTCTTGTTTTTGATTATGCAATATATGCATTTTTTGTTTTTAATTATGCATTGTTAGTAAACAGTGGATGCATTTTTTGTGTTTGAATATGCATTGTTAGTTAACAGTATAAGTTACACAAAACTATTATGTATTTTCGTATATATATTTATGCATTGTTAGTTAACAGTATCTGCATTTTTTGTTTTTGATTATGCATTGTTTTTTATTATGCATTGTTTTATAATATTTTATTTTAGTGTTTAGTTTTTAGTGTTTAGTTTTTAGAGTTTAGTGTTTAGGGTTTAGTTTTTAGGGTTTAGTGTTTAGTGTTTAGGGTTTATTTTTTTTTTTAATTTTTAGTTCTTAGTGTTTAGTTTAGTGTTTAGTTTTTAGGGTTTAGTTTTTAGTTTTTAGGGTTTAGATTTTAGTGTTTAGGGTTTAGTGTTTAGGGTTTAGGGTTTAGTGTTTTATTATGTTTAGAGATTATTGTTTAGGGTATAGGGTTTTTTTTTTAAAAAAATGTATTTACAAAAATAATTATTTGTAGTTAAAGTTTTATGCATTTTCATGTAGTAATATTTGCACATTAGTGTACGAAATTATGCATGTAAATTGGAGATACTGGACAAATTAAAAAAATATATGATAGCCTGGAGACATAATAAAATTTCATCAAAATATCATAATCTAGGACATCAAAATAACCTGGAAACATCACTGTTTTTCATCGACAGATCAAAAAAGGAAAGAAAAAAAAAAGATTGTTAGTTGTTTGCCATAGACATTCAGAATCATGTTTAAAGTCATAGCTTAAACCCCTATTCACATCCAGTGATCAAGCCAAGAATTGATGAGCTAAGGAAGAAGTATTTTGGGCAGATTCAATGACCCATCAGCACATGATACTCTGTATAAGATATTTGCTTCTTTCAGGTTGTGTGCTTTTTGCTCGTTGCAGTCACATCCGAGTATGTATGCGCAATACTTCATCCTCATTCTCATCATTTGCTTCTTTGCTTTGTTGGTCAGTCCGTGCCTCCAACTGTTTACGTCCCCCTTAAATGTTTCCATGTGTCTCATGACGTATATGCCACAGTCGGTGCTATTTTGTTTCTCGGCCCATGTTATCCTTGGAACTGTGAATGTGGGGTTGTCTAGCTTCTTTGCCTTTGCTGCCATTTTTCTTGTTCCCAATAAATTCTTCATGAATTCCACCTGGTTTAAGATTTATTAACATTTAGTTAACTATTATTTATATAATTACATACTATGAAATTGACACTATATATAAATGTTTTTAGGAACTTACCAACTTGATGCACATTTCATTGTATTTTTCAAAGTTACAGTCAACTGCAGTCTGATTTTTGTTGTCCAATATGAACACTGTTCCCACCCGTATGTCGATGCATATTAGGAAATAGTGTTCATACCTATAAATAGGGAAGAAGAACTGCAAAAACAATTAAAGTATGTGAGTTACAATGTGTTAAAGTTTTATATGTGTAAGTTTTGAATATATTTATTACATACCATGTCTATTTCCTTGAGCTGAATGCTTTTGGTGTTATCTAGTTCATACTGAAACTTTTCTTGAAAAACCTCTTGCATTTTTTCATTGGACCAGTTGGTATTTGGCATGCTGATTGTGATGAGCTGTATAGTATAATTTTGTTATGAAATAATTGTTAGCTATCATGTATAAATTAATAATATTAAATATAAGATAATTTTATTATACTTACAGAAGGTTCTGTTGTAGCAAAGAATCTGACTGGTGAATCCTTTGAACGGACTGATTCGTTTTCATTCAGAATCCTGCTCCAGATATCAATTACTGATATGTTTATGTATTCACCATGTTTCATTGACATTATCTCTTGTCGGGGGAGCTGCGTTTCCTTGTTCTTGAATAGGATGTCATTCCTGTTATGCATTTATGTTTATGTTAAATTGTTGATGTGTTTTGTAAAATAAATCTACAGACAATAAAATAAACTTAGAAAATAAATATACATGGTGTCTTCGCTATTGTGCAGAGCAAAGTAGGCTAGCTGGTTCTCTTGTGCTGTCATGCTTTCAGAAGCACTTAGTGATCGTCTTGCAAAAGGCGATACTAGCATTGCTGTCTTTTTTGTCTCCCTCTTGACAGGCACTTCTTCCGCAGGTTCAGTATTGCTTCTGGTAGTTCTCCTCTTTGTAGGAGTGTCATCCAATTTCTAAAAATATGGTAATATTTTATGTTATAATTGTTGTCTAATAAAAGTTTTATTAATATGAATCATTACCTCTTCTTCTTCCTGCTTTCTTTTGCCTTTGACCTTTGTTATTTTTTTCTGACTTCACTGCTTTGAGTTTGTCCATTCTTGCTTTCATTTCCATCTGTAGTTGCCTCTGTTTTTGTCTTTCTGCAAGTGCCTGTTGTTCCAATTTCTTTCTCGCTTCTGCTGTTTGATCTTCCAATTTTTTCCAAACAGTTTCATCAAACTGTTTGGCCTGTTCTTTCTTTTTCTTGCTGTGTTTTTTCTCAGCTTCTTGAACAACCTGTATACATATATATGTAAATTTTTGAATCATTATTTACCTTAAACCTGTATACATATATATTATTTGTACCTTTTCCATTTCGTTTTCGAATTGATTTTGTGCAGTGTGTTGTTGCATTTCATCTATCACGTCATTCCCCTGTTCGTATGCATGTATATGTATGAAAACATGCATTGTAGTGATCTAAGGTATGCATTATATATTAATTATTTAATTTCTTCTACCTGTTTTTTGAATTTTTCAAGTATTTTTTCTACCTGGCCTTCATGTTCTTTCTCTTCTCCTGTCTCTGTCTGTTCTTTCTGTCCACCTTTTTGTGGTTCTTCCTCGTCCTTGTCAAATGGTTCTTTTTGAGGTTCTTGCTGGTTCTCAAATGCTACTCATCCCTGTTCATCTTTTTCTTGTTCTTCCTGTCCTTCTTTTTGTTGTTCATCTTCCTGTCCATCATCTTTTTCCTTTTCTTGCTGCACTTCAGTCTGTTTATGCATATTAATGTATTTAGAAATGCATATTATAAGACTATAATAAGGATAATATCTTTATAATTTATTACATTTACCTCTGGAATTGTAACTACTACGATTTCCGGCTCTTGCTCCTCTTCAGGCTGTTTACGCATACTTATGAGTTAAGAAATTCATATTTTTTGATAATATATGCAATAAATATAAATTATGTTTATATTATATATAAATGCATTACCTCTTCATTTTCATCTCTGTTTGGAGTTGAAAAGATGAAATTGTCATCATCCAGATTGATATTGTTGTCATCTGTGAACATTTGAGAAATTCCAAGGCTGAATGTAGGAGCATTGTCCAATTTCTGTATGTATTCCTCTCTCATTAGAACAGCTTTAATAATATCATCTATTGCCTTGCATACATCATTCTGGCCCCAGAATATATCATCCAATTGAGATTCTCTCATCTCAGAACTGCTTGGTTCAGTATCCCTTGGCTTTTGGCTGATGTCATATCCAATCAATTTGTGTGCGTGTTCCATTGTTTGCATGAAAGTGTCATCATCAAATGCCTGAGCAGGTACTGACTTTAGTTTTTGCACAAATGCAACAAGTTTTGTTGCAATCTCGCTGGCATCTTTGATGATTTCACTGACTGCTTCCTGAATTCCACTGGTTTGTTCTTCTGTTTCGAATGAATTGAAATCTTCATTCTGTGGAACTTCAATTGGGAAGCACACAATTCCATACCCAAAACCTCCAGCACCGAATTCATCATCTTCGCGTTGCCTCAGTTTCTGATAATCCCAATTTGAGATTGCTGGGTAGTTCCTTGAATATGACTTTGCAGCATAAGTTTTTATTCTATCCACATAGAATGCCTGCATTTTTTTGAAAGATTAAAGTATATATTAATGTTATAGAAACTTATGTTCAAAAATTATAAAATTTTAAAAACTCATTCTTACCATCAGGAATAATGTAGGCCCACAGAAGTTTTTCTTTTTGTCTTCCCATGCTTTTCTTTTTGAAATGAGAGATTTAATCAGAAAATCTCCCCAGTCAAGATTTCGAGCATCTTCAACATCATCGAAATGGTGCATTGTTGGAGCTGTGATATATCCAACATTTGTGTTCTCTATCAAAGATGCAACAACTAGAATAAGGAAATGGCGTTTGAACCAAACTCCTCCTTCCTCCAGTGCTAACATTTGAGTAGCAATCTGTGCGGGGCTTATTTTGTTTCTGTTTGGAAAAAAGTCAAACCACTCTTCCAGCAAGTCCTGTCCCTCATTGTTTGTCCTCTTCGCGATCTGTTTCTTCCCTTTCGGGAAACCAAAGACTCTGTAGACATCTTCTTCTTCAATTAGTAGAAACTTCCCTTTTGCAAGCTGTAAAGCACAATCTCTGTAGTCAAAACTCTCCACAACCCAGTATGACAAAGTTGAAGGGAATTCCTTAACTTTTATCTTCAATATGTTTCCAAAACCAAGCTCTATTATTTGTGCTTTTTGTGTTGGATTCATTCTCTCTATAGCATCAACTAACGAGTAGGTTGTTGTCCTACTTGTTAGTCTTTGCCCTCGACTCTTCTCTTTTTTCGTTTCTATTTGTTCAGCATGCACTACATCCTCTTTTGAGCTTTCGGATTCTGGACTTTTTTTGATTATCAGCCTTTTTGATTTTCTCCTTTCCTTCTGCTTTTGCTTTTGTTTTTGTTTTTTGGGCGTTGCGGTCGCCTTCTGTTTGCCCTTTCCTTTGTATTCTACTATTTGTTTTGATTTAGATCCGCTTCCTGTTGGAGTCTCTTCGACAAAATCATCATTTGATGTGTCTGTAACAGAAAAATGCATAATATATGATACCGAAGTGCATAGTGCAATTAGTGGAAATGCATATAAATACTTGATGGCATGCATATTAGTATAAATGATTATGCATGTACAGAAATGGACATATGCATAAAAAACAAAACCAAATGCATTAACTAACATAACAATATGCACAAAGAGTATGCAGAACATGTTCACTGTACAGAACATAGTATACAGAATATATTCAAATCATTTATAGCCTCACTAACTTCTATTTTTGGATCTATTCATATTTACTGAAATGGACATATGCATAACAAACAAATCAAAATGCATTAACGAACATATCAATATGCACAAAGAGTATGCAGAACATATTCACTATACAGAACATAGTATAAAGAACATATTCAAATCATTTATAGCCCCACCAACTTCTATTTTTGGATCTATTCATGTTTTGAAAGTTGTAATTATTTGAGTAGGGACAAATAAAGTATACATTTTAATGAAAAGTGAGGACCACATCTCTATAATATGCATAAACAATTCATGAAAGTCATAGATCACATAAAAAAAAAATATAAATTTAGTGCTCTTTTTTTTCGATTCCATAAATAGTAAAGTTAGGGTTTTCTATATCGATTTAAAATATAGTTACTCTTGTTTGAAGTATGAAATAAGTTTAAAATTCCAGAAGATGCATAATCATTTGTAAGCAAATGCAAAACCCTAGATAGACGAAAGCAAATTCAAACACTATGAACTGACCATCATCTTTCTTAGAATGTTTCTTTCTTGCTGGTTTTTTTATTCTTCTCGCCATTATCAGTGTTCTTGTACGAAATCGTCGGTTAAAGTAGAAGAAATCGGAAGAATGCAGAAGAAGAAGTGAAGAAGATGAAGACTGTTGATTTACGGATGCATTCGCGATGTAGTAATAAATTATTTACTGTCAGAAATCAAATTATTACTATCGCGACCGCCTCAGTAATAGTGTAAAATTACAATGCTACCCCTGTCAAATTGTTAATTTACAAAAAAGGCGGAACGGGTCGATCCGTTTGACCCGCGTTGGATCCGCGTGTTTATACACGTGTCAGCATCCTGTTTCACCCGCTTTTTTGATCTAATGGTCTAGATTTGGATCTACGGATCTATTATAAGCATAGGGATCCACCGGAACCCAACCCTATATATATATAGGGGGCGGTTATTCAATAAACCACCCTTATTTTAAGAATTACGAACCAACAAAAATGCATGAATTTTATGTATAACACGCATGAATAAACTGTATAAAGGCATGAATTGCGAAAAATAATTTTTTGCTACCTTTGGGATTCGAACTCAGGACCATGAATTTATCCAACAAGGTGATGAATCAACCGTAGATCTTGATGATCTAAGGGCTGAAAATGGTTCCTAATTTATATTTTAAGAAGCGTTCTTATTTTATCCTTCCCCTATATATATATATATATATATATATATATATATAGGGTTGCATTCTATAAGAACACATCCCTATATAGAGTAATGAGTCATAGTATGGTTCGTTAGATCAAAATCAATCAATGGACGAGATTGCAACTTCTGTTAATTATTATAATCATTTTAATATTGATTTTAATGAATCTGAAGTTCGTAGGGTCAAAAAAGTAAACATACAGTGAACATTATTTGGAAAGAATTATAGTATCCCACAAATTTCGCAGCTACCGAATCTGTAGGAGGTTTTCAATCGTTTTGATGGATTTGGACTATAGCTATGTGTTTCTTATTGATATTATCACGGAGGATGTTAGGTTAGTGAGTTATTGTGTGACTTCCGCCGTCGTCGAAATCTCATTTAACAATTTCTGCATTCGCCGGTCAGCCACTTACATTCAATCATCACTTTTCCCTTTCTCGTTCACAGAAATCGCCGACAACCACATATAACTCACATCTGATAGCTGCCATCTACTCCAGGTTAGTGACGTTGATCGTCGACGAAAATAGTTCCAGATTATGAAAAAAGTTCAGGCATTTAAAAATTTCCAGATTCATTCATTATAATTTAGCATATACTGTAGTGTGTTACATGTTATAGATCATGAATATTTAAATATTGTCTAGTATTAATATTTTTGTGCATTCATTCTGTGTTCGACCTAAAGTTATATACACGTTCAATATATACATAACTATCAGTCTATATTTTTGGATGTATGATAAAAGTTACGAACGTCCGAACGTATGCATAATAAATCAATCAATTTCGTTTATTGTAAATGCAATAAGATATAACAAAATTACTCTGTAATAATTAAACCAAATCTCCATCATCTTGCATTTGTTATATCATACTGCATCATCAGGGCAATGCTCCATCATCAATTAGATAATTTACTTTGAATCTTTATGATTTTAAATGTGATTAATATAATTAATTTTGTTTGTAACATATATTTCTCCTCTGCGCTGAACTGAAATGATGGTACCAGGTAAATACTATCCAATTATCTTTATTTTTGGGTTGTTTTATTTTATCTCGATGCTTTAACTATTGGATTTTATATTGTAGACACACCAAGTGACTCGTCAATTTCTCCAGGCAAAAATGCAAGAATTTGATTAATCATCACCGAACAAATATAAACAAAGGTAAACAAACGATGAACTATATCTCTCTAATAATTAAATTAAATATTTGCATGTCACTCTGCATTCCTCAATTTAAATTTGATCACCATTTTAGGCAAATCACCTGTTTCCTTTCGTTCACATTATTATGTTCATTTGTTTTCCTACGAAAATATCGACGAACATTAGTATGTTCATTAGTATGTTCATTTATTTTTTTACGAAAATATCGATGAACATTCGAATGTTCATTTATTTTTTACAAACATATCAACGAAAATTAGTATGTTCATTTATTTTTTTACGAACATATCAACGAACATTAGTATGTTCATTAGTATTTTCTACGAATACTGCGTTCTGTGGATGCATTATTCACATAATAGACTCTTCATCAAATTAATATTCCATAAATAAAATATTTGATTGCCTATCTATGACAATTAACGAAAATATCAAATCTTCACCAGATGAATCATCACCCTTGGATATACCAAGATCGACACATAGGATTTGGTCTTCGTTCTTCGAATTTTTGATGGTCTCCATAGAACTCTATCCCAAAGAACATACTCAGAACAGCTGAAACTAAATCCCAGGTTAATGGATTTGTTGTTCATGTTGCAGCTGATAAAGGAACAGTATGCACTTCAAAAGGTGTGGGTGCTCTACGTCGTAGCATAAGACCACATGGTCCTTATGAAATACGACTTGGGAGGAAGCCCATATTTCCATCGTTGAACACGAGGACAACACCTGCCACATTCAACGATACTTTGTTAAAATTGAGTTCTGCTAAGAGGATGCAGTTCGGGATATTGGATTTGGTAATTTGCTAGAGTTGAAGGTGGAGGACCTGCCATGGTGTTTGGCATATTGGACATTGAATAACTTCATCCCAATGACATGAAGACTGGAAATTAATAACGGTTGTTGTGTGAAGGTTACTGGTGATGATGTATATCGTGTCTTCAAAATCCCAAAAGGTGTTCAAAAGATTCGTGCGTTCGAACGACAATCAAACAATGAACTATTTGAACAGTGGTTTTCGTTTTTCGATGTCGACAACAGAGACAAGATAAAGATTGGAATTGTTTTATAGCTCAAATGATAAATTGTAAAAGTGGTGGCATCTGGTTTAAGAGACATTTTATTATTGCTATGAGTTTTTCATTATTCGAGAGTTGCTAAAATGGTACGGTCCACCCATATCTTTTGAATACTTTATCTGATGTTAACAATTTAGATAAAATGGGATTGGACCGAATATATGATAAGAAGTTTGGTAGACAATCGACGGGACGTGGGTTGGAGATGAGTCGAAGGTGTACACAGGTCCATCGTGCAGGTCGGAAAATAATCATCTAACAGGAGTTAATAATTAATCTCAATCGTGTAGGTTGGAAACATAAGTTGAAGTCCGAGCATAAAATATTTAAAATGCACAGACAAAGTTATGATAGTAAATTAAATATGTCGACTTGTACATTCATATTGAGGTGTATGAAAATTTAAAATATTATATATTGTGAGGATGGCTAAAGGTTAAAAATTTTCAGCTTTCTAAAGTAACAAAAATCATTGATTATACATTATTAATTTTAATATAGGTTATATGAACAACGAACTTTGCATAATAAAGGATTTTAAAATGTTTTACAAAAACACACCATGATAAACATTCATGTTGCTGCGTATGAAAATTTAAAATATTATATTTTGTGTACTAATATATTTTGAAGCAGTGAACATGAATTATTTTATATTTTTTCATAATGTTATGTCAGAACCACATTCCGGAGTGCCACTTACAAATGATTGGGTCGAAAACGTGCAGATGGTCGTAAGTTCAATATATTAACTTAATAAGTTCGATGTTGAAAACCAGCAAATTCATTAAAATAAGTCATTATGTTCGAAACATTAAAACCTCGAAAAAAAATTAAAATCATTTAACAATAATTAATAATTAAACTCAGATAGAATTTAAGTCAGTTGAGTTTTACAATAATTGAATATAGACAAAAAAATTCAGGAGTGTGTATCTTTGTTATATTATTTTCAGGCACAAGTTCAATATATTAACATAATAAGTTCGATACAAAAGACATTCAGGTTCATTATAATAAGCGATTACGTTCGGAATATTAAAACCTTGGGAAAAAGACAGGAGTTAATAAAACTTTGATAAGCCAGTAATACAAAATTGAACAATGTCAAACATGAATAAAACTGTTAACTTATTAAAAATCCACGTAACGACCAAAATTGAAAACGTTTATTTTGAAGTTCACCATAATAGAATCAAACTAGGAACACCAAAAACTAGGAAGTTCATCCGCCTTTTCCCACACTCCTTTTCTTTTGCAAAGAAATAATCTATAAGTAATAGTTCCATCGTCTGATCTCTGTATAGTGTTGAATCGAGTCTCGAAACCACAAGAAACAGCATAATCCTTGTAAAATTTTTCAACTTGTGGTAAAGTATCAAACGTCTGCCCATGGTATGGTTTGATTGATTCCGGACATTGAGGAAAATTTGTATTGACTACAATATATAGACGTTCACAACGCTATTTGGAAGTTCAACATATTACATGATATGTTCGTCACTTAGTTCATAACAGTTATAAACGAGTATAAATAAAATATGTCATTTTATGTGTCCGTAAATTCAATGAATCGTGAAGCATTAAAGGACAAGAATATTGCAATGAACAATTTTTTGTGGGAATTACGTATATAATGATAACTAGAATTATATATTTGCCCAACTTCGCACGAACGTGTTCGGTGATATGGACTAACCTTGAGCATCCATATTAGAGCTTTAGAATCTGCAGTTCTTCTTCAATGGAAGATGCAAGATCTACAAGGGGAAAACAAAAGAATTAACAGGCTATGTAATATTCGTTTAATGCTAAAAACATCTAACGTATCTACCGAACAAATCTACCATAAAAGAAAAGATTTGATTACATATAATGAGGGTAAGTTACAGTTACATAATTTATGAAAATACCAACTTATCCTTTTGAGTATATGGTGCCGCATGAAATCAGGATTATTTATTACCGTCCGATTTCACACAATCAACGAACAAGATTACGACTCTAGACTCTGCAAATATTTGTGTTCCTATTGAACTTTACCCTATATATATATATATATATATATATATATATATATATATATATATATATAAAGAGCCTATTCTAATGGAACAAATGGAGTAATTGATTTTTTTCTTAAAATAAAAAGGCGAATTTATAATAATTGATACTACCTCCGTCCACGAAATGAGTACCCATTTGTGGACGGCACGGGTTTTAAGAAATGTATGGAGTGTAGTGTGAATAGTTTAAGAGTCCCACTTTTTGAGTGTATTAATTAAAGAGATGTGCGGGATATACTTACCAAAAAGGGAATGGGGTACTCATTTCGTGGACGAATGAAAAGGAAAATATGGGTACTCATTTTGTGGACGGAGGGAGTACATCACATACTTTTGTAAAGTTTGTGTTATACGTGGGTCGGTTTCAGAGCATGTACGGGGGTATAGATTCCCTCTCGAATCCACCCCAATAAAATATATTAAATTTTATTAATTTAATTATTTTTTTATGTTCAAGAACATATTAAGGGCCATTGTTATTAATTTTAACGTAGATTAATGGGTGCGACCGTCGACCCGGCTCCAAACCCGCCCTCCTGACCCTGAACCCTGACCCGCATGGATTTGACCCATGCTCCTAATTATTACATTTGTTTATAATAATTGTTACTTTTAATAAACACAATATATACATTTGTTCATATAAATGTATATTTATGTGAATATAAGTAGTTAACTTCAATATTGTGAAAATTGTAATATTTAAAAACATTATCTTTCTTTATAATAATAATAATAACTTTTTATTATAATAATAAATAATTTTTATTACAACAATAATTACAATTAATATAATAATTTTGAAACATTACATTTCTCCATATCAAATATTACTTTTTATTATAACAATGATTATTTTTAATAAGCATAAATAATTACATTATTATTTGATCAAATAATTATTATCGTATGAAAAAGTAATTATTGATATGTATAATGTTTTATATTGAATGAAGGTAAATATTTATATTAATATAAGTATACATTTTTGCGACCAAATGTATATCTTATGCTTATTAAAAGTAAATACTCATATTAGGGTTTAGTACTGTTCAGGCTTAGGGTTTAGTTTACAGGGTTTAGGGTTTAGTTTATGGAATTTAGGGTTTAGAAAATATAATACTTTATATTAAATGAAGGTAAATACCTATATTTATATAAGTATACATTTGTGCGAACAAATGTATATTTCATGCTTATTAAAAGTAATACTTATTATAAACAAATGTAATAATTTAGGATTCAGGATTTCGGGTCTGGGCACGGGTCGGGTCGGGGCGGACCCGTCGCACTGGAGTGCGACCGCCGCATGCAAGACCGGCCCTAATTTTAATTTTTTTTGTGAATTTTATGTTGTGATAAATCAATTGTTATTTATATACTCCCTTCGTCATATTAAAAGTGACATATATTTCATTTTGGGCTGTCACTCTATAAGTAGGGGTGAGCAAAAAATCCGAAACCGAATAACCGAACCGATCCAAATCGAAATTTTAAAATATGGTTCGGTTTTTTCGGTTTTTCGGTTCGGTTCGGTTTTTTTTTCCATAAAATTTCGGTTTTTCGGTTCGGTTCGGTTCGGATTTTTTAAAACCGAACAAAACTGAAAAACCGAATTATATTTATAATATATATATAAATATATGTTATAATATTTTATTTATAATTTTATAATATCTAACTTCTAATATTTTTTTAATTTTATAGTTTTTTTTTGGAATTTTCGGTTTTTTTTTCGAAAATTTCGGTTTTTTCGGTTTTTTTTCGAAAATTTTGGTTTTCTTCGGATTAATTCGGTTTTTCGGTTCGGTTCGGTTCGGTTCGGTTTTAATTATAAAAATTTTGGTTAATTCGGTTCGGTTTGTTCGGTTAATTCGGTTCGGTTCGTTTTTTTTTAAAATCGAACTAAAATATGGTTTGATTTGGTTTTAGCAAAAACCGAACCATATAACCGAATGCTCACCCCTATCTATAAGTGACATGTTTCATAAACTAAAAAATTCAACACATTCTCCTTAATTCTCATGCCGAAAAGTTTTAAGCCACCTATTATGGGACGGAGGGAGTATTACTTTTAAAAAATTATGTCTACCCAAAAGGTACCCTTTCCCCACTGAATAATCCCCGCCCCGCTCCTGCCCCGATTTTAAAATGGGTATAGAGTCGAATTTGATGGTGAATTTTTGGAGCAGGTACTAGAGTGGGAAAGCAATATCCGACCCTGCCCGACCCCATTTACATTCCTAAGAGAAAATAAGACCTAAATGAGGGAGTAAACAAGACTCGTAAATGAGATTTTTCTTAAAAGCAAATAATGTTTTTTATAAATAAAATAAAACTTTTCATATACTAGCTGTTTTGTGCAAATTTGTTATACTTTGTGATGATTATTTAGCTATGATAAATTCACCTTAAGCCTATTATTCATGTATTATGTGATGTATTGGTAAGGATTAATATATTTCCGTGTTATGAAAATCAAGAGCATATGATTAAGTTGTGGGTCATTTTTCCTCGAAAAATGACCCCGCAGTCGCGCCCTAACCGCACCTTCACTCGTGTCCTGCATGTGCATTTCCCGAAGTAGAGCCCCACTTCCTAGGCTGCGGTTGCGACCTTGTTGTGAGCCGTCGGCACTCTGCCCGCTCCTTTGCTCGTTGCCAGGCCAACACTCCCAGTTTAACTCCACGATCGCGCCTTAGGCTGCGATCGCGCCCTAATGCTAGGTTGTCATCGAGCCCTGGTACAACGGTCGCGCCCTCGTAATGACCAGCTGTGCCCCTTCGACGTGGTCTCCGCCTTCCATGAGTCGCCGTCGCGCCATACCTGTGACCGCGGTAATGGAGTTCTTTGCTGCACCTTTTTTGAAGCCTATAAAAGCTGGCCTTGGCTTTTTTTGACCCTCCCCTATTCCAAACACTAAAAAACAAAGAATTGAGTTTAGTTCTTAGGCTTTATTTCTTATGTTATTAATTATGTTTTATCTAGAATAATTTAGATAGAGTGGGTACAAAATTCTCCTTCATTATCCAAGGATTATCACACAGATTTGTTGTGAGTTTATTTATATTCTAGATTAATGTTGGATTTTATGTCTAGTTTGGAGAGTAATTTATTAGTTCTTTTCGTATGCTTTTTGTTAGATTAATTCGCATTTTTGATTTAATGTGGTTCCTAGATAATTGATGCTCTTACTGTTAGTTTCTCTATTGAGTTATTGCTTCCTCAACCCTAGCTTAGAATCCTGGTTTAGAATTATAGATTTTCTTTATTGTCTTGTTTATATGCTTTCATTTATTGTTTCTTCATATTTGATTCTCGCCTAAATATTTTTATTGATTTCTTTTAATTATGTATTAGTTCATCGGAGCTTGAATGTCAGACCAAGCTTTTATTTAGAGTATTTAGAATTGTATATGCTTTATGTGCATAGCATGAATTGTTGCTTTGCTTAGACTTCCTTGAGATATACGACTTGGGTTAGCTTATATTCCACTACAATTGATCTCGTACGATTGCGAGTCAATTCATTAGGTGTTTTGAGTTGAATAAAATTTTGACATCGTTGTCGGGAAAGGCTTTAGACGATTGTTTGTGTTGCTTTGTTTATGTGTTTATTTTATATTGATCGGTAATGAATGACCCCCAATTTTACACATAAAAGTCCTATTCATCGATTATAGAGAAAACCAAGCATTGAGGCCCAATAATTGAGAAAATTAGGCATAAGTCTCATTACAACGGTCTCTATCTTGGAGTTGATTATTAAGGTTGGTGAAGCTGACATTTAAAGTTGGCAGAGCTGACTGCCATGGCTGGCAATAAGTAAGGCCGATAGCCAAGGTTGGCATTCAGCAGAGCTTATACGTTAATGTTAGTGTTTGGCAGGGCTAACCCGCTAAGACTAGAGTTCGGCGAGGCTGATCTACTGAGATTGGCGATCGACGATGATGATCCGCCAAAGTTAGCGTTCGACGAGGCTAATTTGCCAAGAATGGCGTTTGATGGGGCTGTCAAGGTTCGTGTTCGACCGAGCTGACCATCTAAGATTGATTCTCAATAGAGCTGATCCGCTATGGTTGGAGCTCGACGAAGCTGATCACCTGCCAAGGTGGGCGTTCGGCGGGACTGACCCACCAAGATTGGAGCTCAGCAGAGCTGATCACCAAGGTTGGCGTACGACAGGGCTAACCCGTCAAGGTTGATGCTTGAGATGGAGCTAAGCTCCAAGGTTGACGGAACTGAAACTTTTTTTTTTGTTTTCATTCTTTCGTCTTTGACTGAAAGCAATCAATATTAACTTTCTCCTTTGATAATTTTCTTCCACCAAATTTGATTCTTTGCCATAATCCATAATTTTCATAGGCCTAGTTGAAAAGAGGAGCATAATATCATCCACATCATCTACTATGTTTAACAATATTACAAGGTATAATACAAGATCTCTTGGTGATCAATCTTTACAAATTAGCTGCCTAAGGTTAAAACACCTATCTACTACTTGCACCTAGAATGTTGATTCATCTCAGTTAAGTGACATATGGTTAAACGACCAAAGAACAACATGATACGCTCCAATGACGCATTGGTCTTCGATTCATGTCCTTGCCCTCCCAGCAATACAGAGATAACTTTTACAGATTAGATATCTAAGACTCCTCTGTCAAAGCAAGACTTAAAACAATCGTTTCATGTTTGTAGTAGGAAAGTGACGAAATAGTTGTGATGAATGTTAGCTCTGTGAAAACACACTTCCAAGTCGTATGTTAGATAGAGCCATCTTGCAGCCTTTATAGAGTCACATATCATGTTTAATAAGCACCATTTCCCACGTCCAAATTCTACGTACAACTGTTGCAATTAACTCCCGAAAATCATCAATCAACCTGTATGTGGAATGTTGGTTGAGATCATGTTCTTGAAAATAGGAACAACTGCCTCACTATCTTGGACCCTAATTTAACCACTCTTTCACATATTCAAAATGTGGATAGCTACACAAGATAAGTTATTCCACAACCAAAGAATGTGAAAACATAAAAGAAAGAGAAATATTAATAATATTCAGTTACTCTTGAAGAGTCAAAGTCCAGTTTAAGGGAAAATTTTCGGAATGTTGGCTGAAATCTAAAACTGTTGATAACAAATGTTATCAATATTCTATCTAATATTATTGGAGTTAACATTGATTCTACCGACTACAAATTTTTATAATAATTGCAGGTAATTCAATATTATAGATATGTTTATATATAGCTTTATAATTGGTTAATTCTATTAAATTATTAATGAATCTATAATTTTGATAAATACCATATTTAGTTTTAACATAAATTAATAGTCTTTATTGAAAATGACCTGGAAGTTTCAAAATGTTCTGTAAACCCTCAAACTATCAAATTTTTATCAAATATTCTGCATCTATTTTTCGGTCACCAAAAACGTAACGTGGCTCGCCGGATGCCACAATATAATTTATATTCTATTTTTTTTAAACTATGTCATTTTATATTCTATTTTTTCAATTCATGTCATTTTATAAATGAAAATCCACCCTTCCCATTAAAATATATTCTATCGGTGGTTCCAATTAGTAAAAAATTCGTAAGCCCGTAATTGAAAGAAATTATAAATTATGTTTGATTCTTCTAGATTATGAGAATTCAATTAAGAGTCCAGTCGAGAGCCAGCAAGGAATTGACCGCAGCAAACTTATCGACGTTGCCCCAAGCCTCGCGCTGCCATTATTTCTCATTTCTCAGCTCCCGCGACGACAATGGCGGCCACCACATCCCGATCCCCAATTACCCCCTTTAATTCCGGAATCGTAAACCCTAACTCTAAGCTTAATCCATTCTTCACGCTTAAACTTACTAAACGACGTCGCAACATCCATTTCCACGCCTGCAGTAGTGGCAAAAGTAGCAATGACAAAACCCAAGCAATCGAGCTACAGAAGCTCATGCAAGATTCCCCTTACGAGTTCAATTCGAGAGACTCTCCTCCATCACTTCCGCGTCCGTCTCAGTTTGACGATCTTATTGGATTCCCCCCATATTTAACGTTATAATTTCTATTAATTTCGTTTGATTTACCTCCCTTTCTGTGTTTTTCGAATTGTCGATTGTTTCAGGGCCTTTGACCTCTGCTCAGCTGTCGAATTTGGCGGCGGAAGGGTCTCGTCTCCGCGTGGCGTATCAGGTTTTGCTCCTCCTTTTGAAATTCATTGCATGAAAGGTGCAAGCATTGGGGCTTGCGGTACATCATGTTATTGCATAAAGTCCAATGCGTTGATGTTGTATTTGATGCCTCGTGAGTTGTACCACCCTGTGCTAGGAGAGAGCATATGGTTCTGATTTTGATTATATATTTTCAAAGGGCGTTCGAGGTGCGTACAGCGAGTCTGCAGCCGAGAAGGCTTATCCGAATTGTGAGGCAGTACCATGTGAACAATTTGACACAGCTTTTGAAGTCAGTATCTTATGCCTTTTTTGGTGTATTGTAATTTGTATTAATCTGATTTGTTGAAATTATTCTCTACTATAGTTGAAGTATGACATTTCTATTTATCAGATTATATATTCTGATAAATACTTACAAGTTTTGGAATATATAATGATTGCAAACTGTCTTCACATTTTGATTGAATGCTGAAATCCTATGCTTAACCACTACTGCTACAGGCAGTAGAGAGGTGGCTTGTTGATAGGGCGGTTTTGCCTATCGAAAACTCATTAGGAGGCAGTATACACAGGAACTATGATCTTCTACTCCGACATAGGTTACATATTGTTGGGGAAGTTAAACTCGCAATCCGGCACTGCTTACTAGCTAATCCCGGTATCAAGATTGAAAAACTTACAAGGGTTCTTAGCCATCCTCAGGTATCTCAAGCCCAATGGAGCTAGGTTATTTTTTCTGGAACATGAAGCTTACAATCTGTAACACCTGATACTGCAGGCTCTTGCACAGTGTGAGAATACCTTAACTAAGTTGGGACTGGTTAGGGAAGCAGTGGATGATACTGCTGGCGCAGCAAAGGTAGTATTCTCTCCGTCCACCAAAAGTATGCCACTTTTTGCGTCCACCATGACACTTTCTTTTTTAGGACATGGCCCCACATTTTTTCCGTATCTTTTACCTTTACAGATACCCCTTATTTATAAAAAACCACCCCTAGCTCACTCTTAATTCATCTTTAACCACTCATTTCATACAATGGTGGGACACTTTCTCCACTACATAGAAATCACCATTTTATTGAAACCTGTGCCCACCAAAATTGCATACTTTTGGTGGACGGAGGGAGGATTATTTGTATTTTTGTTAAAGTCTGATAGTAATATAGTTTTACAAGTAACTGCATTCTACTATATTAAGTGCCTAACTGCCCCCCCCCCCCCCCCCCCCCCCCCCCCGGTGTAGCATGTTGCTTTTCATGAACTTAATGATGCCGGGGCAGTTGCTAGCTTGACTGCTGCTAAGATCTATGGTCTGGATGTACTTGCTCAGGACATTCAGGTTTGTTTGTGGAGTTTGTAGGTATCATATTGACATATGAGTTGCATAAACATATTTTTACAGATTTGAAATGCTGTCATTTGTCTACCTTGTCTTCTCAGGATGATACTGATAATGTGACTCGATTCCTTATGCTAGCTAGGGAGCCTATCATACCAGGCATTGATAAACCTTTCAAGGTTAGAGTTTCGTTTTGAGCAACTATGAGGATTGGCTAGAAAACCAATTACTCATGACTTTAAATTTGAGCATCTTCAAAAATAAATTCCATGTCACACATTTTTCCCCCTAACCCATCTAGTCATTCATTATATTATTTTTCGCAGACAAGTATAGTCTTCTCATTAGAGGAAGGTCCTGGGATGCTGTTTAAGGCACTAGCTGTATTTGCTATGAGGAATATCAATCTCACCAAGGTGAGTTCGTCTTTGGCCTCCCAGAATATCTTCAATACTTTCTTGTGTATGCCTCAACTACAACGCATCTTTTTGTGATACTAGATTGAAAGTCGTCCACTGCAAAAGCAGGCTTTACAAACATCAGACGACAATGCCATTGGCTTTCCTAAGTAAGTGCAACAAATTTCCATATTGTAATAGCGGGACATAATGGCAAGTTCATGACATTGATACATACATAATTGTGTCTGTCACGGCTGCTGTGAAGTTTCCCATATTTGTTTGTTTGAAGTACAGGGTGTGCTGTTTAGCTAATATTTTTAGAGTGCCATGGTTACTGTTTTTCAGAGTTTCATATGTATTCGATAACTTTCCCTAGATTAATTGTGTAATCAAATGGTCTCATTCTTGCATGCAGGTACTTTCCCTATCTTTTCTATGTTGATTTTGAAGCATCCATGGCTGATGAAAGAGCTCAAAATGCTCTTGGTCATCTAAAAGTCTGTGCTATCCCTATGTTCTCCTGCATTTTTTTTCTCCCTTCTTTAGTGTTACACCCCAATGTCTTGGTTTCAATGATTTTATTATGTATAACCATAATGATGTACAATCTTGACAGGAGTTTGCAACATATATGAGGGTTCTTGGCAGTTACCCTGCAGACAATGGCCTTGTGTAACTACCTTGCAATTTTTTAAGGTACCTATATTTGTGAAACTGGTATGCTTTAGATCCGTGGCTATGCTTTTCAACTGGTTTACATTTGACTTTTGAGCATGTAACTTTATATAGTCTACATTTCAGCTCTTAGCCTACTGCCTACGTAAAAAACTTTGAAGTACAAACTATGGACCGAGTTTTACTTCCTAATCTTTTTGAGAATGTTTTACTTCCTAATCTTAAGCTACAATTGTTTATCTGGTGAAGCATATTTGCTGTTGCTGCAACTGACGTAGATAACTAATTATAGATGAAGAAAAGCAAGACTTTAAAAAAAAGCTAATTGGTTTTTTAACTTCCTAAATATGTTTCATGCTTTACAATGATGCAGGACTTCAAGATTGGAGGATAATAATTTATATCAGAGATGATAAAGGTTTGAAGGAGTTCATAGGTTGTGCTCCCAAATACAGAATTGAAGAAATAGAGAGTAAAGATGCTAGAAGAAAGCGCATATGTTCTTGGCACTTTGCACAAGTTGCAGCTGCACCAATGCCGCTTATCTTTCTTGTAAGTACATCATTTGTTTTGTTCTTTCTTTTCCTTCTTGGGCTGTAGTTTTCTCACTGCTGTAGGTGGAGAAACCTAGCTAGAGACAATTATTTAACGAAATGCATCTGTATGTTTTTTGAAGCTTGTTAGCCATCTATTTCTTCATTTTTTTAAAGCCTTCTATTTCTTCATTTTAAGAACATTTTTGTTAAGAAAACGAGCTTCAAGTAAAATGATGTCCATTATTATTATTATTATACATAAATAAAAATATTTAAAGGCCGCACCAAAGGTTATAGAATATTGTGTTTCAGTTTAATCTTTTAATGAAATAAACCGGAATTCGAAAATCTCTCTCTCTCTCGACTTGTTACTGTCGGTGCTTTAAATTTTGAGGGGCAATGGGGCATTACGCATATGATACCTGTTTTATTATATGGAATAATTTTGATTCAAGAAAATAGATTAATTTCAAATTTATTGGTTTGGACAAAATTAACATATTTCAAGTTCGTTGTAAGCTTATCTAAATATCAATAAATTTATCTGTGTATTTAAAATCTTCATTCTAAATCTGACTTTAAAATAAAACTAATAAATCGCTTGAAAAATTAGTGGTAGTATAAAATACCGAGTTAATACTACTGTCAGATTGATGTGGTATCAATTACATTAAAATATTGTACTTGCATTGCATATTAGGCTACATCTAAGCACAATTCTTATGCTTTATCAAGCTCAAAAGTCAAAACGACGTGTTTTGCATCAAATTCTTACTGGTTCCATATGATAATCACCTTCGAACTCAAGCATCTTAATATAAAAAATTCGAAAATACAAAATTTAATGACTGTGTTAGAATAAACCGACTTATGTTGAACACCTTCAATTTAAATAAACAACAGATGAGTATATTGTAACAATTCATTAAGAATGCATTTACTTTGATAGAAAATGAGAGAAAAATATATTTTTCATTATTTTCACATGTTTACTATGATGAAAAATTTTCTCGGAGCAAGGTGTAATATTTTCTCGAGCAACTCTTTTTTACTCATTTTCTCTTTAATGTTGGATAATTATTTTACGATGAGGGTGTGAAAATCTTTTTCAATATTTTTTCATCTTTTAATCTCTAGTAAACATATGATAAAAAAAGAGAAAAAAAATAATATTTTCTCGTCTTTTCTTATTCATCATTTTTCAATGCAAATTTTACAATCAAAGTAAACACATTTTAAGTAAATAATATATTCATAAAAAATACTAATAATTACCTTATTCAATTCGATAATGTGATATCACATCATATAAGTGGACGCATTGACTCGCACACTAACAAATGTGTGATTATGCCCGCCCTTAAAATACGTCACACTAAAACTTGACAATGTCTGTGTAAAACGCCCATATTTTGGGCTCTTGTAAATATTTATCTTCTTATGATTATTTTATATGAGAGATTATCTTCTAGTCAATTGAGCATTTGATTAAGCAGTTAAGACAAATTTGATCAAGAAAATTGATCCAAACAAGTCAATGGAATAATTGAACCAAACGTATCGACGAAGAATAGTTAAGAGGATATAGCTATTATACAAAAACTTGGGTACAATCAGGTGTACCACACAAACGGGTTAATCCACACTCAGATTCTGATCTGCATCCTGACCCAAATCGTGTAAATGACACTATTCGGTTATTCAAATAACACTGCATATAATTGACATTATTCGGTTATATAAATCACACTGTAACATTTTAAAATGTTATAGTGTCATTTTCAATTATATAGAGTCATTTAAAATATTATAATGTCATTTACAATCTTATAGTATCAATTATACACAGTGTCATTACAATGTTATAGTGTCATTTGTATAATCAAATAATGTCAATTACAGGCAATACCATTTGTATAACCGAATAATGTCATTTACACGGTTCGAATCAGAATACGGATTCGAGTCATAGTACAAGCCAAGATGCAAATCAAGGTGTAATCCGATTGTACGGTACATCTAGTTGTATCGAAGACCACTTCTAACTATTGATGAGGTTTGCCCCAAACATTTAAAAAAGGACTCCTAAAACATTGAAACCAAATATGCCATAAATTAGCAGGGGAAAAGGTGCCAAAACTCTCAAGGTGAGAATCGTCAAGTATGATATTATATATATCTCAAATATTTCTTAGTGGGGATTGAGGAGTCTCAAATATTATTTTATTGTGTATAACTTAGAATATTATTATGGTGACTCGAATTCCAATCAACAAATTAAAAGAAAAATATCTTATCAACCGAGCAATTCAGAATATTATGATCAAAGGTGGAATAAAGATAACATGGCCCTCTGTAAGTTCTTAAAATAGATTGTTTATTAATAGATTAAAAAAATATATAAATATAAAAACAAATTTCATAATAGAGAAATTAAAACTATTGTGTCAACTTAAAAATTGTTGCTATGTTTGCATGTTTTGAAATAAAATCACTAACAATACTTTCTATTTAAAATTATTGATATAAACTAATGAAAATATAATATGACTAAACGATTACCTTGCCAAATGAGATAAGAAAGTGAGAAAGATGAAGATGCATGATAATATTAATACGTTTGAAGTGAGAGAAAGAAATGAGAGTTTTTGAATGAAGAGGAGGAAAAAAAATGATGTTAATAAACTTTAGAAATCAGACCTTAGTGTTGGGAACTTAATGAAATATCCTAGCCCTTGTTTTGATGATACCAAAATCCTTAGGTTTTCTTTGTAATAGACTAGAACCTTTCAAACTCAAGTGTTGGAGTTCTCCTTCTAGTTTAGTTAGTGTTCTGAAGACTGAAGACTGAAGACTAGAGGAATGAAGAATGAAGAACGAAAGACTAAAGACTGAAGACTGAAGAACTCGACTGATGTTCGCGATTAAAGGCATAGTCAAATACTGATATTTGACTAAGCGAGTTTCTCAACTGAAGAATCAGTTATGACTGATACTAAAGTCAAGTATCAGTTGACATTCTTCCTCGGACTGAAACTCCAACGTTAAAAGGAAGCCACGCACTCAAAGTACAGCCGCATTAAATGTAGAGATTTTAAGGATTGTCCTTTCTCTGCAGAGCATTCCTTTTTGGTGGTAAACTTTTCAGAGACGTCTTCTCTCTTGTACCAGAATAGCCGTTTCTCACCAAACAAGGAACCTCGAAGATTGAAGCTTCAGCCAAGTTCGAATTTCTCTCCAACGGATGAATTCTTGAAGACCATCTCCGCCAACGGATCTATTCAAGACCTCTCCTATAAATAGAGCTCGAGGATCACTTCAATCTTCATCGATTCAAATACACAAGCTGAAACGCTGCCGAAATTGCCACTCAGCCAATCAAAGCCTTCAAAAGTTTGAATCGAAGAAGAGAATCCTAAAGCCAAAATCAGTCTACTACTGATTACATATATTCTCTTAGAACCTTAGGCAAATACTGTTTTTCCAAAGCCTAAGTTACTGATTACCGAGAGTTTGTTCTCTGTGATCTAGTTGGTAGTTTTCGAACCTCCTTTCAACTGAGCGAAAAAAGTGTTTGAGTAGTGTGGAGTTCAGACCAGTGTTCTAACTCCAAAGAGATCTTAGTACCCAGTGTATGCTAAGTGATTGAGAAATCCAACCCAGTGTGTTAGTACTGAAAAGTGTACTTTCAATTCAAGGTTTGCTGTGCACCCGTAAGCATAAGCCCAGAGTGTTTGTCAGTGTGATCAACTGACCGTGGACGTAGGAATTGGATTCCGAACCACGTAAAAATCCCTTTGTCGTTCTTTCAGTTCTTACTTTCTTATATGTGCACAAAATCTTTGTTAACTAAAACTGATTAATTGCAAAGTGAAACTAAAATCTTGACAACGTGTTAATCACAAAGGCTATTTTAAAAGATAAGTTTTTCGCTGCCAGTGTTATTAGTCTAACTGATTAATCTTCAGATAGTCAGTAAGATTCATAACACTCCTCTGTTTTATAACTAAGACTGAAGCCTTGCTCATATCAGTTAAAGTCTTCGACTTAACTGATATCTCTTTACTGAAGAGAGATTCAGTATCAGTCTTCAACCTTTGCAATCAAAGTTTTCCTTGACTCCTTCTATAGTCAAAAGGTTATGCTTGTTGTTTGAAAAATGGCCTATAGGTATATTCCCCACCCCCCATACACCTATTCTAGACCTTCCGGGACCTAACACTTAGTGAGTTAAAAAATATATTATATTGTTAATATTGAGGAAGAAAGAATTTATATATTATATGAAAGTAAAGTTTTAACGGTAACTTTTTAACACCATATTTTCTCCCTTCCACATTTTTTTCCACTTAATCTCAAACTTTCTCTTGCTTTTTGTATGAACATGGACAAATTTTTTTTGTCTATCTACCCTAATTAAGTCAACGCATTTCAAAATATTTACCTCAACGAAGATGGGCATATGTCGGTTCAGTGAAGAACTAATGGAAATGGTTGAAATTGATCAACATAATTTCTCCAAAAAAGAATGATCGTCGATTGACAATCTCTGGCTTAACGGAACCGAAATCAAATTCAATTTCGGTGTTACCATCTCAATCGAACTCATACCTTCTTTTTTCATGTAGATGCACGCGTTGATGTGGTTGAATTTTTTTTTAAAGTTTATCATATGCTCATATGCTGTTAGTTGAATACGAAAAGCGGAATAGAAAAGTTTTGTGAATGTCTAACTTTTTGATCAATAACTATTTTTGAATTATTTGAATTGGTAAAAAAAAACGTATGATGCATGGTCCTTCTGGATAGGACAATTCAAATAATCCTTGTACGATGAAATGAAAATGCAAATGTCACCATATTGTAAAAGCACATGATAAGGCAAAGATGGATATTCCATTCATAGAAGAAGAAAAATGAATCAACTATATGTGTTCAGTATGCAGACTTAGACAATTCGTACCATACAATGAACATCTATTAATTGTCCAGATAAAATTATCATATCAATGCGAGGTATGGTATCATAATTGTTAAATATTTGTACAAATTAATATATCTATAAGGCACATGATATAATTGCAATTTATACAAACTAATACAATGAGCCCAATCAAATTGATGAAATTAAACAATTCCAAGATGTATGTTGGGTATCTTGCAATATGGAGAATTTATGAGTCTTTTTGAAAGACATTTTTCAAGCAATTATCAACTTACAATTCATCTTCCAAATAAATATATTGTAGCCTGTAACACAACCTAAGATCAGGAAACACAAATACTTGTATGCAATTGGTTTCATATATGACACTAGTCGCGTGAAACAACGTATATAGCAAAAACTTTGCATAAAGGAAACCAAAAGTGAGGTTATGGCGCAATAGATAGAGCGCAATGTTTTCTTCCCATTGAATTTGGGTTCTAAACCCACTGGCAATAGCTCAATTTTAATATATTTTTGTACTCCCTTCGCCCCATTTTAATATCAAATAAGACTTGACTTTTTATTTGTAAATGAAACTTGCTTGAATATAACTACTCCCTCCGTCCCCCCAACATCTTCCTAAGAAAGGGTGGCACGAGTTTTAATAAAAGTTAGTTGTGTATTTGATGAGTAGAGAATAGGTCTCACAAAAAGTGAAAATTGTAAGAATAATAGTGAATGCAATTATGTCCAAAAGTAGGTCAGAAAAATATTTTGAGGACGGTCCAAAATAGAAAGAGAGGAAATTGTTTGGGGGACGGGGGGAGTAATATTTTTCATTAAATCAAATAAGATTTTTTCTTGAAATCAAATAAGATTTTTCTTAATAGCAAATAAGACTTAAAGACTTTTTATTCATAAATGAAACTTTTGCTTGAATATAAGTATTTTGTTTTCACAAAATTAAATAAGGCTTTTCTGAAGAGCAAATAAGACTTTTCTGAGAGCAAATAAGATTTTATTCGAAAATGAGACTTTTAATATAATTAAATAAGACTTTATATAATAAAGTTTGGGGGTTATTGCCAGAAAATACATATAGTTTGTCAATTTTCTGGTTTATAACAAGACCTTATAATTTGACTAGAAAATACATCAATTTTCAATTTAATCGCAATTATAACATGACTTTATAGTCTGACCATAAAATACATCAAGTTTCAATTTATTCTCAATTATAACATGACCTTGTAATTAATTTAGTATAATAATATCAAAGTTAATTATTGAACTGCAGTTATATATAAAAAGGAAAAAACAGAAAAAACTTAGAACCCTTGAAAGCACAAGAAAGCAGACTAAGGGCCGAGCCTCATTAAAACCTTCCTACGGAAAACCCAAAGGGAAAAACCGTAAGAAGGAAAAAGAGTACCCGTCTAGATGACCAAAGAAAAAGACAAGAAAAGGAAGAGCGGAAGGGAAAGTTTCAGGAACTCCGGCCTAACCATCGTCCCCAAACAAACTCGGCTCAAGCCAATAAAACCAACACAAAAACCAAAACAACACAGTAGGCAAAAGGCCGGTGAGACGCCGTCGCCAAATGCCCACAACGAAAACCAAGCAAAGAGAAAAGAGAGGCAAAAGGCCGGTGAGACGCCGTCGCCAAAAGCCCAAAACAAAAACCAACCAACAGAAATGGGAGGCTTACGGCCGGTTATACGTCGTCGCCATAAGCACTCCCGCGAACCCACAACCAAGCCAAACGAGAGCCAGAAGGCCAGCGCAAACAGACCAAACTCCCCGAAGAGAGAAGAAGCAACAGTTTCGGCCGGTGAGATGCCGTCGCCAGAAACTGACACTCCTTAAACGAACAGACCAAAGGGACAACCCATAATAAGCAGAAAGAGAGGTTACACGGCCGGTTCTACGCCGTCGCCGTAAACATCCCTTCTGCCTACCAAAAACCAGCCCTGAACGAGCCCTCCGACACGCAGAGCTGCTTTGTGTACTGACAGCGTAGCCTACTCTGCTTTGGATCGCCATCTTTAGAAAAAGCCAGCTCTGACCCATAGCTCTGCTGTGGATTTGCTCTGCTCTGTCTATGGAAATTTGCTCTGCTCTGTCTCTGAAAATTTGCTCTGCTTTGTCTCTGGAAATTTGCTCTGCTTTGGCTATCAGTTCTGCTCTGCTCTGGACTCTGGACCGCCATCTCTGGAACAAGCCAGCTCTGGAACTTAGCCCTGCTCTGGACCTCAGACAGCTTTGGCACATAGCTCTGCTCTGGCTCTGGAAATTAGCTCTGCTCTGGCTATCAGTTCTGCTATGCTCTGGACCGTTTAGATCTGCCCTGGACTTCAGCCAGATCCGGAACATAGCTCTACTCTGGATTTTCTTTGCGTTGTCTCTGGAAGTTAGCGCTGCTCTGGCTATCTATTCTGCTCTGCTCTGGACCGTGTGCTCTGCTCTGGCATTCGCATCAGCTGTGCTCTGGCATGACTCTGTTCGGGCTGCATAGCTTAACACGAACGGTGCTATGCGTTGACATATCAAGTGAAACCGCATTTTTAATCTCCTCCAAGGCGTAAGGCCACCAATCTTCATTACGATCCAAGTTGGCCATCAAATCAGCCCGCTTGTTGCCTTCCCGATAAATATGTGAAACTTGAAAACGAAAGTTGTCAAGGAGCCTTAAAGAATTCTTCCAAGCCGCCAGGAAGCGCCAAGGCACATCAATCGACCGAGTCTGAAGAAGGCGGACTATATAAGTCGAATCAGCTTCGAGCCAGAGCTGCCTCCAACCCCGATGGTGAGCAATGTCAATAGCATGAATAACCGCTAGGAGTTCAGCCTCAAAAGCAAAACCCTTGCCCCCTTTAACGTGGAAGCAACCACGAACCCAGCCCCAATTATCCCTAAACACCCCGCCTGCAGCGATAAGGCCCGGAGCACCCGTGGCCGAGCCGTCCGTGTTCACTTTAATCCAGCTGCCCACTGGTGGCCACCAATGAACCTCGATCATCATCGGAGGTGGCCTAGCCCGAGTCGCCACACCAATGCAACGAAGAATAAGATAGTCATTCCAAGTGTTATTGGAGTGACCAAGTCTAGAAAACTGAGAATCTATCTCTTTGAAGGAGACTTTAAGGAAACTCAAAATCATCTTAGGATGAAACTCCTTCTCATTAAAGGTGGCTTGGTTGCGGCAGTCCCAAATTTTCCACACCATATTAATAATCGCTGCTCTCCAAAAAGCCGACACCAAGGGACTAAACTCCACATTCCATGAGGAAACTAAGAAGGAGTGAATATCCGAGCTCCTCTCCAAATCTTGTTTATCAAACAAGTCAGAATTTCCATCCAAGAGGATCGAATACCAGGGCACTCCCAAAAAAGATGCGTCAAATTCTCCTCAGCCTTACCGCATCAAATACAACGATTGGGGCCCTGAATCCCCCTTCTGCTAAGGCTATCCAACGTTGGCATTTTGAAGTGGATGATTCTCCAGCATATCATAGATCTGCGATCCGGAATGAATCGCTCCCAGGCCACGACCCCGAACGAACTTTGAAAAAAGACGGACTGACTTCAGCATAGGCTAAGGCCGAGGTGACTTTTCCCGTAGCAGACGGCTTCCAAAAACGCGCATCTTCCTCATCACCAATCGGGATGAGAAGCATATCCACCACCAAATCCGGGAACCGAACAACAAAGTCTTCAGTGAAATGCCAAATTCCATCAAAGTAGTAATCATCAACAGCCTGGAATAATATCAAAGTTTAATATTAAATATTTTTAATTTTCTTTTCATCTCACAATATACTATATATATACATATATATTTGATAAATATACATCTATATGTAAATAATATATAATATTATTTACTTTTTAACATAGTTTCTATTATATATGTACCTAAATTATTTATCGGTCCTAATATTTTATAATTTCATAATTTAAATAAATAAATACTTATTATATATGGAATATATTAATAGAATATTAAAATCACAAATGCATATATATATATATATATATATATCAAGATATTATATTGATGGTTTAAAAATACATATATATATATATATATATATATATAATGAAATAATTATTATAAAATAATTAATCATCTAACTTAATTTTTATAAAAATTAATTAATCAATCAATTAACAATATTTTATACATAACAATTTAATATGAATACAATAAATATTAATACATCTATGATGAAAAATAATCTAAATAAGGTCATGTTATAATTGATAATAAATTGAAACTTGGTGTATTTTCTGGTCAGACTATAAACTCATGTTATAATTATGATTAAATTGAAAATTGATGTATTTTCTGGTCAAATTATAAGGTCATGTTATAAACCAGAAAATTGACAAACTATATGTATTTTCCGGCAATAACCCCTAAAGTTTGTATTAAAAATCAATAAAAATTTATTGATACAATAGATAAGTAACTAGTCTTAGAGTTAGAGTTCTTGGGTTCAATCCTCAATTTAAGTATTTATTTAATTATTTAGTTAAAAAAAATTAAACTAGTGATGTGGCCTGATCTCCTGCCCGACATTTATTTAATTATTTAATTAAAATTTTTAGATTAGCATTGCGGTTCGATCATCTGCCCGGCTCGCCTTTCGGCCCGCGCTCCTGCTTTTAGCCGCATTAAGCCTGGTCTCTATATGTGTGCTACAAGCCTACAAGTGACAAAGATAAGAAATATATTTACAAGGAATTTGCATAGAAATAAGAAACACAAATCTTGGAAATAAAGCAAGAAAGTCACTATTATTAGATGTATCAGTACAATAAGTTTGATTAGAGGAGAAATAATATGAAAAATTATAGTTGAATCATGTTCGGAGAGCAACAACTTTCTAATATTTCTCCATGATATAGAATGCTCCGATCCATTTTTGAAGAAGAAAGATATTATGAAAAATTACTGTTGAATCATTTTAGAAGGGCAACTACTTTCTAATATTTCTTGACGGTCAATGATATATAGAATGGTCCACTTTCAAAAAAGCAGCAAAAAAAGTGATTTGTCATAAGCTAATAAAAATCAATTTTGATTGTATGAATATGGCAATAACAATTCAAATGCTAAGTGAATTACGCAAGTTGTTTTCTTGGTAGGTTGTGCACCGACATAAATAAGAATCCTTTGAGAATTTTTCACAAAGTTAGAAAATAAAGCATCAATATTGTATCATTCACTTAAAAATTGCAAGACATCGTTCTCCCAAAATAGTGAAAGTACAATACGCAAAAAATACAATGAAGAAGTTCTTGAGAAGTCACCAAGGTAATTATCTAATTTCAAATACTTAAGTAATTTATTTAACAAAGCATATACTAACTGTTATTATTTTATATAATTCCAAATGCAAAATAAAGATAAGTGTTATAAGAAAATTACTATACGATGCTATATAGATGAGTATCTTTCTTGAATCAAAGAGGTAAATTCCAAATCCACTAAGAACATGAAGAGTAAAAACCCAGAATACACTCTATGACTCATGCAGGGTAACCACAATGAACAGATTTAAAAGCACGTCTAAGGATTTAAGCCACAATTTCACCCTTCCACCCAGATTCAACTCATAACACTTGAGATCCACCAAAAACATAAAGAACAAAAACCCAGCAAATATCATGTAACTCACGCCATAGCCCCACAGTTTCCCACAAACGGCGCCAGTTGGTGAAGCCTCACACCAACACCTAATCTAAACATTATTTAAACGACGAGAATCACCTGTGTTGTCAAAGAGACCGCGGAAAACTAGTGAAAAACTTGTAGAAAAATTCCAGAAAACTTCAGAACACTATTTTGTATTTCGTGGAACTCAACTTGTGAAGAAAGTTACAATGAGTGTTTATAGGAATTTACAGGGGCAAAGGGTACATTAAACTTTCTACTCTAATCCACGTACTCCACATGCTAGAGTATGTGCCTAGGTCATTATCGGAGAAATATTCTTTACTAACTAACTTTGCAGCTTTACAAATGCTGCGTGCTCTTCATGACAGCGCAGTCTGGTGTCGTGCTCCCCTGCGCAGGCATCGTCTCTCTTGATTCTCCTCTTTTGTGTTTGGAGCTCGTGACATGATGTTGTCCTTCCTTTAATCCCCGGATAGGTTTCTTGTTGGTGATAGTGCTGTGTGGCAGTCTGCGCAGGCGGCACCTTAACATAGCTTGGTCTCTTGTCCTCAAGGTTGCGCAGGTATCTCCTCAATATAGCTTGGTCGATCGTCCTGAAGGCAGTGCAGGATGCTCAGCTTCGAGGCTGCGCAGGCTCATTATTTTCGAGACTCCTGTGCTTTGGCTTATTACTTTGTGGTCATTACAAGCTTGTGCTGTTAGTTTAATCATATAAACTCATATATGTTCGTATGAGATCCTTACTCCTCATCAATTTCGTATATAGTTGAACTGCATGCAAAGTTTTTTCACATCAAATAGAAACTTGCAATTAAGTTGCAAGGACATGTCAGAATTTTAAAAAATTTGAGTAAAATATGAATTAAAAAATAATATTAATAATAACAATAATAATAATAATGATGATGATAATAGTATTGATGAAGCTGGTATATGTTTCATACAAATACACATGTCAACTAAATTTAGAAGGATTAAGAATGAAAGGGAATGAAGTTTTTTTTTTTTTTTTTTTTTAAAGGAATGAAATGGAATGACCAATATTATGATAGATCAAAGGAATGATGATTTTAGAAAAGAGAAAAAATATATTAAGTAAAAGAATAGAATGAAGATAAAAATCATCATTCTATTCCATCATCAGCATTTCTTGAGTTTTACCTGGACTGCTTTAATGGTCACACTGGCTTTAAAATTGTTCTATTCTATATCTACCTTCCCCCACTTCCGCTTTGAGTGATTTCTGTTCCATCTAAAATGCGGAAGTTCACAATAAATACTCGCAATAAGTCATAATAAATATTCGTAAAATAGTAAGACTAATCCCTTGTTTACTTTGTTGGATTGAAACTTTGGATATCTCAAAGTCTTTGATTATTTTTATCATTTAAGCTAGTTTTGCTTGATTCTTATCCCATCGAAAAGATGAGATTAGAGTAATCCTACTCTTGAGGATAAAAATACTCAGGGCGTGTTTGATTTTGGGTAAGAGATTAGTCAGTATAGTTAGTAAACTAGATTATTAGTGTGGATAAATATGTGTTATTAATATTGGTTGGTTGTTTGCTATTATGGTTAATTAATCATGATTTTCGTTTTGTATCCATATTTCTAGGTTAGATAAGCTTAAAAATGAACATAATTGCAGGGCCGTATTAATTATCCTGTGTAATCCGAGGGGGGAGGCGGTATTAATTATCCTGGGTAATCCGAATTTTTAGCTCAGGGCCTTCACATATCGCAGGGCCGTCCGCATAAGTGTTATAGAATACCAAATTCTTTACTACTATGTATTAACTTAACTAATATGCTGTAAAACTCAAAACCAAACACGCCCTCAATCATCTATTTTATCAATTATGAAAAGTAAACTCCCCTTGACAGGATTATAATCATTCTATACAATCTTCAAATTAGAATAATGCAGCTCATACTTGATGGGCACAAACCTTTTTCATAAGCTCATCCTACTGTTGTATTAATGAAACATCATTTGGTCTTTTTCACTAGACAAGTTAAAGTAAAGTGAAGCCTATTAACTATAAGGGTGCGTTCTTTTTGATGAAAAATGTTGGAATTCATATATTTTCTCTTTTTCAACTCTTTTCACACGTTATTTTATTGGAAAATTTCCCACATTTTCACTCCAATTCATGATAATATTATCACAAGTTATAGATATGATAATATTTTTCATATTGCATATTTTTATAAGGGTTAATTGCCGCTAAATTCAAAAGCTTTTAAAAAATTCGCGATATTCTCACCAACTTCAAAATCGGCGTATGAATACATGAATTGAGAATTCGTTCTTAATGTTCCCAAAATAAGAAAAAACCCCCAAATTGAAGGTGACGTGGACTACCGTAAATACAGCGTGGCATAGCCGGCGGTGCAAGAAAACGACGTCGTTTCTTTTAAAATAATACGACGTCGTTTTGATTTCCAACAATAATTTAAAAAAATAAAAAATTGCAGAAATCCTCAATCTCTCTCTCTCTCACCTTCCTCGCCGGAAAATTTGCAAAATTTTGGAGCTCGCACACCAACAATCGTCAATCATCTCGCACACCAACAAATCGAAATCTCTCGCACAACAACAATCTATCTCTCATCTCTTGCCTGATTCTAGGTCCTAGGGTTTCGATTTGGGGATGGAGAAAGCCGGCGGCGCAACAGCAGAAAGCCACCCACCGCCGCTCTGCAAATCGCGGGTCCTAGAGTTTCGATTTGGGGGTGGGAGAAAGTCGGCGGCCCACCTGCAAAAAGCGTGGGATGGAATTTTTTTAATTTTTTGATGTAAATCTGGTGGATGCTGCGTCGTTTTCGTGGGATGGAAGGGCGCGGTGGCGGCGAGAGGAGATGAAGAGGGTGACGTAGCACTTGGAGGTAGTGGGTGGTGGGAGGGAATTGCGGTGGTCTTGGAGGTGGAGGAGGGCGGAGTGGTGGTAGTGGTGGCGCGATTTTGGAAATCGTTATTTGGGAGGCGGCGATTTGAGAGAATAGAAAGGAAGAAGAGAGAGAGATAGAAGAGTGACCAAGGAGGGAGGCAGCGACCGGAGTGTCGTCGAAGTTTCAGAGCGTGACCGGCGTCCAGAGCTCGACGGCAATGGGGTGTTCTGGTTTCAGAGGGTGACCGGCGTCCAGAGCTCGGCGACGGGTGTTCTGGTTTCAAAGGGAGCCCCAATTTTTAAAAAACATACCCACCAAACACTGCTGTGTTTGGGGATGGGGGTAGATGGAGAAGGCGAAGGTTTGGGGAAGGAGGTAGGTTGGGGGGGTGTCTGCAGGCCGGGCGAGTTTGGGAGGTGGCGCCGGAGGTTTGGGGAGGTGGTGGTCGGGGGGTTGGGGAAGGGGGTAGATGATTTTTATTTTTTTTAAATTAATTATAAATAAATAAAATTATTAAAAAATTAAAACAATGACATGTATAGCTGATTTGGAATGAAATTGACATGTCATAGGTATTTGCCATGTCATCTCGCCGGATTTTTTAATTTTGGGAACATTAAGAACAAATTTTCAATTCATGTATTCATACGCCGATTTTGAAGTTGGTGAGAATATCGCGAATTTTTTAAAAGCTTTTGAATTTAGCGGCAATTAACCCTTTTTATAATCTTTTAATTTTATCCTCAAAATTTATAGAGTTAATATATCAAACTAGCCTATTTCTTATAGTAAATTTAAACCGCCCCTAACATTAAAAATAAAAAATTAGCCACACCAAATCTCTCTTTCTCTCTCTCTCTCTCTCTCTCTCTCTCCTCCGTGTCCACCGCCACCGGCACGATCTCATCGGCGAGATCTGCGAATAGCGAGTAGAACCGGAGTAGGTACGACTTCCTGCACGTCATCTGGTGAACTTAAAATCAGAGCAAGTACGATCTCGACTTTCTGTAGAATCGGAGCAGGACACAATTTCCAAATCGGAGCAAGAGGCCAAGTAGATCTTGAGAGAGAGAACAAGAAGAGATAAATTGCTTTCTCCAAATTGCAGAATCGGAGCAGGACGCAATCTCCAAATCTTGAGCGGAGTGGTTGAGGAAATTAGGGAAATTAAGTAGAGTGATTTCAATAAAGTTTTGGGGGAATGGAGTTAGTTGAGGAAAATGAGATGAGATTCTCTCTCTCTCTCTCCTCTCTATCCCTCTCTCTTTCTCTCTCTCATGTACTCTGAAATCGATTTACTAATGTTCTTAAATTCACAATCATATCTATGAATTCACAACTTAATGTTCTTAAATTCACAATTAGATCTTTGACTTCACAATTAAATATTCTTGAATTTACAACCATATCTATCCATTCACAACTAAAATTCACAATCAACTCGATGAATTCACAACAAAATTATTAATGTTGGTTGTGAATTCGAGTTTAAAAATTTTAATTCACAAATCAGATTGATGAATTCACAATTGAATTGCTAGTGTTACTGTGAATTCGAGTTTTAAAGCTCAAATTCACAACCAACTCTATTGCTGGTTGATTTGAATTCACAACTACAAATAACGCTAGTCGTGAATTTGAGTTTTTAAACCTTAAATTCAAGACTAACAATATTTTTAGTTGTGAATTCAAACTTTAAAACTTGAATTCACGACTTACACTATTTTTAGTTGTGAATTCAAACTTTAAAACTTGCATTCACAACCAACACTAGCTATTCAGTTGTGAATTCGAGTTTTAACGTTTGAATTCACAATTAAAATTAATGCTAGTTGTGAATTCGACTGGTTGTGAATTTGCGGATAATTTTAAAAAATTTATATGCAAGGGTAAAAAAGTAAGTGTGGCCATTTTTTTTTGTTTTTAGTGGCCAATTTTTAAATTTACTATTTCAAAATTGTTATTTTCAAAATTCACTCAAATTTATATTCCTCCGTCCATGAAATAGAGTCCAAAATTTAATAAAGTTGTTGTAAGTAGAATAAATGTACAATTTGTATGGGTAGTATTAGTACAAAAAGAAAGAAAGAATAAAAGTACATTATTAGTTAAAAAACATGAAATAAAAGTATAATTTATAGTAAGTGTAGGAGAAAAAGTATAATGTCATTGTTCAAAAGTTAAATGAGACTCTTTGTCGGTGTGGGCTTTATTGTTAGAGATTGGCTGGTATCTGTGAAAGCGGCAGTGGCTCGGCGTGTGGGTCGTACGAAAACGACACTTATGAGAGAACTTCATGCACTTTTATTGGATATTGGATTCTGCATGAAACATGATTTCTCGCCTTTGTTTGCTTATTCTGACTCATTGTTGGCTATTCATGTTGTTTCGGACTCGATCAGAGGAACGTATTCGCTCTGTGATGATTTATATGAGGCTTTTGTTCATGCCAAGGAGTATTGTGTTTTAGATTTTCGCCATGTTAGGCGTGAGGCCAATGGCGCAACTCATAGTCTTGTGAATTATGTCTTCTGATGTAATGATCTGAAAGTCGGACTTTCCGTCTTGACTTCTAGATATTGTTCATCATGATTTAATATAATTTGTCTTTCCCCTAAAAAAAAGGGGTAAGTATGGACTCTTTTTTGTGGACAGAGGGAATACAATTTAACTCATCTCTCTCTATATTTCTCTTTTTCTCTCTCCACCGTTTATTTTTCTCTATTTTTTCTCTCTCTTCATAATATTTTCATATATTTTTTCACCAAACTACTAAAATGTGATAAATTTTTTCCCTTATTTTCTGATGATAAACTTACAACGAAAGAGAACACATCTAAATGTTTTCTTACAATATTGTATTTTTAGTATGATAAGCTCTGTATTATTACACGGAGAAATAGTGATGACTCTTCACCTGAAGATTTCAAAGGAGAGAAGAAGAGGCAAGTGGAATGGGATTTTCTTTTCCGGTCCACAGATCCCAACCCATTTCTTCCATCCATATATGGTACTGTTCAGAGAAGAGATGATTTTGATGATAGACTCATCTGGTTTGTTCCTGCGGTAAAGACGAGTGTGGACAAGCCAATGAGATGCGACTGCTCGAGAGTGGAGGTGGTTTTCATGAGGTTTAGAGGTATCCTCATATGCTGCAGTGTTGGTAATGGAGGCAGAACTTCTACATTCGCTTGCTAATTTTTTGGAACTGGATAAATTTGTTTGAAACCAACTTACATTATGTCAAATTAAACATGAGTACTAAACAGAAATGCATACATGTCATAGATAGGCTATAGGAACTTGTGATTTACGCATAATGTGTGTGTTAATTTGAATATGTTGAGATTGCTTATGATTCAATAAGGAAGTGATATTGCAATAGACTTATATATTTCCTCGAAAGAGAGTATGAAATCTACTGCAAATGACGAATCAGATGACATTCTCCGAGCTTGTCTAGTTCCTAGTGAGTTTTGCTCTATGCTTGAAGCACCAATTTGGAGGAGGGGAAGAAAGGGCGTGTGGAATCAATAATGATATCAATTGCTTCTGGAGCTTCATCAATGTAGGTATTATTTTAGTTGCAAGACGAAAGAGAAGTGAATACCTACTGAATAAAAGCCTGGATTATTTTGCCTTTGGTGCATTTCATTAATCCTTTTACTATTTTATCCAACCAAATATTTTGATATTCACATACTTGATCATGTGTAGATCCGCAGCGAAGGACACTTTTCACATCATCATGGGAATTTCAAGGGGGCTGCTATATCTCCATCATGGTTCAAGATTAAAGATTATAGGAGTTGAGCAATATTTTACTAGACCGGAATTAAACCCAACAATTTCAGAGCAAGAAATTTTGAATTACTGACTTGGAGGCCAGATGATGGAGGAGATTTATAGCTGTGAGTTTTAGATAGGACTTGGAACAATAACATAAATTGTAAAGGAAATTGTTGATAGATATTGTTACTTCACATGAGGTTGCTTTTCCGAATTTAATTTTAAACCATGATTGGAGTGTACCAAACTTTATGAGCATATTTCAATGCCCATATATCTAATTTGATTCGATGAAAATGTGAAGCTTGTTGCTCCTCATATTCTTAGCCATGTAAGTATTATTTATTTCACTAAAAACTCACTTGTCCATACAAAACAAGTCGAATGTGGAAATAAGGATAGTTGGAGATCATGCTCACATAGCTTCTCATTCTACAAAAGGACAATATTTTTAATTTTCTCATTCAAACCAGCAAAATCATGTGGCAATATTTCTACAGTTTTACTCGTGAAGAAGCATATATCTTACATCTCCAATATTGACTCTCATTTTGAACTACAAGTTCCAGTTCGAACCAAGTCATATGTAGCAATCTCCTCATCTGCCCTCCAAGTCGGTAATGGTAACCGTTCCATCCTCGGACTTGATACTAGGCGATTTACAACTTCGACTTCTTTCAATGAAATATCCAGGCTCATTAGGTTCAGGCAAGATTGCTCCATCAGTTGCTAACATTAAAACCACCGATGGCATGATCGGTCTATCCTCTGCTAAATTTTGAACACATAATAACCCCACATGTATGCATCTCTTCACTTGGGATTCAACACATGTTCCCTTCAAACAATCGTCCATCATTTCCATAATCCTCTTCTCTTTCCACAGCAGCCATGCCTGCACCAATTGCCACCGGATAAGTTCATCAGATTTTTCTCAGTTTATACTGAAAAACACTTTTTCATATCACAATTATCAACCAATATAGCTAACAAATACGTAGCCAAGAGGAGTACATGGCCTAGGAGGCTGTGATGATCATCGTTGTGCTTAAATTCTCTGTTCCTTTTCCCACTTATTATCTCTAGTAGCACTACTCCAAGACTATAGATATCAGACTTCACTGAGAATTTCCCACGAAATGCATATTCTGGAGCCATATAACCGCTGCATAAAAATATGACTCATTAGTTAGGCCGCCATGGAAAATAGCAGTGTGCTTTGATGAGATGAAAGAAAACATACTATGTTCCAACAACTCTCTTAGTTCTAGATAGAGATTGATCCTCTTCAAATGTTCTTGCTAAGCCAAAGTCTGATATTTTCGGATTTAGACTTGCATCTAGTAAAATGTTACTTGTCTTTAGATCCCGATGGATAATCTTTAACCTGGAATCATGGTGAAGATAAAGCAGTCCCCTTGCGATTCCCATGATAATGTCGAAGTGGTTAGGCCATGTCAGAAGTGTCCTTCGATCCAGATCTGCACATGATCCAATACTTCATCATTATCAGACCCTTCAAATATATGGTAGGATAAATTTATTGGATTTAAACAAACAAAAGGATAGGAATATATTCTGCCAGCACCAAAAACAAAATTATCCAAGCTCTTATTCTGTAGGTATTCATATATTAGCACCATTTCCTCTCCTTCAATGCAACAACCGAGGAGTCTGACTAGGTTTCTATGTTGAAGTTTGGCGATCAAGATGACTTCATTCTTGAACTCTTCAACACCTTGTCTAGAAGTTTTCGACAATCTTTTGACTGCGACTTCTTCTCCTGATGACAGAATTCCCTGCTTATGCAGCACAATATAGGATTAAGGATATCTGCTGAAGTAGAGGCAATAATGCACAACTTGAGCAATGTGTCAAGGAATGTTACCTTATAAACAGGACCAAAACCTCCTACTCCTATCACGTTCTCTTCGGAGAAACTGTTTGTTGCCTCCAGAATAGTTGCCATTTTGATCAAAGGTAATTCTATATCCTCGTTATTCCTCTTTACCCCTGTGAAGCACGAAAAGACGAAGGAACTCAATGCCTCAGGCTCTGCCTGATTTCGTGTTGTGAACATTATAACAGATTTACACAAGTCATTATTGTTACCTTGCTTCTTCCATTTTGTCAGTAAAACTATACCTCCATTGATAAAACTCGAGACAATGACTCCAGTAGCAATGGATATTAGCATTAAATTTATATGCCCTTTCTTCTTCTCCTCCTCCAGATTAGAGCTAAATTCTTTAGGCAACAAAAGTCAAGGCAGATATAACATTAACTTCAAAATACGAGCAAAGGAACTTACCTAGTTCTGAAAGTGGCACGCGAATATAGATATTCTGCAAGCTATCTGCTGCAGAAAGCTCTCTGGTATCAAGGAGATCCCCAAACCACATCAAGCACCCTCTGCCTCCATCAGTTATGTAAGGATTAGCACACGCGGAGCAGTCGCAGTTTTTCAAGCACTCAGCTTTGCACTGCTCAAGGCTCACGCTAATATTCAACCAGTATCTCAGCATATCAGGATGCTTCACACCTCTAATCTCTACAAAACCATCTCCACTCTCGCAATTCAATGCCCTAACTCTACCACATCCACCAGACCAATCTCGAAGCTCCCAATCGATCTGAAACTTGGGGGAAAATCCTCTGAAACACTCGCATCTTTGTGCTTTCTCAACCGTGCAGATGGCGTTGGGGCCGCAGTTGGCATACTCGTCGCAGATGTCTCGTGGAAACGTGAACACAGGATTCCACTTATCCTTTCTGGGATTCATGATATAGCGGTGGACCGTGCCAGACGCGTCTATTGATGCTCTGGTGATAATGGAGCTGTGATAAGGCCTCGACATAGATATCAGCCTCTCTTCTTTGAAGATGAGTTCAACTCTCGGGAGAACACTGCGAAAGCGAGGGATACCACTGAAATAGATGCCATTCCACTTCCCAGTTCGAAATCTTTTCCTAATGCCGCTGAAAATCACTATCTCAGCCAACCCATGGTTCTCGATCTTCAACACGAAATCTCCGGGCGAAGGATCGTCCCAATCTCTCCATGAAGTCAAGTTCGTGGCAACACCGGCGTCGTTATCATCGACGATCTTCATACCTGATAGCCACGTGTCAGTTGGGAAATCGAAACTCTGCCATAAGTAGTGGCCTTCCTCCGCCGTCTCGTCCACGACAACCAGGTTTCCGGTATCGAGGAGGCGTACAGCTGGACGCGATGCCGCCGTCGATGGATTCGCCGACCAGATAATGCTTCCACCTCTGCTTATAAGGAGAGTGCCGTTTTCAGCAACGGCGAAGACGACTCCTTGTGAATCAGTGATGGGATTGTTTCTGTTTGCAACCCAAACTACAATGTCGGGCGTGGCTTTGTACCAAATTCCTAAGAATACATTCGTCGATTTTCCAGGTTGGAAAAATCCGAGCTCAAAGACTTGGGTTTCAGAGACCAAAGTCTGCCCAATAGCAATCTTTTGGTTGTGGAGAAGTGAATCATCTGCTGCTGAGGTTAATTTGAAAAGGGCGATGGAGTGAACCAAAGAGCAGCATAGGATTGCCGTGATAAGGGAAGGCGCCATTTTAATCGCTGATCGTAAAAATGTTTTGTATGATGGAGAAAGATGAGGTCGAATTAATTTTAAGGAGAAAAGATTTGGGAAGTGAAAGAGGAATCAAATTGAAAGGAGACTTTTTGGGTTCTTACTAGTCCAATCCATCGTCACCTAATCTCTCTTCTGCGCAATTATCGTTTTTCTCACTATTTTCGACTTTTTTATTCAAAAAAAAAAACCCTCCCCCTTTCGGTGAAGCTCCCGCTCCCGGCTCTCTCTCTCGCATCTCTGTGAGTGCTCCACCGTCTCCACGGTGTCACCACCACCTACATCATACAACATCAAAATTGATACGCCCATCTCCACCACTATCACCGGCGTTGCAGAGAATCGAAGTTAGTAGCCGTGGCGGTTCAGGTTTTTTGACAACAATTAGGCGTGCAATAGACTAAGGTGGTCAACGACGAAACCTACGGTTGCGCCGGAATTGAAGACACTTTCATTATCGGGAGGTTCATCATTTTCGGATACTTAGATCCTGCATCGTTTTCCACGAAAGAAACTTAGGTCCCGCGTCATTTTCTTTTACCATAGTACTCGTCCGTGCGACGACGAATATATCTTTGCATCAAAATTAAACGATGTAGTGTGTGTATGGGCTATGCGATTAGGGATTAATGTCTAAAATCGAAGGTCTTGAGTTCGAATCTCCTGGGGCACGACTTTTAAATTTCTTTATTTAACCATGTTAATTTATATATAAAAAAAATTAAATGATGTATCAAATAAAAAAATATATTAATATAATTAGAATATAAGTAAATGTAAATTATTTTTTCTTAAAAAATAAAATAATCTACATCAATTACTCAATAAATATCCTTAATTTTATTTTATAATTTTCAAAAGTATCATTTTTAATTTTCCACCTATTTGATGAAAAACTTTGTTTTCTTCCCTAAAATTATAGGATAAACACATCATTCAAATTAAAAGAAACGAAGAAATAATAATAATAATAAAAAAGTATTCACATCACAATATATATTTTTAAAATATGAGCTAATCATGCATAAAATTATTTTTTTCTAAGTTAGCTCATTATCTATGTCGTCTTATTAGAAAAGCCTCAATTGATCAGTAGGAAAATAAATTATATTATTAGAATTTTTTAGAATACTTGATCACTAATTTCTTAGCAACAAAAATGACTGCAACTAACACAAGTGATTGTAGCAAGCAACAAGTAATCGAGTATCGTATCCTCAGGGACTGAAAAACCGAAATCACCCTAGCTATCCCTTAGACAAACTATAACAGTAGACATGCAACAGAAAGTATGAAGGTTTGATTAACACTAAACTCAACTAGCAACAAATAAAAGCACGTAGAAAAACAAATATTAAAAGACAACTGATCCTAGGGTAGTAAATTCATTAACTAAATCTACGCAATAAATCTATTAATCCTATGTACCAGTTTAATCCAGTTATGATGAGAGATCACTTAATTAATCAATTACTCTCGCTAGAGCAGCAACGATCGTAGATTAGTAAATTCTCAATCTCCGTTAGGTCTCAAAAAAATCTACTAACTCTCAATAGCTCCTAATAATAGCTCCCTATGATCCACCTATCTCCGTTAAAATCATATCATACATTCATGAATCCGCTAAACGGTTATCTCCGCTAGGTCTCAAACCGAATAGCTAAACATGCAAATTATTGATCAGATAATTCACAAGAAAACAAGCACCAGGAATTATGAATCATAAACTAGAAGGCACAAAGGTATTAACAAATAAATCACATAAATTCAATCAATTATTTACAAACTCTAGAATCAGCTAAACGAAACTAGCCAGACATAATAAAAGAAAGCATAAACATAATTAAAAAGAACACAATTAGAAAAACTGAATTATATAAAAACCGAAAGTAGAACAATTGTGGCAGCTTAAATCTTCAATCTTATGGAAATCCAATCCAAGCAGTAAAAACTGGAAAGAAATAAATTCTAAAGCTATGAAATTGAAAAAGTAAAGCTGGGAACTGAAAAATAAAGTTGGGAACTGAAAAACTAAAGCTGGGACTGAAAAATAAAAATTGGGAACTGAAAAAGTAAAGTTGGGAACCCTGAATAGGTCAAAAGAAGACCTATATATAGGCACACGGGATAAATAAAGGACAGAGCTCGAAAATACTGATAAAATCCGAAAATCCTGCAAAATCCCAAAAATTCGGAAATTCTCGTCGGACACTATTCACTACTGCGCGCGACTTTCTTGTTTCGGCCATATCTTCCTTGTCTGAACTCGGATTTGCGAACCTTTTGCGCCTACGAACTCGTATCGAGACGATCTACAACTTTCATTAAGACCATTTGTCCAAATTCGAACTCCATATTTCTGTAAAAATCATCAAAGTACGACCAAGTAACATATTTCACAAGATAAAACAAATTAAGCACAAAACAATCATCCAACACTCAATTCTCTATAAAATTGACATCATATGAATACTAAAACCATGAAAACATGAGTGTTATCAACTCCCCCAAACTTAAGCCATTGTTCGTCCTCGAATAATGAGAAGAACACAATCAATAACACGAATGGGTAAGAAATCTAGCTCATCGATGCCTTCGAAAGATAAAAAATGATATAATTCTCAAATCCTCAATAATTAAGCTCAAAAACCAATAAATATAACCTATAGCAAAATCAACCTTGACATTCCAAACAATTGAATCTCACAAGGTATGTGTATCACTCAACTCTCAATTTGATGGAATATGACGTGTATGCTCTCATCGAATTCAATGCAATGCAGATCTCTTACCATAGGCTTGCTAATCGTCTACAATCTCCATCGCTAAAAGTGTGCCAGGACTAAAATCAAAAAGGTCTTTTTCTTTGGGTTATAATGTAAGGACATTGGTTAAGGTAGGGAAAATATAGGCTAAGTGACTCAATAAATAATTAAGAACACCAACCTTATAACTTCACAAATCAAGTATGGAATAAATTTCATCTCCCACCCAACTATATCACCATAAACAGCACAATTCAAGGGATTTAGTCATCACAATACAAAACTAAACACTTTTTTATACTATCCATTTATTTCCAACACACAAAATCGATTTTCTAACAAATTTCTCAATAAATGCTCGACTTCACACTTTTTCTATTATTTTTTTCACAACTTTTCTAGAGCTCATAAGAGTAAATAATAATACAATATTATCCCTTTTTTTTTTCACAACCCACTATGATATTCACCACACAAAGATTCCTATATATACTACATCACCCCCAATCATCCGGCTAGAGAATAAAAGCTAAAAAGGCTCAAAGTGGATAACGAAGGATAAATTTTTCAAGGACAGTGTTTGGGAAAAATTTTGGCTAACAAAAGATGGCCTAAAATCATCTCCTAATCTTGGGCACAACAGCAACCTCAACACAGAAACCATGACAAGTTTTAGAAGATCACCACATGCATGACAAAACTCACAAAAAAGAATAAACTGTGTCTGATATACAATTATGGCTCAAATTCTCACAGATTTATTCAACGTCAAAAGTCAAGGCTAATAAAACTTTTCCATCATGTAAATTAGTTCAAATCATGCTCAAATCATCAAGAAAAATTGAAAATCACGAATTTTCACAAGAAATCATCATAGGCATCTCACTAAAAATCTAATGGAGCAATAATTATCTAAAAAACAATCACACACCACCAACCAAGCAGGATAAAACAATAAAGCTAACAAAAAGATAAAAGTGATACACATATCTACTCTCACCCCCTCCCCCAAACTTATTACAGAACATAAGTTCAAAAATAAGTTTGGAGGGATGATGATATGTGTGTCACTACTCACAGAAACACATGCTCCATGGTGGTGGTATGAACAAGGTGCGAGTTCCCGCATCTTCCAAGCTCAACACTGCACTAAAACCCCAAAACGAAGAAAACAAAGAAACAAAAAGAAACTAAACGAAAGGAAAACAAAACAAAAAAAACGGTTGGGTTACCTCCCAACAAGTGCTTAATTTAACGTCTAGAGCTCGACGATACCTCAAAAATTCATGGAGGTCGGAAACAGCACTCTAACCATTGAAAAACTTTTCTACTCTTGGGTGCCCTCTCCACAAAAACACTTCTCTTGGCTCGGACATCCTCCACAAGCATTGCCCCCTTCTCATTCTTGTTCCGAAAAATCTAGAATTTCACTTTCTTCTTCTTGGGGTTTGGGTTTTCAATGACCCCCCATCATGCTCCAAAAACAAACACATCTCAAAATTCAGAACTTCTTTTGGCTTTGGAGTTTTTTTCTTGACTTCATACTTGGGCAGCTCATTCTTCTCAACCTCTTCATCCTCCGAATTTGCTAGAAAACTGTCAGCCAAATTAATCACTTCATTCTGGGGAACTTCCTTTGTTGGGGGTTTCTTGAAAATCATTGTTTCCCCATAGGCTCCCAATGTCATCGTCCCCCTTAGCATATCTAGCTTTGCTCCACAAGTGGCAAGGAAATGCCTCCCTAACAGCAAAGGCATCTTTGGATCCTCCGGAATATCCAACACTAAAAAGTCGACTGGGAAGAAAAAATCACTCACCTTCACAAGCACATCTTCCGCAACTCCTACAGGTTTAGAGCAAGACTTATCAATAAGCTGAATTGTCTTGTTGGTTGGCTTCAAATCCCCCAGCTGCAACTTCCTATAAACTTTGAGAGGCATGACATTTATGCTTGCTCCGGTGTCACACATCACTTTCTCAAACAATGACTTTCCAATCTTCACAGGAATATTGAAGCTGTCCGGATCTTCTCTCTTTGGAGGCAACTGATACTCCTTCACTGCGAGCACCTCCTCAAATTCATTGAATGCACTATTCTTTTCCATCACAGCCTTCACAATTTGCACCTCATTTGGCTTGTTTCTTAAGATCTCCACGGAAGGAATATTCACAGCCAACTTCTTAAAAGTCTCCAAAAATTTGGAGCTTCGCTCATCTAATCTTGGCCTCGGGAATGGAAGAGGGGGAGAAACAGAAATACCTTCATCCTCAACTGAATTATCAACCACTCGGATGGAATGACATTGCTGATTTTGCTGAGGTTGTTGATGTTGGCTCTTCGGATTGAACTGAGTGTTGCTAGGAAATTGGCCTTGCTTGTGCCGTGCAGCTGCTTGGTTAGCCATCTGACCAACTTGAGTCTCCAACATCTGCACCTGCTTAGACAACGCTGAAAAATTTTGCTCTATGTTGGAAATTTTGGTCCCCATGTTTGTCGAGTTTGCCTCCATCCCGGTCACCTTCACCAACACTTGCTTCATCATCTCCTCTAGTGAATCCTTCTTCGGCTCATTGATGACTCCTCCACTAGACACATAAAATCTCGGTGGAGGTTGCAAAGCATTGTTGGGATTGTTATAGGCTAGATTTGGGTGTGGGCGCCCTCCTGGTTGATACTGCTGCTGAAACTGCTGCCCTCTGTTGTACATTCCTGGCTGTACCTTCTGAAAATTTCCATAGTTTTGGCCATTGACAAAATTTACGTCTTCTATGCATATGGGATCTCTCACAGCTTGCTCCTGATTTCCAATGGTCAAAGCATTAATCTTAGTAGTCAGCTCTGGCAGCTGCGTAAGCAATCACTTCCTGCTGTGTAACCATCGCTGCCATAGGATCAAAGCTGGAAGCAGCTGCCACCCTTTTCAATTGTACTCTCTCTGATGGCCATTGAAAACTCGTAGCAGCCATACTCTCAATGATGCTCCACGCCTCGGAACTGCCTTTCTGAAGCAGAGAACCTCCTGCAGCTGTGTCCAAATGCATTCTTGTACGCTCTCCACAAGCATTGTAGAACATGATAATGAGCGTGCCTTCATCAAATCCGTGGCTCAGACACTTTCTCAACTTCTCTTGATACCTCTCCTATGTATCTGCCAGTAGGGGTGAGCATTCGGGCGGGTTGGGTTGAAACCGAACCGTTTTGACCAACCCGAACCCAAACCGCCAACTAAAATTTCAAACCGAACCAAACCGTTTTACTTGAAAAAACCGAACCAAACCGAACCATAAATTTTCGGTTAGGTTCGGTTCGGTTTGGCCTAAAACCGTTCCAATTTTTTATTTTATTTTTATTCAAAAACCTGGTAGCAATATTTGGTAGCCCTTAAAATGCATAAATTCAACAAAATGCATACTTAAAAGTCCACAAAATGCATACCTATTGTTCGCCACAAATATAATCCACACACACAACTACAAGTCCACAACAAAATAAAAGACGAAGTGTATCAAATTACAATTCCAAAACATAAATAACATAATAAGCAAGATAACAAGAATCATAGACATGTCTTCTTGTTCATTATCTTCAATCTTCACCCCTCTACTTCCATGGAGTCCAAAGTGGTGGTCCCAACTAGGGGTGAGCAAAAAATCCGAAATCGAATAACCGAACCTATCCAAACCGAAATTTTAAAATATGGTTCGGTTTTTTCGGTTTTTCGGTTCGGTTCGGTTTATTTTTTCATAAAATTTTGATTTTTCGGTTCGGTTCGATTCGGATTTTTTAAAACCGAACAAAACCGAAAAATCGAATTATATTAATATATATATATAATATTTTAATTATAATTTTATAATATCTAACTTCAAATATTTTTTTAATTTAATACTATTTTTTTTTTCGGAATTTTTGATTTTTTTTTAAATTTCGGTTTTTTTAATAATTCGGCTTTTTTTTATATATAATATAATATATATAATATTTTAATTATAATTTTACAATATCTAACTTCAAATATTTTTTAATTTAATAGTTTTTTTTATTTTTTTCGGAATTTTTTATTTTTTTTTCAATGTGCATCCTTGTACGTTCCCCGCAAGCATTGTAGAACATTATCACGAGCGTGCCTTCATCAAATCCATGGCTTGGGCACTTTCTGAGCTTCTCCTGATACCGCTCCCAAGTCTCCGCTAGCTTTTCTCCCTCGTTCTGTTGAAATTGCACGATGTCCATCTTCAATTTCAATGTAAGGCCAGGCGGATGAAACTTGCGTAGGAATGCATGAGCCAAATCTTCCCACATGATATTATCTCCCAGCTGCAGCGTATGATACCACGACTTCGCCTTATCCCGCAGTGAGAAGGGAAAAAGACGAAGACGGATAATGTCATCGGGGACACCATTCATCTTCACCGTGCTACACAGCTCCAGGAAATGCGCCAGGTGCGCATTAGGGTCTTCGATCGCTTGTCCACCATATTGGCTCTGTTGGACCATCGTGATCAAACCTGTTTTCAGCTCAAAGTTGTTTACGTTCACTCGTGGGGGCTCCTGGTACACATACTGAGGTATGAATGCTTCATTGATGGCTGGTTGCTTCTGAGTCTCTTCAGCCTCCGATTTATCAATCAGCTTCTTCAATTGCTCTTGCAGAGCTCGCATTTGAATTTGGATTTGCTCAGGAGTAGCCATCGTTTCTGTCTCAACTTGATTGTTCTGCTTCTTAAGATTGCGCAAGGTCTTGTTGATTTCAGGGTCAAACTCAAAAAGAGGATTTCCGTGAGATCTAGTGTTCATACGCAACCTACAGAAACACACCTTTTAGCAGTCAGAAAAGAAAAATAAAAAACAAAAAAAACCTACAGTACTATAAAGTCCTATCGAAAATATTAAAGCAACTTCTGAACAGTCCCCGGCAACGGCGCCAAAAAGTTGATCACTATTTTATTAGCAACAAATTACCGCAACTAACACGGTGCAATTGTAGCACAAATTGGTAACCAAGTATCGTATCCACAGGGACTGACACAACGAAACTGCTTTAGCTATTTCCTAAACAGACTCTCACAGTATGCAGGTAAACGAAAGCAGGAAGGTTTAATTAACTTATACTAAAACGCAATTAACAATAATTAAAAACACGTAGAAAAATTCGAATATTAAAAGACAACTGATCCTAGGGTAGTAAATTCATTAACTAAATCTATGCAATTAATCTATTAATCCTATGTACCAGTTTAATCCAGCTATGATGAGAGATCACTTAATTAATCAATTACTCTCGCTAGAGCAGCAACGATCGTAGATTAGTAAATTATCTTTCTCCGTTAGGTCTCAAGAGAATCTACTAACTCCCAATAGCTCCTAAGAATAGCTCCCTATGATCCACCTATCTCCGCTAGGTCTCAAGGTTAAAATCATATCATACATTCCTGAATCCGCTAAACAGTTATCTCCGCTAGGTCTCAAACCGAATAGCTAAACATGCAAACTATTGATCAGATAATTCACAAGAAATTAAGCACCAGAAATTATGAATCATAAACTGGAAGGCACAAAGGTATTAACAAATAAATCACATAAATTCAATCAACTATTTACAAACCCTAGAATCAGCTAAAGGAAACTAGCCAGACATAATAAAAGAAAGCATAAACATAATTAAAAAGAAAGCAATTGTAAAAACTAAATTATATAAAAACTAAATAAGAAAGATTGTAGCAGCTTGAATCTTCAATCTTGTGGAAATCCAATCCAAGCAGCAAAAACTGGAAAACAATAAATTCTAAAGCTATGAAATTGAAAAATAAAAGTTTGGAACTGAAAAAGGAACCCAAAATAGGTCAAAAGAAGACCTATTTATAGTACCAGGGTAAAATACAGAGTTTGAGCTCGAAAAGGACTTGAAAAACGCTTAAAAAATGCAAAAATACGGAGGCGCGGCGGTCTGGCGGCGATCGGACGGCGCTCACCGCGCGGACGCCGCTGGCGCCGAAAACTCGGCGGGCTGCCCGGCGGTCGCCGCCCGGTCGCCAGCTCCTTCCCAAAAATCCTTCTTCGGGCGGCGGTCGCCGCCCGGTCGCCGCGGGGTCGCCGCTGTTTCGCTGCTGCGCGCGACTTTCTTGTTTTGGTCATAACTTTCTCGTCCGAACTCCGATTTATGATCCGTTTGCACTCACGAACTTGTATCGAGACGATCTACAACTTCTATTTCAGATAAGTTTTCCAAATTCGAACTCAATAAACCTGAAATTTTCTTCAAAGTTCGAGTAAGAATCATGTTTCGAAAGATAAAGCAAATTAAGCATAAAACAATCATCCAACACTCAGTTTCCTATAAAATTGACATCATATGAACACTAAAACCATGGAAACATGAGTGTTATCAACTCTCCCAAACTTAAGCCATTGTTCGTCCTCGAATAATGGGAAGAATAAAATCAATAACACGAGTGGGTAAGAAATCTAGTTCATCAATGCCTCCGAATAATAAAGAATAATGGAATTCTCAAATCCTCAATAATTAAGAACAAAATTCACCAATAAACACAACCTATAGCAAAATCAACCTTGACATTCCAAACAATTGAATCTCACAAGGTATGTGTATCACTCAACTCTCAATTTGATGGAATAGGACGTGTATACTCTCATCGAAATTCAATACAATGCAGATCTCTTACCATAGGCTTGCCAATCGTCTACAATCTCCATCGCTAATAGTGTGCCAGGACTAAGATCAAAAAGGTCTTTTTATTCGGGTTATAATGTAGGGACATTGGTTAAGGTAGGGAAATATAGGCTAAGTGACTCAAATAGATCAAGAACACCAACCTTATAGCTTCACTAATCAAGCATGGAATAAATTCCATCTTCCATCCAACTATATCACCATAATCAACACAACTCAAGGGATTTAATCATCACAAAACAGAACTAAACACTCTTTTATGCTCTCTATTTATTTCCAACACACAAAGTCGATTTTCAAACAAATATCTCAATATACACTCGACTTTATACTTTTTTTTCTCTTTTTTTTTTTTTTTTTTTCTTCTTCTTTTTTTTTTCTTTTCTTTCCACAACTTTTCTAGAGGTTATAAGAGTAAATAGTATCATAATATCATCCCTTCTTTTTCATGAACCACTATGATATTCACCACACAAAGATTCCCATATACTACATCACCCCCTATTATCCAGCTAAAGAATAAAAGCTAATTAGGCTCAAAGTGGATAACAAAGGATAATTTTTTTAAGGACAGTGTTTGGGAAAATAATTTGGCTAACAAAAGATAGCCTAAAATCATCTCCTAATCCTGGGCACAACAACAACCTCGACACAGAAACCATGACAAGTTCTAGAAGATCACTACATATGCATGACAAAACTCACAACAAAGAATAAACTGTGTATGATAAACAGTTATGACTCAAATCCTCACAGGTTTATTCAACGTCTAAAATTCAAGGTCAAAATCACTCTAGAATTATGCAAATTAGTTCCAATTATGCTTAAATCATCAAAGAAAATCAAATTCAATTTTTTTTCACAGAAATCATCATTGGCATCTCACCAGAAATCTAATGGAGCAATAATCATCTCAAAAACAGAACAAACACACACCACCAACCAAGCAGGATAAAACAATAAAGCCAACAAAAAGATAAAAGTGATACACATATCTATTCTCATCCCCCTCCCCCAAACTTATTACAGAACATAAGTTCGAAAATAAGTTTGGAGGGATGATGATATGTGTGTCACTACTCACAGAAAAATATGCTCCATGGTGGTGGTATGAATAAAGCGCGAGTTCCCTCATCTTCCAAGCTCAACACTGCACTAAAACCCCAAACAAAACAACAAAACAAAAAGAAACAAAACAAAATTAAAAGAAAGAAAAACAAAACAAAAACGGTTGGGTTATCTCCCAACAAGTGCTTAATTTAACGTCTAGAGCTCGACGATACCTCAAAAACTCATGGAGGTCGGAAACAACACTCTAACCATTGGAAAGCTTTTCTACTCTTGGGTGCCCTCTCCACCAAAACACTTCTCTTGGCTCGGACATCCTCCACAAGCATTGCCCCCTTCTCATTCTTGTTCCAAAAAATCCGGAATTTCACTTTCTTCTTCTTGGGGGTATGGGTTTTCAAAGACCCCCCATCATGCTCCAAAAACAAACACATCTCAAAAGTCAGAACTTCTTTTGGTTTTGGAGTTTTTTTCTTGGCTTCATACTTGGGCAGCTCATTCTTCTCAACCTCTTCATCCTCCGAATTTGCTAGAAAACTGTCAGCCAAATTTATCACTTCATTCTGGGGAACTTCCTTTGGTGGAGGTTTCTTGAAAATCACAGTTTTCCCATAGGCTCCCAATGTCATCGTCCCCCTTTGCATATCTAGCTTTGCTGCACATGTGGCAAGGAAAGGTCTCCCTAACAGCAAATGCATCTTTGGATCCTCCGGAATATCCAACACTACAAAGTCGACTGGGAAGAAAAAATCACTCACCTTCACAAGCACATCTTCCGCAACTCCTAGAGGTTTAGAGCAAGACTTATCAATAAGCTGAATTGTCTTGTTGGTTGGCTTCAAATCCCCCAACTTCAACTTCCTATAAACTTTGAGAGGCATGACATTTATGCTTGCTCCGGTGTCACACATCACTTTCTCAAACAATGACTTTCCAATCTTCACAGGAATATTGAAGCTGCCCGAATCTTCTCTCTTAGGAGGCCACTGATACTCCTTCACTGCGAGCACCTCCTCAAATTCATTGAATGCACTCTTCTTTTCCATCACAGCCTTCACAATTTGCACCTCATTTGGCTTGTTTCTCAAGATCTCCACGAAAGGAATATTCACAGCCAACTTCTTAAATGTCTCCAAAAATTTGGAGCTTTGCTCATCTAATCTTGGCCTCGGGAATGGAAGAGGGAAAGGTGCTACAGGCTGTACTCTGGCCTGGGAAACGTAGGAGTAGGATTAGGCTTCTTAACAGTAGAGGTATTCGATGATACCTTAGAAGTAGGCGGCGAATCGCACACAATCGTCTCCAGGTCATCATCCTCCATAATCTCTACATTTTTTTCCTTGCCATCCTTGCCGTCCCGCTGCTCTGGATGATTCCGCTGCTCTTCATCCTCAACTGAATTATCAACCACCCGGATGGAATGACATTGCTGAGGTTGTTGATATTGGCTCTTCGGATTGAACTGAGTGTTGCTAGGTAATTGGCCTGGCTTGTTCTGCGCAGCTGCTTGGTTGGCCATCTGACCAACTTAAGTCTCCAATATCTGCACTTGCTTGGACAGTGCTGAAAAATTATTTCCAATTTGACCCACTTGAGACTCCAAAATTGTCATCCTTGTATTAACAGTTGTCTTCATGCTAGACATCTCTGTTAACATTTGCTGCATCATATCCTCCAGCGATACCTTTTTTTGCTCATTTATAACTCCTCCGCTAGACACAGAAAATCCCGGTGGAGGTTGCAAAGCATTGTTCGGATTGCCGTAAGAAAGGTTAGGATGCGGGCGTGCTCTTGGCTGGAACTGCTGCTGACCCTGCTGAAATTGTTGACCTCTGCCATACATTCCTGGCTGTCCTCGCTGGAAATTCTCATAATTTCTGCCATTCACATAATTGACATCTTCCAATCCTGACGGGTCTATCACAACTTGCTCATGACGTCCAACATTCAACTCACCAATTTTTGTAGTCAATTATGCCAGCTGTGTAGCCATCGCTGCCTGATGCGTAGCCAACGATGCCTGTTGAGTAACCATTGCTGCCATAGGATCAGAACTGGACGCAGCTGCAACCTTCTTCAATTGTATTCGCTCAGATGACCATTGGTAGCTAGTAGAAGCCATACTATCAATAATGCTCCATGCTTCAGAACTACTTTTTTGAAGTAGAGAGCCACCTGCAGCTGTATCCATGTTCATCCTTGTACGTTCCCCGCAAGCATTGTAGAACATTATCACGAGCGTGCCTTCATCAAATCCATGGCTTGGGCACTTTCTGAGCTTCTCCTGATACCGCTCCCTAGTCTCCGCTAGCTTTTCTCCCTCGTTCTGTTGAAATTGCACGATGTCCATCTTCAATTTCAATGTAAGGCCAGACGGATGAAACTTGCGTAGGAATGCATGAGCCAAATCTTCCCACATGATATTATCTCCCAGCTGCAGCGTATGATACCACGACTTCGCCTTATCCCGCAGTGAGAAGGGAAAAAGACGAAGACGGATAATGTCATCGGGGACACCATTCATCTTCACCGTGCTACACAGCTCCAGGAAATGCGCCAGGTGCGCATTAGGGTCTTCGATCGCTTGTCCACCATATTGGCTCTGTTGGACCATCGTGATCAAACCTGTTTTCAGCTCAAAGTTGTTTACGTTCACTCGTGGGGGCTCCTGGTACACATACTGAGGTATGAATGCTTCATTGATGGCTGGTTGCTTCTGAGTCTCTTCAGCCTCCGATTTATCAATCAGCTTCTTCAATTGCTCTTGCAGAGCTCGCATTTGAATTTGGATTTTCTCAGGAGTAGCCATCGTTTCTGTCTCAACTTGATTGTTCTGCTTCTTAAGATTGCGCAAGGTCTTGTTGATTTCAGGGTCAAACTCAAAAAGAGGATTTCCGTGAGATCTAGTGTTCATACGCAACCTACAGAAACACACCTTTTAACAGTCAGAAAAGAAAAATAAAAAACAAAAAAAACCTACAGTACTATAAAGTCCTATCGAAAATATTAAAGCAACTTCTGAACAGTCCCCGACAACGGCGCCAAAAAGTTGATCACTATTTTATTAGCAACAAATTACCGCAACTAACACGGTGCAATTGTAGCACAAATTGGTAACCAAGTATCGTATCCACAGGGACTGACACAATGAAACTACTTTAGCTATTTCCTAAACAGACTCTCACAGTATGCAGGTAAACGAAAGCAGGAAGGTTTAATTAACTTATACTAAAACGCAATTAACAATAATTAAAAACACGTAGGAAAATTCGAATATTAAAAGACAACTGATCCTAGGGTAGTAAATTCATTAACTAAATCTATGCAATTAATCTATTAATCCTATGTACCAGTTTAATCCAGCTATGATGAGAGATCACTTAATTAATCAATTACTCTCGCTAGAGCAGCAACGATCGTAGATTAGTAAATTATCTTTCTCCGTTAGGTCTCAAGAGAATCTACTAACTCCCAATAGCTCCTAAGAATAGCTCCCTATAATCCACCTATCTCCGCTAGGTCTCAAGGTTAAAATCATATCATACATTCCTGAATCCGCTAAACAGTTATCTCCGCTAGGTCTCAAACCGAATAGCTAAACATGCAAACTATTGATCAGATAATTCACAAGAAATTAAGCACCAAGAATTATGAATCATAAACTGGAAGGCACAAAGGTATTAACAAATAAATCACATAAATTCAATCAACTATTTACAAACCCTAGAATCAGCTAGAGGAAACTAGCCAGACATAATAAAAGAAAGCATAAACATAATTAAAAAGAAAGCAATTGTAAAAACTAAATTATATAAAAACTAAATAAGAAAGATTGTAGCAGCTTGAATCTTCAATCTTGTGGAAATCCAATCCAAGCAGTAAAAACTGGAAAACAATAAATTCTAAAGCTATGAAATTGAAAAATAAAAGTTTGGAACTGAAAAAGGAACCCAAAATAGGTCAAAAGAAGACCTATTTATAGTACCAGGGTAAAATACAGAGTTTGAGCTCGAAAAGGACTTGAAAAATGCATAAAAAACGCAAAAATACGGAGGCGTGGCGGTCTGGCGGCGATCGGACGGCGCTCACCGCGCGGACGCCGCTGGCGCCAAAAACTCGGCGGGCTTCCCGGCGGTCTCCGCCCGGTCGCCGCTGTTTCGCTGCTGCGCGCGACTTTCTTGTTTTGGTCATAACTTTCTCGTCGGAGCTCCGATTTATGATCCATTTGTGCTCACGAACTTGTATCGAGACGATCTACAACTTCTATGTCAGATAAGTTTTCCAAATTCGAACGCAATAAACCTGAAATTTCCTTCAAAGTTCGAGTAAGAATCATGTTTCGAAAGATAAAGCAAATTAAGCATAAAACAATCATCCAACACTCAGTTTCCTATAAAATTGACATCATATGAACACTAAAACCATGGAAACATGAGTGTTATCAACCATTTTGTTGCATCTTTTGTTTTTTGAATCTATCACCCATGCTCTCCGCTTCAATGAAAGAATCCACATTGATAGTAGAAGATTCAACATTCTCACAAATATTGCTTGATGATGTATCACCTCGAGATTGATATTTCTCTTTGTAAGCATCAAAAAGCTCTTTTGTGGAATCCATCACACCTTTGGCCATCTTGTTGCCAATTTCATCCCCATACTCCCCAACAAGTGCATATTCAATGAACTCAAACTTATAATTTGGATCTACAACAACGGCCACATATATAAGTTTGTTCATTTTCAATGGATCTCCCCAATACTTCTCAGCCTTTGCCATCATTTTGACACCCATTTCAACAACATCTTGTTCATTATGTGTCATCCATTTTTTCAACAACAACTTCACCCTACTAATCTCATCATAAAACTTATTCGAGGTAACATACAAAGACCCCGAAATCCTTATAGTAAGATGATAGAAAGTGGACAAAAGATCAATCATTCTTTTAACATTTGCCCAATCACCACTATTTGGGGAACCATTGGGAAGGTCAACTCGATAATATGGATCTTCCAACTCAAAGCGCTCAAAAGCTTTAACAAAATTATATGCAACACTTAACATCAAATAAGTGGAATTCCATCTAGTGCACACATCAAGACACAACATACTTTTGCATTCAATATTTTCAGCCACACAACATTCTTTGAACCGTTTAATTCTAGCGGGAGATTGTTTAATAAACTTAACTGCATCTCTAACTTTTTCAATTGATGGATTGACTTCTTTCAAACCATCTTTCACAATCAAAGCAATAACATGAGCAATGCACCTCATATGCAAATATTTCCCCTTAACAAATGTAGCACCCCTAGAACTCAATCTTCCTTTCAAATATTGAATGCAAGTATCATTTGAAGAGGCATTATCCACTGTGATTGAAACAACTCTTGAAATTCCCCATTCACGAAGACAACCATCTAATTGTCTACCCAATTCCTCACCTCTATGACTTTCAATTGTGCAGAAATTAATTATCTTCTTATGATATTTCCACTCATTATCAACAAAGTGAGCAGTGATGCACATGTAATTCAAATGCTGCAGAGAAGTCCATGTATCAGTGGTAATACTCACACTTTGACCTGTTTTTTTTTAAAACTCCCCTAGTTTCAATTTTTCATCTAAAAAGAGTTGTTGGCAATCCCTTGACACAGTCCAACATGATGGGATTTTAAATTTTGGCTGTAGAGAAGCAACAAACTCAATAAACCCTTCCCCCTCGACATGCCTAAAGGGCAATTCATCTTTAATTATCATTGAAGCCAATTTCTTTCTACAAAACTCTTGATCAAACCTCCAAGCCGTGAGGCTACCCTCAACACAACCATCCCCTTCATGTATTGTTTGCAAAGATAATTGGGATTGCTTTAAGTCTACACTAGCAGGATGCTTCTTACAAATATTAAGATGATTCCTTAGAGTAGAAGTGCCATGCTTTTTAGACTCGGACATGTAAGGCATACCACAATAATTTCACTTTGCTTTTCTTTTAAGCCTGTCATAAAAGATGGTGAAGTGAGGCCAAACATCAGAACATTTGTTCATAGTCCCCTTGTTTGTGTTCGTTGTTGATTCATCACCCGTCTCAGCTTGAGGCTCTGCAGGTCCACTCGTTTGTGGTGGCTTTTCTTTAGAACTTGAGTCCGCCATCTATGAAAATAAGCCACATACAAATTCAGCCACTGCCACTACTAAGCTTAATGAGTAAAATTCAGCCATACACAACAAATTCAGCCACTGCCACTACTAAGCTTAATGAGTAATACTAATATCTATTGCAAAACTTTCAGCCATACACAACAAATGGAGGATTATATCTATTTTGAATAAATTTCAGCCATACCATACACAACCAATTTCAGCCATACACAACAAATTTGAATAACTACTATAACTTTAGCTATACATAACAAATAATGCAAAAATTATAAGAGGGACTGACCGAGGTTGCAAGGCAAGGACGACGGGCCGACGGCAAGGTAGGCTTGGGCGACGACGTGGGGCGGCGAGGCTCGGTCAGGCCTAGGCGACGGCGTCGCGGGACGGCTGGGCGATCGTGAGTCTCGCGACTGCTGGGACCTGGGCGTAGCGGGAAACTCTACTGGACGAAGAGGCGGCGCCGGCAGGGATCTTGGGTCGGCGATTGTTGGTGGGGATGGCAGTCGGCTTCTGCCAGAATGGGGTGGGGTGGCGGTGGCGCTGCGGCGGCCCGGCGGGAAGTGGGAGGGAGCCCTAGAAATTGAAACTTGAATTGCAATGGGGGGAAAGGTCAGAGGCGGCTAGGGCTGCATTAGAATTTAGAAATGAGAATAGGGTTTGAAAATTCTAATATTATTAATATTAATTATTTATAAAATATATAATATATTATAATAATATATTAAAAATTTCAGTTCGGTTCGGTTTATAAACCGCACCGTTTTTTCCAAACCGAAAACTGGCGGTTTGAAAATTTTCAAACCAAGTCATAGAGATGGCGCAGACAAGGGCATCAACTGCAACATACAAGGCATAAATTGCACGACGAGGGCATTAATCGCACGATCCAAGGCATAAATTGCACGACGAGGGCATTAATTGCACAATTCAAGGCATAAATTGCACGACGAGGGCATTAATTGCACAATCCAAGGCATAAATTGCACGACGAGGGCATTAATTTCACAATTCAAGGCATAAATTGCACGACGATGGCATTAATTGCACAATCCAAGGTATAAATTGCACGACGAGGGCATTAATTGCACAATTCAAGGTATAAATTGCACGACGAGGGCATTAATTGCACAATCCAATGCATAAATTGCATGACGAGGGTATTAACCGCACGATCCAAGGCGTGAATTGCAAAGTCTAAGGCATTAACTGCATTATGAAGGTACCAATAGTAGCGACTAAGGAATTAACTGCAATTCCTAAACCACGATGATCCGAGTCTCCAGGCGGCGCAGACCAATATCCCAAGTCTGCGCAGATGAACACGGTGCCTAAGTAATCAGCCGAAGTTCCCATGGTTGAACTGCGGGTTCAAATATTCTAACGTACACAGGGGCGCACGACATCAATTAAAACAACGACCCTAGCTATCATTTGAAGGGTAATCTGACTCAAAGAACATCATCTTACAACAGCAACAAAGAGCTTATAAATAACAAACAATATTTGCGAAAACATAGTGCGAAATAACGAACAACTATCAAGAATGGGAAAATATCAGAAAGGAAAGATCCATACGAAAGATAAACAGGTTATTCCAAGCTTCGTTACAAAGGTTTCAGTACGGATACACAAAGTTTTTACAAAAACAGAAATACGTCAAGGCATAGGGATTGGGGGTCGGAGTTGGGGGATCTTCCATCTGCATCTCCTCATCCGCACCACTGCTGCCATCACCACCAGAAGGTCCATGCTGCCCAGGATCATGAGCTCCGAATGTCGGCGCCGCTTCAATTACGGGAGCCGGTGCATAGAACACCCCACCTCCGGGGAACTTACCCCGAATCGATCGAATACGAGGACGGATAAGGTCCAGGTAAGGGGTTCTCACGAAAGGCTGCGCCGACAAGGGGTCAGCGCCATGGCCGGTCACAAACAGGCTAATTGCCTTGTCTACAATCGGGAACCACCACTTCGGAGTTCTCGGTGCGTTTGCATCAATGCCCAGAATCCCACCGAGACCACTCGAGTCGATGGCATTCAGCACCGCATCATCCTCGCATAAGGCTCGTTGCTCGGGAGAGGCCTGTATCAAGTCAAGAGTGACCTGAGTTGATTCCTTAACAAGCCATTGCAACGCCGGAGCGGCCGCATTCAGCAGCTCAGGGGTGCGGAGGAACGCATTGATGGTCTCCATCAGCATGATGCGCAGGAACGCATGACCCTCCGAAGAAAGAAAATAGCGCAGCCGATATTGTTCGGTTCCGCGCCGGAAGGCCTCGTTCTCCTTGGACACAACCTGCTGCTGGAGGGCAGACAACTTCTTCGAACAATCCTGAGTGACCGCAGCAAGTTCTTCTTCTTTCTCATGGTTGGCACGCGCTAGCTCTTCTCGAACCCGGGCCAACTCCGCGTGAACGGACAGCCTCTCGGCTTTCAATCTCTCATTCTCCTCTCGCAAACAGCGAGATTTCTCTTCAGCATGAGTACACCTGGCCAGCGCCGCCAGGAACTCCTTGTCCTTAGCCTGGACCTCGCCCTCTGCACGAAGAAGACTTCGAGAAAGAGCCAGACACTCAACCCTGGCCTGCGCAGACAATGTAGAAAAGAAACTAAGGGAACATCCGTCAAAAACACCGCAAAGAGAGTAAATAACGACATTTTACCGTTTCAATCGTCAACACAAGGTTGTCAGCCATTTGCTGGCGGCTCAAGGATTCCCGGGCTTGGAGGTCAGACGGAGCGATCTGGGCGATCATTTGAGACCGACACTCTTCGCCGGTCAGATCCGCAAGGGCACGAGGGGCGATGCCCACTCCGGAAGAGGTGGCATCCTCCGAGAGCAATTCAAAGGTTTCTGGCTGCGTCGCCGGCGTCGCTGCCTTCTTCTTCTTCTTCTTTTGTTGAGGTTGCTTCTTAGTCGGAGTACCCTTTCGCTTTCTATGAATCAAGGGGCCGCTTTCTTTTGTATCTTCATCGTCCAGTTCCTCATCGCGAAGCTGGAATGGACTGAGTGGGGGCCGACGGGAGGCGGAAGACCCCGCGGCAATGGCTTGAGCGGTGCTGCCAACAGTCTGCGCAGCTGGGGCTGATGGATTAGCTCCTGATTAAACAAAGTTAAAGCTGGCAATGACACCGTGTGACGGTGTTTTCCACGAATCCATACCTAACACAGATTAACCAACATGAAAAACACATCAGAAACATATTTCAAAGAAAAAAGAGTAGATACGGATGTAGAACAGAACAAATATTAATATTAAACACCAACAACACACTCAATACCCGCGGGGGATAAGGGATAGCGGGAGAATAATCCTGCGCCGGCCAGGACAGAATTCCTAGTCACTAGTTCCTTTACCCTCAAAACATTACGATTGCGGGCCTCAGCCAATTGTTTTAGAAGGCTGTCTTCAAGATCAGTAACACGTTCGGAATTGGAAGGGGAAAGATGTTTGGTACGATGCCATTGAATTTGGGCATCAGCACCGATAATATCTGGCCAAGAGCCATGACGGGTTTGGACGAAGAAATATTTGTCGTGAAATTTTTTGTCCAAGGAGGTCAATTTTTTCATGAAAGCCATATGGCCCCCGGACTTGGAAGTAAAATTATAATGGGACCTGGTCCATTTTAAAACATGGGTCTTATGAAATAGGGCGGCGTTGTAAGGGTAATTGTTAGCGGCGCAGACTATGTTCAACAAGTGGGCTCGACGAATAGAGGAGGGAGAAAGCTGGAAAAAAGGATTACCATACCGATTACAAACATCAATCAAGAAGGGGGAGGGAGGGATTCGCAATCCCGCATCAAGTTGATGCAACCAGACCTGAATAACGTTAGGGTTAATACCCCGACGAGTATCAGGCATATCGGAATCAGGATCAGCCGAGTTTTGGATCCGGACTTTAAAGTCCGGATCGGCGATGTCGATGCGAAGAACATCCCTTATCGTCTTTATAGACCGGATATCTAGGGCAGATTGGGTAAGTTTGGACCCCGCGGCAGCCATGGATAACACAGAATTTTGAAAGTGAAAGAAGTACGAAGCGGGAAAGGGGGATGATGAAAAGATCGCTGGGAAAAAGAGTAAAGTACGATAAATCAGAGGGAGAAAAGAATGGGTACCTGGTTAGACCTAGCGATGGGGAAAGCGAGGAGGGGAAGAGGAGCAATCGGCGAACAAGGAAAAGAAACCGGAACAAGGATAAAATGCAGAGGAACGTGAGGGAAAAAGAAAAAGAAAGAAAGAAGAAGGTAGCAAATATTTATAGAGGAAGAGAATTTAAAAGGACGAGAGAGGGGGAAATCATTATGGCTAATACGCGTGCAGAAAAGTGAGGGTCCAGATTGCATTGCAAAATGGCGGTTGGGAACGGAGGGCTCAGATTGAATTGGGGGCTGCGAAAAGACACGTACGGGGAACATCGAATGTGTCAGTCATTAAATGAGGAGGCATCATTGAAAGAAAAAACCCTGCGCTGATGGGAAAACATCAAAAGCCTAGTGCAGCTATGAAAATTCAAAAAAATTCTTTTCATAGACTAGGGGGAGTAGCTGATGAGGAGTAAGGATCTCATCAGCCATCCTATGCCAGAAACATCGAGTCAGCGGTGCAGACTGAAGCCTACGCAGACTAGAAGAGATCCGATTCAGCTGCTAAACATACTTGGTTCAAAGAACATAGTTGCATCACACAATGGTCAAGGCAAGTAAGCTGCACAGACCAAAGACTATGCAGACTAAAAGAGACAGCACGGCCTCAAGGCAACACTCGGAGAAGACTCAAAGAAAGAAACATCTCCAATGGGAATAAGGACTAAAGGAGCTGCGTGGATAAGAAAAGACAACACACGCGAAGGGTGCAATTACACCCTATATAAAGGGCAGTGCAGACAAAGCCCCGTCCCGACTAAAGTCAGCGCAGACAAAGCTCTGTCCCGACTAAAGTCAGCACAGACAAAGGTTTGTTCTGATAAAGTCAGCGCAGACAAAGCTCCATCCCGACTAAAGTCAGCACAGACAAAGGCTTGTTCTGATAAACTCAGCGCAGACGAAGAAATGGAGGTAACCAGCGTCGAGATCGGAAGGACCACGTGCTCAACACAAAGCTACGGATTAGTTAGAAAAGGTTGTTAGTAAATAGAAAATCATTCACACACATCGCATGTGGAGCGCGTGAATGACCTGTAAAGTCCCTTTTGCCCCTCGCCTTAATGTAACTCTATAAATACTCCTTGTAATCCATCGTAATACACGCGCAAAAATACTTTAAGGAATTCATCTACAAGTTTAAAGCTAGTTTTTCTCTCATATCGCTCTACAGGTTAATCCGATCTCTTTCTCCGTTTCACTTAGATCTAGGTTTGAATGTTGAGCTTCACCAGATACCACGACTTCGCTTTATCCCGCAGTGAGAAAGGGAAAAGACGAAGACGGATAATATCATCATATACTCCATTCATCTTTATAGTGCTGCAAAGCTCCAGAAATTGGGCCAGATGCGCAAAAGGATCCTCTATAGCGTGTCCTCCATATTGACTCTGTTGGACCATTGTGATCAAACCAGTCTTAAGCTCGAAATTATTGGCATTAATACGGGGAGGTTCTTGATTCTCATACTGAGGAACGAGCATCTCTGCAATCGGAGGCTGATTCTGAGCATCTTTAGCAGCTTGAGCGTCCAACAGCTGTTGCAGCTGCTCCTGTAGAGCACGAATTTGTTCATCAGTAGCCATCGTATGCAGTGCCTGAAAAAAAAACGAGAATTAGAAAAATAAAAATAAAAAGAAATAGTAAACGCCTGAAGTACTACTAAGTCCTATCGGAAATATTAAAGAAACTTCTAATCAGTTCCCGGCAACGGCGCCAAAAAATTGATCACTAATTTCTTAGCAACAAAAATGACTGCAACTAACACAGGTGATTGTAGCAAGAAACAAGTAATCGAGTATCGTATCCTCAGGGACTGAAAACCCGAAATCATCCTAGCTATCCCCTAGACAAACTATAACAGTAGACAGGCAACAGAAAGTAGGAAGGTTTGATTAACACTAAACTCAACTAGCAACAAATAAAAGCACGTAGAAAAACAAGTATTAAAAGACAACTGATCCTAGGGTAGTAAATTCATTAACTAAATCTACGCAATAAATCTATTAATCCTATGTACCAGTTTAATCCAGTTATGATGAGAGATCACTTAATTAATCAATTACTCTCGCTAGAGCAGCAACGATCGTAGATTAGTAAATTCTCAATCTCCGTTAGGTCTCAAGAAAATCTACTAACTCCCAATAGCTCCTAATAATAGCTCCCTATGATCCACCTATCTCCGCTAGGTCTCAAGGTTAAAATCATATCATACATTCATGAATCCGCTAAACGGTTATCTCCGCTAGGTCTCAAACCGAATAGCTAAACATGGAAACTATTGATCAGATAATTCACAAGAAAACAAGCACCAGGAATTATGAATCATAAACTGGAAGGCACAAAGGTATTAACAATTAAATCACATAAATTCAATCAATTATTTACAAACTCTAGAATCAGCTAAACGAAACTAGCCAGACATAATAAAAGAAAGCATAAACATAATTAAAAAGAACACAATTAGAAAAACTGAATTATATAAAAACCGAAAGTAGAACAATTGTGGCAGCTTGAATCTTCAATCTTGTGGAAATCCAATCCAAGCAGTAAAAACTGGAAAGAAATAAATTCTAAAGCTATGAAATTGAAATAGTAAAGCTGGGAACTCAAAAATAAAGTTGGGAACTGAAAAACTAAAGCTGGGACTCAAAAATAAAAATTGGGAACTGAAAAAGCAAAGTTGGGAACCCTTAATAGGTCAAAAGAAGACCTAGGCACAGGGGATAAATACAGTACAGAGCTCGAAAATACTGATAAAATCCGAAAATCCTGAAAATTCGGAAATTCCCGTCGGACACTATTCACTGCTGCGCGCGACTTTCTTGTTTCGGCCATATCTTCCTCGTCTGAACTCGGATTTGCGAACCGTTTGCGCCTACGAACTAGTATCGAGACAATGTTCAACTTTTATTAAGACCATTGGTCCAAATTCGAACTCCATATTTCTTGAAAAATCATCAAAGTACGACCAAGTAACATATTTCACAAGATAAAGCAAATTAAGCACAAAACAATCATCCAACACTCAATTCCCTATAAAATTGACATCATATGAATACTAAAAACCATGAAAACATGAGTGTTATCAATACTAATAAAAGAATTGAATAATTATTTGATGCCAAAAACAAATCATAATAAAAATGAAATATATCATTTTGCTTTAGCTTTCTCCTTCAAACATACTTATTTAAATACATTTCTAAAATCATTTTTTTTTGCTAAAAAGGTATAATTTCAAAGTTTATAAAATTTTATTGATTATAATTTTGAACATGGTATATAAACGTGTATATTTATAATTATTTGTAAACTATTTAAATTACTTATAATGGCAATTGACATCACACATTATTATTATTATTATTATTATTATTATTATTAAATACCTTCATTCACAATCATAAAAAAAATTATTTTTGAAATTCTATTTTTCATATAATCCCAGCTTGACATAAATATAATCGTGTGGTAAAATAGATACAATGCCAGTTGGATGGAAACAACGCCGTTTCAGGCTATTAGACAATTAAAAAATCCTAAAATTATTTTCATTCTTATTTTCGTTTTCTCCTAATCCTTATATCTAATCAAATTTGTTGCAGCAAAAAAAGTTTCTATATATTACTTTGATTTCTTGGATTACTTCTTGTCATTTTCTCTCATCAGCTTCATTCATCTCACTTTCTCTCAATCTAATACTTCGATTCTTAATTTATTTAGTTAGATGCTAATTTTAAACATAAATGACATTGTTTTAATATGCCCAAATTAACATTGTATTAGTAATCGACAAATATGGTACGTAGGATTTCATATAGTATTTCAGCACAAAATTTGACCAAAAAAATAAGCGAATATGCAAAATAAAAAAAATACAATAATTGGATAATTTTAATTCATATTTCAAAATTGATGTGCAAATGCCACTAAATTTATATACAGTGGTAAACCAAAGAGAAAAAGTAAACGTTTGTTTAGTATTAAGGAGATGTGATACTTCCACAAAAGAATTAAATGTATCTTTATGTTATGCTTAATAAAATAATCCAACATATAAATATAATGTTTCAATGAAATTTATTTATTGTTGGGAACTTAATGGAATATCCTAATCCTTATTTTGATGATACCAAAATTCATAGGCCTTGATTGTAATAGACTAGAACTGTTCGAACTCAAGTGTTAGAGTTCTTTTCTAGTTTAGTTTGTTGTTCTGAAGACTGAAGACTGAAGGACTGAAGACTGAAGTTACCAACTGAAGTATCAGTTGAAGAATCAGTCCGGAACTTATTACTTAATGCATGCCACGTGGATTCAGCGGACTGATACTAAAGTCAAGTATCAGTTAAACATTCTTCCTCGGACTGAACCTCCAACGTTCAAAGGAAGCCACATACTCCAAAAGTACAGCCGCATTAAATGCAGAGATTTCAGGATCATCCCACTCTGCAGAGGTCATTCCTATTTGGTGGCTACTTTATCAGAGACGTCGCATCTCCTGCTCTTCAATATAGTCGTTCCCACCAAATAAGGAACCTCGAAGATTGAAGCCTCAGCCCAAATTCAAAAAGCTCTCCAACGGAAGAAATCTTGAAGGCGTTCTCCGCCAACGGATCTATTCAAGACCTCTCCTATAAATAGTGCTCGAGGATCACTTCAATCTTCACCGATTCAACAACATAAGCTGAAACTCTGCCAAAATTGTTTCGCATCCAAAGCTTAACTTCTCCAAAGCTTGAATGAAAAAGAGAATACCAAAGCCAAAAATCAGTCACTGCTGATTACATACATTCTCTTAGACCTTAGGCAAACCCTTGCTTACCCAGAGCCTAGGTCAAAACTAACTTCAAAGAACTTGTTCTTTGAAGATTAGTTGGCAAGATTTCAAACCTCCATTCGACCGATAGAATCGAGTGTTTGAGTTGTAAAGGAGTTCAGGAAGGTACTCTAACTCCGTAAGATTCTAGTGCCAGTTCGTGCTAGGAGTGAGAAATCCAACACGAGTGAAGTGTTGGTACTGAAAAATGGATCTTCTGTTGATTCGGTTGTGTGCACCCGGCTAAGGACACAGATATGTTTGCAGTGCACCCGTAAGAACTTGCAGAGTGAAGTTGTTGGTCTGATCAACCGACCGTGGATGTAGGAAGTGTTTTCCGAACCACGTAAAACTCTCTGTGTTATTTACAGCTTTTAGTTTTACCTTTCTACTTGTGTTCTTACATTTGATAAACTGAATACTGATAAAATGCAAAGAGACACCTAAGACTAACAACGTGCTCAACAAAGGCTATTACGAAACAAAGTTATTTTCGTTGCGTATGTTATCAGTCTGACTGATCTATCATCTGATAGTCAGGAAGATTTATAACATCTTTGTTTTAGCAAACTCGACTGAAACCTTAACGTGCATCAGTTAAGTTCCAGTGACTTAACTGATAACTCATTACTGAAGAGTATTTCAGTATCAATCGTCAACCCTGTTTGGTCAAAACTCTTTTCAGTTAACAGGCGTCTAAGTTTGCGTGTAAAGTTTCGTTTTGATCTCTTTCTTGAGATCCCTCTGATTTTCATAAAAATAGCCTATAGGTGTTTTCCCTCCCCCCCATACACCTATTCGAGACCCTCCGGACCTAACAATTGGTATCAGAGCAGGTTGTTCGCAAGAACATTCTGTTTCTGATTTGGTTCTAACTGAACTAGATCCTTCTGAGGGTAATCTTCGTTGATCAAATTCTTCTCGAGATTTTTCTTGAGTTTGCATGTTCTGTGTTTTGTTTCTTGCACCCTGTGTGTCTTCTTTTCTTTTTATCATGAACAAGATCAAGAAAGACTCCTCCAACGATTATATCCATACATTCTTTCGAGGAGTCAACGGACTTGAGATTGGGTCATTGGATTCTAACCACGACGACAGACTCATCTTTCCAGAAGAAAACCAGAATTCAATCCACTCACAGTCAGAAGGAACTTGCAGATGTGATCAAGTTCGACAAGAGTATCAAGACCTAAGAATGAGATTTGAAAATCTCCTTAGGGAGCACAGACCGATCATCAGAGAGATTCTCTATGTGCAAGATGCTCGAAGGATAGTCATGCGCTATGTCTCAGACGAAGACGAAGCTGATCGGAGAAGTGTTCAAGAGCGCAGACTGACCAACAGACTAAAACTCCTTCAGTCTCAGAAACAAGAACTTCTGCCACGTCTTGAAGAAACAGAGATAGACTTCAAAAGGACGTCAGAAGTATTTGAAGAAGTGATTCATGAAGGAACACTTCAATTAAGAAGAAAGATGAAACAAGAGAAGTACGTGCAGCAATAGTCGACAACGAAGTAGCTGAAGAAGAACCAGTCATCTATTTAAGGGGGAACTTCCACAGTAGTCAACGACTAATCAAGTATTGGTCAATGTGTAAGTTTCTCTCAACAAGTTTATATGTTTTAATGATTGAGTTCCTTTGCTTCTCTCGACTGAAAACTGTTTCTAGGCTGATGTGTCATGATTCTTATATCTTAATTTTCTTTTAAATCACACGTAGAAATTTTGCCTAATTATGGATGTCACACGTTTGCACGATCCCGCCCTTTTTACTAACAAGCGGATTGATCCACGCGCCACGTCTCCATTTGCACGGATTTTAAAAGTTCATTGAAACCGCCTAGTGCACGATCTTCCATATTCTCTTTGAAAATCGTTTCATCTTCTGAAAAAGATTTACTCTATCTCTGAGAAATCTTTTGTATCAAAACTATTAAGTGTGTTTTCTCTTCTCAACTCACCGTGAAATTCACAGTTCAATCTCTGTGAAAACATTTTCGAGATTTTTGCAGAAACCTCTCATTTCAAAATCTACACATGGCAAGATCCACAAAATCCGTCTCTCAACAAGCAGTATGTTACGAGTCCATCGTCACATCCGAGGCTCTTCAGAGTCTCACTGAATATGTCAAGATTAATGAGATCTTGGAACGCCATGGATGGACAAGGTTTATTCAAAGCTCGCCAGAATTCCTTCTCGACGAACAGATCATCAGAGAATTCTATGACAACGTCCAGACTGATGAAGCGACTGGTGACTTCACAACAGACATCAATATCTTCACCAACGAAGATTTCTCAGAATCAACGAAGTTCACTATCAACGTCTCTCGAGCAGCAAGGGAACTGTTCAATCTTCCAGCAGAAGAACCAGCTCTAGTCTTCACTGATGAAGAAGCCACAGATCTCATGAGAGATACACTGATGAATGATGCGTCCTCCGATCTCAACATCACAGACGTCTTGAGCATGTCAAGACTGCATCCCCATCTCAGACCAATTGCCAAAATGATCAAGAAATGTTGGTTTGGCATTCTTGGATCGCCTGGTCATCTCTCAAGACCACACAAATTGGTACTGATCGCTCTACTTCAAGAAGGCCAATTTAACTGGGAAAGGACCTATCTTCAAATCCTGGCTGAAGAAAAGAAGGAGACTCATTCCTCTCGACATCTTCGTCAAGGAACAAGAGTTTCATCATTGATCCTTCACAGCACGAAAGGAATTCAATGTTTATGGAAGAACACCACTCAAGTGCCTTCATCAATCCATCTCTTTGAAGGACATAAGAGCTCAACTAAAGGGATTTCCAGCCTGGTTAGTGAAATCCCTGGTTCTACAGCAGAGGCTCACTACAGAACTCGAGGTTCAGTCAAAAGAAACCTTGACAGTTCATCATCTCCAGTCAAGATCTTACTTGACTTTCCTCAACAACCACTCAATGAGATTTCTGAAGAAGTTGCACAAAAGATTTCAGAGGATGTACAAATTCCAGACACCGAAACCTCTCATCAACAATCGCCATCATCCACTGTTCCTCCACAACGTCAAGAAGAACGACAGCCGAAGGAATCTCAAGCAGCTGACAAAGATAGAGATCATACAGAAGAAATAATTCCTCCTCTTAGAGGATTCTTCCAGTACTGCCTTGACGGTTTCAACAAGAAGGTCAAGTTTGCAGAGCCTGCTGATCTTAATGCTGCATCCTCATCTTCAGTGACTCCGCTTGCTCTTCTCAATAATTATGTGACTCTTCTGGCTCAACACTGTGTCACAACCACCTTTCCCTTAATCATGCCAACCAAGCATGCTGAAGAGTTTCAAGACCTCGTCAGCTACTTCTTCTTCATCTTCATCAAAACAATGCCCAGATCTCAGTTTCAGGAAATTGACGAAGTTCTTACGAATGCTGAAATAGAAGCTCTAGAGAACAGTGTCTTTGAAAAATTTAAAGTCACAAATCTCTGGAACGCAATCCATGACTGGTCTCCCAACTTCAGGCAATATCTAATCTCCAAAGCTCTTCTCAAGGAAGATCACATTAATGATGCTGAAGCTCATCCTAAGTCTCCACCTCGTCAGACAGCTCCCTCCGACACAAGGAATGAAGACTCAGCGGATGAAGATCAAAAATCAGCAAGGCCTCTCACTGATGAAGAAATTCAGATGTTGGATGAAAGGCTGATCATTTAAGAAGAGGCGACTTATGAGCTCAAAGTGAAACTGGCCTTTCTCGAATCTATTGTCATGCATCTTCAACAACAATTGGGAATTCAGACCAAATCCAGCGCTGTGCTTGAATCTCGCCACAACGAGAAGCAAGAAGAAGACAAGAAGGGAAAAGGAAAGAAAGATGAAGAGTCAAATAGAAGTCCTCAAGAGAGATAAAGCAAGAAACTTCGCATCAACTAAGGACAAAAGAAGGTCAAGAATATCAACTATTTTTAAAATTCATATTTGTAAATGATGTTCTAGAATTGTTTTGTCAACTTCCGTTTGTTCAGTCTTACTTTGCATTTCGCAACTATTGATGGAATTAAACTGCTTTATCCTTGCTTATCCTTGGTTCTCTTCTTTCCAATCACTTTAGTCATTTGTTATGATGATTACTGATTATCAAATCTAGGGGGAACGATGTTTAGTCTATATCAGTTATTAATTTTTTTTTTCTGACTGATTGTTGGGAACCTGTTCGAATTAGCATTTACCATGACTGATGAGAGAATAAGATGAATTGTGCCTTATTATAGATTGGTGACCATGACTTATTGATGAACGTGTATAAATCATAATACCTCTTTTGGACTTATCTTTTCAAATCATTGCATAAATTATTCGCCGCCTATTTTTCATGATTAAAAGATTGCGTCAAATATTTTTCATCATTTTGAATCTCTTATTTTAAGGTATTTTTCTGACGGGCATTAATTACGGACTTCAAAATTCATTAAATACGATTTGGCGCGCGGATTTCAAACCGCCAATGTCTTTTCAATTTCCCTAACAACAGTCCATCTTCCACGATCACACTTCGTCACTGGTGAAACTAGAAACCAACACCTAAGCTAAAGTGATAATTGTAAGTTATACCTAGTTTGATTAGCTGAAGAAGACGAAGAAAACAATTGGAATGTTAGAACACAAGAGAGAATTTGCTGCTGTATTCGAAAATGAGAGATAACGTAGTGTACAAGAGAGCACGTATGTCCTATTTATAGATTACAAATGAAGGGTAAAACGGTAAATTCGTCTGTGGTGCATGCGCCTTGCGTGTTTGAGGGTAGAATGGTAACTTTGCCTTCACGCGGAAGACTTCCCCGCACTTTCTAGTGATTCCGCTGTTGAAGAGCATTCCTCTGGCGAGAACAGCTTCTCTGCCGGATGTAGTTCCTCTGGTGGAGATGACTTCTCTAGCGAGGGTGACTCCTCTGGCGAACATGATTCCTCTGGCAAGAGCCATTCCTCTGGTGGGTGAGATGTCTCTGGTGGATAGGATCCCTCTGGTGAGAATGATTCCTCTGACGAGTGCGCTTCTTCTGCCATACTCGTTCCGCTGGTGGGGCCGATTCCTCTGATTTGCATCATTTCCCTACTTTGCACATATCACTCCTCATCAACCACTCCCCCCTCTAGTCTGGTTGAACTGGGTTTTCTTCATGTTTAACCAGCGAAGTATTGTTAAAGCTAGCGCTGTGCTGTTTTCCTTGGTCCCTGCAAATCATGAAGGCATGAGAATTCTAATATTGTAAGAAGGTAAAGGTAAGCCCTGTAAATTGTTCTCTGGCATTTTTGCTACTCCCCCCTCTGGTCTGACTAGTTCGCTCTGGAACGGTGCAACTAGTCAGAGGATTCGCCCGCGTGGATGACGTCACCAGCATTAAATGCCCGTCTCTTCTACAGTGCTTTTTCCGTATCCCGAGGTTACTTTTTCAGCCTTCGCGTCTTTTCGTCTCCCCGTAGAAATCCTCGACCGTCGATTGTTTTTTAGGGTCACGTGTCGTTCATCCCGTATACTGATGGTTGCCCGCGTACGTTACATATTCAGTTTTGAACTTTTACTTTCCACTATTCCTCTTCTCCAATTTTTCCGAACTCCTTCATCTACAATTTCCGGCGATCCTCCCTCCTGTTCCGGCGTACTTCCAGCGACCATTTCGTTCCGGTATTTACAGTCAATCTTTCTTTGACCTAGGTAATTCGCGTACCTTCCTCTCCCAATATTTGTGATTAGTCGTAGCGTAGTGGTGTAATTGTTGGTGCTCTGATTGAGCGTGCTAGAAACCCTAGGATTAAAATTTCCGACAATGGCCTCCACTTCCGCTCCCCAGCTCTCGCGGTCGCCCTCTCCCCGAGATTCTTCATCTTCATCCCCCCAGCCTCAGGGTCTTGAAAACCTTCCTTCCCCCTCCGTCTCGCATGGTTCTCAGGCTACTCCGAGTCCCTCTGGGCCTAAGAAGAGAACTAAAAAAGCGCCCCGGCCCCCTAAACCTATTCCCGAATCTCGTCTTAGCTTCGCGGCGATGGAAAAGATGAGGAGCAAGTGTCGTTGCCCTGAAGGCTTAAGATTCGAGGCCTTCTCTAAAGCCTCGAAACCCCCGGAACAACTTCGTGACCACAAAACAATAGCCGTCTGGCAAGCCCAGATAGACGCTGGTCTGCGGCTTCCTCCCCCTGCCCTTTTAGTCAGTGTTTGCAACCTTTACCGTATCCCTTTTTACCAAGTCACCCCCTCTGCCATCCGGCGACTATACGCTTTCCACATTCTATGCCGCGCCCATGGTGTCGGAGACACTGCCAAATTGTTTTGTCAGACCCAGTCTCTTCGTATGCAGGGCAGTCCTCTGTATAGCTTTGCCGGTCTTCAGAAATATCCCACTACCTTCATTTCTTCCTTAAATTCCTTTGACAAAATTTTTTTATTTAACTACTATTACGTGCGCACCCTTGTTGGTTCCTGGCGCGATTATGGTGCCTTGGAACTGGAATGGCATAACCCGCGGACCACCTATAAACCCGCCACTCCCGATGTCCCCACCGCATTTGATCTAAGTGTCATAGCCCACCTTAACATCATGAACAACGCCGAGCCCCTCCCTTGTAGATATCTTGCCGAGAACAATTCGGCTCTGGCATATAATGGCCTATTTCCCCTATATCCAAAGAAATCAATAGGTAAAAAATATGAGTTAGAAAATATATTAGCTTTTGTTACCCGGCTTCTAATAGTGTAGAATTTTTATTTGCAGACATGTCTTGGAGGAAACAGTGCGGGGTCAATTTGGATGTCGCTTCTCCCGCTCGCAGCGGGGAACACGGCTCGGGGGGCTCTGCTTCCCGAACGGGCCCGACGGAGCAACCAACTGGGTCCGAGATGGTTACCACTCTCCCTATGGTAGAGGTCCCAGAGAAAGACACGGAGGCCTTGCGCACATTCAGCCCGGAGGAGGTTGATGTTGGTGGCCTTATTCATAGGCACCGACGCCCCAGTACTGGTGACGCATCTGGTGTTGGTGGAAAAGATGTCCAAGTTGTGGACATTACTGATGAAGCTGCCTCTCCCGACTCGGTCCCCGAGGTTGCCACTCCCGGGTCCACAAAGAAGATGAAAAGGGGCTCCCTGATCTCTGTGGGTGAGAAGGAGAGACAAGAGAGCCTGAAGAAGGCCAGCAAGTCCGCGGATCCAGCAAAGAAGTCTGCTGGTGGTTCGAAAGTCCTCCCTTCTGCTGGGGGAAAGGGCAAGGGCAAGGCTGTGGTCCCCCCTGTTGATGAGTCAGAGGATACTATTCCTGGCCCGATTTCGAGTTTGTCGGGGCAGGGGTTTATTGATGCCTTGTCTTCTCGTGTCCACTCGAAGGACAAGGAGAAAGTAGAGAACTTGACACGAGGGGCTCTGGCAAGTCAGCTTGGCCAGTTGGCTCTTCAGGTACCTTGCAGCTTGTATTCTTATCTAAAAATTTAAGTTATTAACCTCTTGACTGTTCTGGTGGAACCCATTTCTCTGAAGAAAATCATTCCTTTGGTGAAGATTACTTCTTTGTTCTGACATGATCCATTCTATTTCCTTGCAGGTGGAATCTCGGCTCTGGGGAGCTATCCAGCGCATCCACGATTATGATGTGTTGGAGAAAGAGAGAGAGAAAGAGCAGGCTGCAGTAGCCAAGCGTGATGACGACGTCGCC